>NC_051161.1:138984038-139322600 GCF_013339745.2 Dermacentor silvarum | reverse complement strand
TTTATACGTAGCAATATGCGAACAAAAAGTACTGTTAGCGAGTACACCTATGCTCCGCTTATCAAACAATCAACTGGTACATAAACTATGTTAGCGTAAGCTCGGTTCATTGGCATATCTAAAGCGGAAACCGCGTAATGGATTAGCGAATAATCTTCAACTCGTTTTTATTTTATTATGTTTCTTTCTTTGGCCGCCCTCAATTTTGGGTCACTGGGTAATGTGCCTGGGATATCAGGTTCTTTTGTGAAGCGCGCTAAGCCTGTTCCAGGTTGCGTCGGTGCTTTTTTCCAAGGACAAGACCGGTTGTCAAGGGGACAAAAAAAAATGACTAACACGAAGAGAAAAACAACGAAGCAAACTCTAGCTAATAACAAGCCTAGCCGACTTGAATAAAATATCTGGCAGGCCTACGTTAACGAATCGTTTTGCCACTTTCGTTGTCGCCATCATACTAACATTGGATTACGAGAATGAACACGTTTTGTGTAACATATTTGTACAGTCCCTGTATTTTTGAGCTGCCGTTGGCAATGTTGCGCTTTGGCAGCTATAATTTTTTACTGTCAACAGGGCTTCTTCACTGAGGACGCCGTTGGAGTCTCACAAGAAGTGGGTCTCGCGCTCCGGTAATGTTACCAGTTGTGACATCATACAGAGGTGTATCCATACGTGTAAGTGAAGTTTCTTCCTAGAAGCACGGTGAACAATGTCTCCTACAGCCTCTGGCACTCGGACGTCTCTTCCATCTGCTAAACAGGCCGCTGTGCATTCGCCATTGAAGTCTGTTTCGGGCCAAAGCACGTATTCATATAATTAAATTTGCTGCCACTGTCTCTCAAAACTAAAACTTTCTTGCCTTCGAGTTTTCCCTCTGAGACCGGCGTATCTTCGGCAGACCTAGTACTCCACAAGGCATATCCAATAAGCTTGTTTGGTAGAGCAGCTCTGGTATCTGGCTCACGAGTAAGTTGCTTATCTATCTACCAGCCTTTCAAATGCCAAGCACGAAACGCCCCCCGTCTTCCCGGCAGTTAGTGAGAACTGTCGACGATATGATTTTAACGTCTTCTCGACAGTTGTTTCTGAGAACTGCCGAAGATATGATTTGAAAGTCGACATTTTCAACGGCGACATTTTCTCCAGCCTTTAGCTTAACATTGGACACATTGTGCCCGGATTTGTAAGACACGAAACACTTCGAATGAGACTTCCTGCAGGGAGTTTTTTTCCTTGTCTGGTTTACCATCTTCAGAGACTTCATTGAACAACAACAGGTTATTACGAGGCTGTGCTTCCATGATCCGATAAGCAACTTCTACCGTATATAATTGGGTGTCATAAAATAAACGGGATCATTCGTTGGGTTATAGTTGGTTGGCTTTCTTCTTCGTCGGCCCGCATACCGCGACACCACATTGGCGACGAGGGTTCTAGATCGTTCTAAATTTTTTTTTTCTGAAAGCGTTACCTGTACTGTAGCACCGCCGGCCACGCCATGAGTTTCTCCGGCCTCGCTCCACCGCCACCGTTTCTGCCTGCGCAGGGCCGCCCACCGGTCGCAATAGTTTCGAATGTTTGAGAACGACGCAAAGCCCTCCTGTTACACAGCCTGGAAATTGAAGGTCAGCGTATTTTCTTCGCTATGCCATCTCACGTCTCCGAACCCGGCCCGCCGGCTTCCACCGCGACGACTTCCGATGAGGCCCAAAAGTCACCCACTACCCCATTGTCATACGACCAAGCCGTCGCTGCGTTAACGCAGCATTTTGCCTCGGCAAGCAATGTCGTCGTGGAACGCCATCGCTTCCGCCGTCGCCCCCAGCAACCAGGCGAGTCCATACAAGAGTACGTCGGCGCTTACGAGAGCTTGCTGCTTCGTGTTCTTTCGTCGCCTTTGACGACTGCCTCCGCGACCAGTTCTTAGAAGGTATCACGTCACAACACGTTCGTGAACAGCTGCTTCTAGAAGGAAGGCTGCCTTCCCCTTTTCGCGCACCGTGCTTCTGGCACAGCAACTGCCCAGCAAGTTAGTTAGCTTGCTCCCGGGCACGTTCCGCAGGTAACTTCACGAGGCGTTCGGGGTTCAGGGGATACAACGCGGCCGCGTTCTTCTCCCCGTCGGTCTGCTTCCCCTGGGCACTCCCGCGACTCGAACAAGGCGTCACCACAATGTTTTTGTTGCGGTTCCCGCCAGCAGCGTGCCCCGCCATCCTCCTGTCCAGTGCAAGGTCAGCGTCTTTTCACTGCGGTCGCCTTGGGCACTTCCACTCAGTCTGTCACAAGCGACAGCGCTTTCCACCGTTGCCGTCCATGAAGTCGACTGCCAGGAGTCGTTCGATGATGCTGAAAGTTTAAGCGTTCATACCGTGGTCGGTCCTGCTCGAGCCGGCATTTTCGTTGACGGTGTCGTCGCCGGCAAATCCTTAAAGTTTATTGTCGACTGTGGATCGTCTGTTTCTATCCTAGAACAAAACCGTTTCCAGCAGTATTTTGTTGACGAGTCACTTCTTTCCGCTCCGCGAGTGAAGCTTCTCGATTACTCAAAGCGCTACCCGCCGGGGTGGCTCAGTCAGCTAAGGCGTTGCGCTGCTGAGCACGAGGTCGCGGGATCGAATCCCGGCCCCGGCGGCCGCATTTCGATGGAGGCGAAATGCAAAAACGCCCGTGTGCTTGCGTTGTAGTGCACGTTAAAGAACCCCAGGTGGTCAAAATTATTCCGGAGTCCTCCACTACGGCGTGCCTCATAATCAGAACTGGTTTTGGCACGTAAAACCCCAGAAAGAAGAAGAAGAACTCAAAGCGCTCAAATCCCGTACGTGTGTGCTTGTTCACCGAAGCCACGTTCAAGGGACGCACGGTGCACCTCTTGTTCTACGTTGTGCCGAAAGGCACATCCATCCTCGGAATTGATCCAATCAAGGCTTCGGACCTGTGCATTTAAGGGTCGTCTCTGCATTGCTTCGAGCCATCGAATATGTCAGCGACATTCGATGCTGCCCAGCTCTCACCCCCGCGCCAAGTTTCACCCCTCAACCCTCTTCCGAAGACCCTGTCTAGTCAGTTCGGCTCCCTCTTCGCCACAGGCATTGGTCTCGACAAGGGTTTCGTCCATCGAATCAAGATCCGACTCGCGGTGCCTCCTGTGGCAACGAAAATTCGGCGCCTCCCTCTGACACTCCGACCTCAAGTTTTGGAAGAGCTCTGTCGATTAGAAAAGCTGGATGTCATCGAGAGCGTTATTGCCTCGGAATGGATGTCCCCTATCGTCATGGTAAGGAAGAAGAACGGCGGCATTCGACTCTGTGTTGACCTCAGGGGACCTAACAAAGCAGTCATCGCCGACAGCTTTCCGCTTCGTCACACTGAAGAGCTGCTGAACAGCCTCGTTGGTGCCACTACCTTCTCCAAGCTGAATCTTGCATACGCTTACCACCAGGTTTTGCTGCATCCCGAAAGCCGAGACTTGACTGCATTCATGGCTCACGACGGACTGTTCCGTTTCAAGTGGGTATGCTTTGGTCTGGCGTCTTCCCCCGGCAGTCTTCCAGCAGTTAATGTCGCAGATTCTCAAAGGGTTCTCCGGCGTTCTATTCTACATTGACAATATCATTGTGTTCGGCAAGACCGAACGCAAGGATATCACCTAACGAACTTGGCCGCTGTTCTCCGCCGCATCAAGGCAGTTGGACTCAAGCTCAATCACAAGTGCACCTTTTGCGTTGAAGAATTGTCTTTCTTGGGCCACCGTGTCACTGCCCAAGGCATGTCACCACTGCTAGAGAAAGTGGATTGTATGCTGGACACTCCCGCTGGTTTGCGTTCGTTTCTAGACCTAGTCGAGTACTACGCGAAGTTTGTTCCCTGCCTTACTGGAGTCGTGGATTCGATGTGCGTACTCTCCGCAAGAATCAACCTTTCATCTGGAGTGATGCCGTCGACGCTAGTTTTCGGAAGGTGAAGTTCCTGTTGTCATTCAGCAAAGTACTTCAGATGTTTGATCCCACTCTTACGGTGGTTGTCTCCACGCATGCTTCTGACTGCGGCCTTGACGCCGTTCTCCAACACATGGATGGGCGCCAGCTACGCACAGTCGCGTTCGCATTTCGCACTCTCCCGAGTAGAGAGGAAGTATGCAGTTGGTGAACGAGAAGCACTCGCGTGTGTCTGGGCCTGCGAGCGTTGGCCCATAAACCTCTGGGGACGGCGTTTCACACTTCGTACGGACCACCAAGCCAACCCTTGGTCTCCCCTCTGTCGTCTCAAGGCTCAGAAAGACGCCCCCTTCGCATCGCACGCTGGTCAGAGCGCCTTCTGCGCTACAGTTATACGGTAGAATACCGCAGGGGGTCAGAGAAACAAGTCGCGGATGCACTGTCCCCCCTTTCAGTGTCAGTTTCGCAGGAAGGTGCTTCGTTCAACGAAGAGGTCAGTGTCTCTAATTGCTCTACATTGCCTCACTAAAGAACAGTTACAGCAGTTCTTGCTTGAAAATGCTACCTTGGAGCAAAGCAAGGCTTACGTCGCATCATCTTGGCCTCCCCACAAGTGCATCCTGGGTGAACTTCAGCCAATCTTCGCCGTGCGCGAAGAACTGTCTGTGGTTGACGACCTGCGTTTGTGTGGGGAACGGCTCGTAGTTTCTCCTTCGCTTACCCCTCAGGTCATTTCCACCGTGCATGAAGCCCACCCTGGGATAGTTCGCACCAAGGTGCGACTACGAGAGCGTTTTTGGTGGCCTTGCATGGACAACATCATCAATACTTCTTTTTGGGCGAGTTGGTACATCTTGAAACTTTGGGTAACAGCGCAAACAGACGACCACCGAAGCCGTTCGTTAAATGTTCCACTGGAGTGGTGTATTGCATTCCCATGTCTTGTGGGGTGTTTTACGTCGGCGAAACTGGTCGCTGTGTCAATGACCGTTTAGGGGAACACGCTCTAAAACTGCAAAAACGAGATGGCAAATACGCACATATAGTTGCGCACGTTAGCAAGTGCGCTGATTGTGTGGCCCGGTTAAAGGAGACGACCATTCTAGGAAAGAGTAGTGACAAGACAGCGCGCATCAGTTTGGAAGCCTACCACATCAGGAAGTTCGGTAGCAAGTGCTTCAGCACCCCTTCCCTTGCTCTCTTTGACGCTGAATTTTATCTTCTGGATGCGGCTATCGGGGGTTCAGATTAGAAAGAAAAATAATTGTTTGCGTCTTGTTGCGCTTGGTTGGCTGTATTGCGCTTGCGTTGTTGGCACGATGTTACCCTTGTTATGTTTCCCCTTTCTCTTGCTTCACTCTGGCATATATAAGGTGTGCTATCCTTCACAATAAAACCAGTTGTTAGTCAGCGCCTGTGTGTCCGTGTCTCCCTTCTTGTGGTCGTCTGTTTGCGCTGTTACCCAAAGTTGCATGAACAAGCAAGTGGAAATTGTCATCCACCACTGCATAGTCTGCAAGGCTGCAGACAAGAGTGCCAAGACTGCAATAACTCGGCTACAAACTGTGCCCCTGCCAGAGCGTCCATGCCAGAAGGTCGCCATCGACATGGTCGGTCCCATGGAAAGAGCGCCGCACGATTGCAGGTTCACTATCACCCTCGTAGACTATTTCTCCAAGTGGCCTGAAGTACAGTTTTCAGCGAGGTGTCGACGCGCATAGTGACAATCTTTCTGCTCTCAGTATTTTCTCGAGAAGGCTATCCCGACGAGATCGTGTGTGCCAACGGCCCTCAGTTTTGTTCCCGAGAATTCAACCAGTTCCTGAAGGATCGTGCCATTCGCCTCTCGCACTTTTCGGTGTGCTACCCCCAGGGGAATGGACTTGTAGAACAATTCAACCGCGTTTTGAAGAACTTCGTGCAGACACCTTTGCTGGAACATCGACCACTTCGCCCAACCGTCATCGAATACCTTGGCATCTACC
The DNA here is from genome assembly GCF_013339745.2 of Dermacentor silvarum. Lineage (NCBI taxonomy): Eukaryota > Metazoa > Arthropoda > Arachnida > Ixodida > Ixodidae > Dermacentor > Dermacentor silvarum. The sequence continues at coordinate 139,316,680 of NC_051161.1, read as the reverse complement.
GCACGCGACCACGGGAGCCGCCCCGCCTCTGTTGCTGCATAGAAGGCGGCCGAGAACACGTCTGGACGTCGTCGGGCACCCGTCGTCTTCCTTCTTCAAGGACGCAGCTACCGAGCTCCGTCAGCTGTGTCGTCAGGTGAAGCATAAGCAAGAGAGCAGCAAGAAGCGGACAAACTTTCGTGGAGCCGCGAAGAAGACCAACATCGCAGTTGGTGACTTCGTCCGGGTAAAGAAGCCCTCCGTCACCTTCAAGGGAGACTCCTCGTTTGACAGTCCCCGCAGAGTGCTGGGGCAGCGCGGACAGTCCTCTTTCTGCCTCAATGATGGCAGGACCTAAAATGCATCCAAGCTTGCCAAAGTCCCTTTGGGTCCACGTATTCTGTGTCCAGAGGAGAACTGGAACGCGCCAGAGGCTAACACACCGAGGTTCCCGCCACCAGGGAGCCCTGGGCTACCAGCTGCTTTTGAGGCATCTCAAGCGGCGGCTGCGTCACTGCCTGCTGCTGTGGCCACCCGTGCTGCCCTCGACCCAGACACGCCTGAAACACAAGCAGGTGCGGCTCTCCCTGCTGGTGTGGCCGACCGCGCTACTCCCGACCCGGGCCCCCCTGAACCGCAACCGGGTCCGGCTCCTGTTCGCGTCCAACCGCCACGGTCAAGACAACCTCCGAAACGTTACGGCGACTATGTGTGACAACTCTATTAATTTTTGTTCTCGTATAGCCTATGTTGTTTTGAACATTTTGTACAGATTATTTATTTTGTAGGGAGAGAATGGAGTTCAGAAAGGGAATATAGAATTGTAGTTGCTGCTGTTGACCTGTCACTGTTTTTTTATTGCCTTACGTTTCCCTTATGAGAGCGAGTTGTTAATGTACAAAGCACCTTGCAGTACTAACCCACTAACAGCTTATTAACTCATTGAAAGTTTAAGCGGGGGAATATGTTGTGTCGTTAGTTTTGGTTTCGTTATCCCGTCTGGAAACCCTGTGTACGTCTGTGGTACTGTTGTCCCTATGTATATAATTGGGTGTCATAAAATAAACGGGGATCATTTGTGAGGGTTATAGCTAGTTGGCTTTCTTCTTCTTCGGCCCGTAGGCCGCGAGACCACAGATACGAAAAGTATTCTGCAGCTACGATGGAAGTGGCGTTGTTCTTTAAAAGCGTTACTGATACGAAAAGCACTTAAGAGGAAGCGTTAGCTCGGGTGCAACTTCGATGCCGCATATTGAAGTACATGTAAAGCGCAGAACCGCTTTTCTGAGATAACCACTGGGCCGATTTTAATGAAATTTGTTTTCATTGAGAGAGAAAGTTAAATTCTAGTGAGTGTCGTAGCATAATTCTGATTTAGGTCCGCCATTTTTAACGGAATTTTCAACAATTCGTGAGTTTGAAAAAATAAAAGCACGAAGTTTACAAATTTGTAGCTCTGCACCTAGAACAGATATCGCACTTTTCTAAGCTGAATCCATTACAGCCTCCAAAGCGGACACATTCGGTATGCAAATTTATGCCCTACGTGAATTTGTTACATTGTTTACAAGAGCTTTGTAAAAGTTCTACTCACAACTCAGTAGTCTACTTGAGAGCCATACATAATGCTTCAATTTTGTCGGCGTTAGATGTACAATTAGGTGCAATTTACAGAATTGTGATATCATTTTAATTGATGAGTTACAGAGTTGTAGATTTATAGTTTCGTTTTACAAAAATGTACAATTCTTGTCCATATTTATTAAATAATTGACACCTAAATCAGAAATTTGCCACCAACTGTTACTAGATTTTAACTGTTTCTTTTAAATGCAAAAACCTTATCAAATATGGTGCAGTGGTTGCCGACAAAAACTATTTCTCCTTCCCCATGTATTTAGACAGGAGGCTCCGAGCTAAAGCTTCCTCTGAAGTCCCCACGACGAAACACAGTGAATGTTGCGTAAGTGAGGGGCTATATAGTTGCCCATAGCACTTCCCACTTAACGCTAAGCGGCACGTCGACTATGGGTTGCGATTTCTTTCGCCTCTTCTGCATAATAATAGTAATAATGATAATAATAATAACCAATCCATTATTTATTTATCGTGCCCAGGAACAACCATAAGGTCTAAGTGCTGGCGCACGCATACATAAAAAAACAAATAAAAATGCAGGTGAATACCAGTAAAACAAAACAATTATTAAAAAACATCTTGAAAAAAAGCATGTACGTACGACAAGACGCAGAATGAATAGATAAGGAAAAGTAGGAGAAGGGCATTTGAACAATGTGTAACTATGACACAACAACGCAAAGCTCAGAATTGAATAATGACAGCGAGTTGTAAAAAATAACAAGGTCATGAAAGTGGGCGTTATAAAGATTGTATTCTGTGGACGGCCGAGTGTTGATGATGACAGGCAGGAACATGGAAATGTGTGTGTTCTCTGGTGATCTTGGGCGGAATACGGAACATGATACAATTGAGCTGGGACACATGAGGATGCCGTGAAGGAGTTTGAAAGGAAACAGAAGGTCAGCACGATTACGTCGACAGCGAAGTGGGGGCAATGACAATAACCCGACAGTGCTAGAGCAAGGTCCAGCGTCCGTGTTAGCAAAGCGGTGATGATATATGCTTAGAAACTTTTTCTGGACCCGATCTATAATGTCACTAGCTGTTGGACGACCGACGCGAATTCGAGTTGAGGAAGACAGATTGTTGTGTAAAACTTGCGGAATGGTGTAGGAGAATTGAATTCTCTCAATAATCTGCAAACAGAGCGCATACCAAGCATTGCAACGCGTTTAGTGTGAGCTGAAAAGTGTAAGGTTGTATGAAAAAGTACACCATTATCATTTATCTCACGGACCGTACACATGGTACAGAATCTACCGAATAAGAAAAAGAAATGCTTGATGTTTTGGAGGTGAAAGTCATGACTGTGGTCTTTGCAGAATTCAAGGTTAGGTTATTATCTGTGCACCATTTAGAAAAAGAAAGCAGGTCAGACTGCAGGATGCGACAGTCATCAACAGTGTGAATTGCCTTAAAAATCTTTATGACATTGGCATATAGAAGGAATGAAGAATGCCGAATGACGGAAAGAAGGTCATTAATAAAAATTTTAAAAAGTAGTGGTCCCAATACTGATCCCTGAGAGATGCCGCTAGTTGCCACGTCTGAAGATGTTTGGCCATTGACGTTAACATAACATGATCAATGAATAAGATAGCTCCGCAGGAGATTTACAATTGGCGATTCAACACCAAAGTATGTAAGCTTGATCAGAAGCAGTGAGTGGCTGACCACATCAAAAGCTTTGCTGAGGTAACAATAAATGGTTGCACCTTGCCCCCTTTGGAGTACCGGCGAGGAGATCTGTGTCATTAAACTCGTGAGATTTATGATAGTGGAGCGGCCGGTGAGCAATGCATGCTGAATCAGGATCAATGCGTTCTTCACAATAAAAGACTAGGTTGTGAAGATCAAGCTCAAAAATCTTAGACGTGGCAGAGAGAAGAGAAATCGGGCGATAATTTGAGAGATCGGTTTTAAAGCCAAACCTAAATACAGGAAAAACACGAGCAGTTTCAGAATGCGAGGGAAAGTGTAAGTATTCAGAGAGTTATTAAATATAGGTGTCAGTACTGGGGCAAATATACTGCCGTAAGCTTCTAGAATGGTGGAGGGGATGCTATCAGGGCCGCAGGATAGGGAAGGCTTCAAGCACTTAAGGCATTCGCTGATCAGCTTTTCATTAAACAGCACAGGACTAGATGAAGGAGCCGTTGTGTGCTGCTGACTGACACCAGCGTTAAACCTGAAGGTTTATATAAGGAAGAGAAATGGGCAGCAAACCAATCGGCGACTGCTTGGACTTCTACCTATTCCTCTAGAGTCGAGCAGGCGAAAACACTCTTCGCAATTACTAGAGCGATTGCGGATATACATCCAAAATTCCGCCGACTGGTGTAGGCGCTCTTAATGATCATAATAAATAATAAATTTAATAATATTATTTCAGTCTTCTCCTTGTTATTATTATGAATAATAAGAAATTGCAGTACCCATCTCATGATGACGATCGACGGCGTTGTATAATAGACAGTTTCAGCAGAGCGCCGCTTACGCTCCGCTCCGCTCAGATTTCACGCTCTGCGATACTGCAGGGAACTGCGTAGATTTCGCATCGCGCTACGCATCGCGACGCGCTATCAACTCGGCTGCAAAACGACGAAGAGGGCAAGTAGACACGCTGTCACGCTCCACTCAGTCGGCTTTGTAGCGGAGCGAGGGGTGCGGTCTTCGTTCCGCTGCCGGTATGAGCGTTGTGCGCAAGCGCAATAGCGTTCCCGCTAAGCGGTTGTGTGGCATTTGCTAGCATATGCCAGTCTGAGCGGAGCGGACCGCAAGCGCTCAGCTAAAACACTCTAATATTGACACGTGTACTTGTTGATCCTTCAGCGGTGACCGCTTTTCACCGGCGAACAAATGTTTAACATTATCGCTCGGCACAGGACGCGCCTGCATTTATCGGAAGTTTCTCGAACGTTATCGATGTCCATGGTAGTCACCGACGCTTATGTAAACTGATTATATGAGCGACGCCAATTGTCAAGTACTTTCTGGAAGACACGCGGGCACCAGGTATTATTCAGGAACCTTCGATGACTCATGTATACAAGCCGACGCCTTTCGCCGCTCATCACATTTCGACAATCGTCGACTGTGTTCGCCGCTATCGTTCTGCTTCTAGTGCAACTTGCTGTTGTGGGCACAGGTCCGCCCAATAAAAATTTGGCCGCATATCTGCTTGCTTCGCTGCAAATGACGTCGAAACTTCTGCCGCCCCTGATACACAAAACCCTCTCTTCTCCCCCCTCCCGCCCCTCACGCTCTTACCGTCCCCTCTCACTACTCCCATGATGGATGCAATGGTGGTTTTGCTGAACTCAATTGAAATTTCCCGCGTTCGCCCTGCTTTCACGACATCTGTTGGGACCTTTTATTACTGTTGGCTTAAAGCCGACTACAGAGCCTCGGCTTCAGTCAGCTTGTTTTTAACGCGCATGCGTCTCTTCGACACCATTTCTAACGCATTGATTTTTTATTTACTAACGTGAGAGCCAGTCCAATGTGTGTTCTTAATTAAATTAACGCTGCGGATCCCGGTTATGTACCTATAATTTTGCCTCAAATAGGCATGATCAAGGTTTCCTTTGCGCTGTGTAATGTTGACGTGTATTACACCGTGCCACCAGTGCTGGTAGCTTGGTTGGTTTTGGCCGGGCGGTTGAATCGAGTGACAGACAGACAGACAGACAGACAGACAGACAGACAGACAGACAGACAGACAGACAGACAGACAAAGACAGAAAGACAGACAGACAGACAGACAGACAGACAGACAGACAGACAGACAGACCAGACAAGACAGGACAGACAGACAGCAGACAGACAGACAGACAGACGAAGGACAGACAGACAGACAGCAGACAGACAGACAGACAGACAGACAGACAGACAGACAGACAGACGACAGACAGGACAGACAGACAGACAGACAGACAGACAGACAAGACAGACAGGACAGACAGACAGACCGACAGACAGACAGACAGACAGACAGACAGACAGACAGGACAGACGGACGACGGACAGACGGACGGACGACGGACGGACGGACGACGGACGGACGGACGGACGGACGGACGGACGGACGGACGGACGGACGGACGGACGACGGACGGACGGACGGACGGACGGACGGACGGACGGACGGACGGACGGACGGACGGACGGACGGACGGACGGACGGACGGACGGACGGACTGACGGACGGACGGACGGACGGACGACGGACGGACGGACGGACGGACGGACGGACGGACGGACGGACGGACGGACGGACGGACGGACGGACGGACGGACGGACGGACGGACGGACGGACGGACGGACGGACGGGACGGACGGACGGACGACGGACGGACGGACGACGACGAGCGGACGGACGGACGGACGGACGGACGGACGGACGGACGGACGGACGGACGGACGGACGGACGGACGGACGGACGGACGGACGGACGGACGGAGGACGGACGGACGGACGGACGGACGGACGGACGGACGGACGGAAGGACGGCCACGGACGACGGACGGACGGACGGACGCGGCGGCCACTGAAGCGTTGCCGAAAAACGTCATTGAAGCGCGCATGTCAGGGTGCACTGTCGGGACTCTCGTCAAGAAACACCGGCAAAGCAGTCGATACGCGCACGGACGGCTCAGAACAATGACGCGGTACGCTGAGGAACTCAGGCAGGAACGCCAAGTGGTCGGATCCGCGGCCCACGGTCCTTCTTGTGCGCGCAGAGAACATACTTGCGAGGCGCAGTCGGACTTCTGGCGATGAAGCCCATTAAGTTGCCTTCAAGACGATGATATGCCGACAACCAGACCCATTCCAGGTGTGGCGTGATCTACCACTGCAGCCTCGCCCATACGTCTGGTTGCTGTCCTTGGGGAACCCTTGATACGCGGGTTCGATTGCGCTCAGCATCGGATAAATTTAAGGTTGTTTTTTCGTCATTATAAAGCAGCCCATTCCCAGTAGCACGTACCTATTTACCCAAGTTGGCGTCAAAGACGTTCATTAAAGAGTGGCACACACCTACGGACCCATACCCAGTGACACAAGTTGGCATCAAACAGTGTTTCATTCATGTGTGCAACATACAGAATGGACAGCTGGGTTGTCAAGAAACAAAATCCCGAACTCGTTTATTCTGCGTCGTTATTTATAGTCGAAGGTGTAAAGGGTTAGTAACAGTGAGGGGCAGGTATATGCACGTGGCAATCGTGCATGTAGATAGCGCCATGCGCTTTCATCGGATATGATACATCTCCTTTCAAACGAGTAATAACATGATACCATTAATACCGCTGGCTCGTCTGCTGGAACTGCTGGTCATAACCCAGACGCTCTGGCTGCCGGGTCTCTCGTCAGCTGCGTCGCAATGGTTGAGGCGACGGCTGTTGAGCTGCCACGGGCTGTCCAGTGGTAGATGACGCCACACCTTGAAATGGGGTCTGGTTGTCGGTCATATCATCGTCGTCTGATGAGCCAACTTCATATGGTTGCTTCATCGCCAGAAGATGCTGACGGTTGCGCCTCAGCACAGTATTGTTCTCTGCGCGCACATAGAAGGATCGTGGGCCGGCCGATCCGACCACCTTGGCTTTCCTTGACCCATGATGTTCCATTCAAGCGTACCGCGTCATTGTTGCTGAGGCCAGGTAAGGTGCGCCTATGACGACTACTTTGCCGGTGTTTCTTGACGAGAGTCGCCGACATTGGATTGAAGTCCGGCAATTGTGTGCGCAGCCGCCTTCCTTGCAGCAGTTCCCGAGGAGACCGGCCATCTTTAACAGGACTCGCCCTGTAATTTAACAAGCCCAGCCAAAAACACTCTCCTGCCGCTTTTGTTTTCTTTAGAATACGTTTCACCACCTGTACACCCTTCTCTGCGAGCCCTGTTTGATTGAGGATACTGCGGGCTTGATGTCACATGTTTGAAGTCGTAATGCTTTGCAAAAATAATAAACTCTTGACTGCTAAACTGTGGGCCATTGTCTGTACAAACCTTGGATATGATGCCGTACCTTGAAAATATTTCACTCAGTCTATCGATAACAGCGCTGGCTGTTGTCTCGGGCAGTAGCGCTACCTCGGGGAAATTGGACATCGAGTCGCTATGCGCACAAATAATCCCTTCCTGAGTACTGAAAGAGATCGACACCGATACGGTACCATGGACTGAGTAGGCGTCCGTTGCATGATTAAAGGCTCCGATGGCTGCTATAAGCATATGTCTTGCAGGTTGGACATCTTTCAATCAAGGACTGAATGTCTGAGTTTATGTTCGGCCAATAGACCATTTGCCTTGCTCTAGCTTTTCACTTTACCTGGCCCAGATGGCCTGCGTGGATCCGTTTCAACATGTCGCCTGGCATGCTTGTCGGTACGACTACTTTCGTCTCTTTCAATAATATGCCGTTTACTACGGACAGCTCAGCGGCCACTGGTTTCAGGGTGCCTTCGACAGGTGCTCCCTTCGCAAGCTTTCTTAACACAGTGCCAAGATGCGGATCGAGAGCCGTTTCCTGTGCAAGTTTTGTAGTTGTCGTTTCCCTTACGAGTGCTGATATGACAGTGACGGCGCGGATCTCGATGTCACTTGTGTCTACAGCTGCCTTGAGTCCAGGAACAGGTGATCGGGACAACATATCAGCAAGGGCCATCTGTTTGCCAGGAATAAATGTCAGCGTGTAATCATATTTCAGCAATCTCAAGAAAAATCGTTGTACTCTGGGTGGCATATCACTTATGCCCTTCTTTGATATGTTTATCAGGGGACTGTGATCACTCTCGAGGGATGAGGGGGCGGCCATAAACAAAATGATTGAACTTTTCGCAACCGAAAGCTAAAGCCAACGCCTCTTTTTCAATCTGTGAATATCTTTGCTCCGATTCTGTCAAAGCTCTTGACGCGTAGGCGACCGGCTGTCAGCAGTCCCCATGACGTTGCAGGAGCGCCGCACCAACACCACTTTGAGAGGCATCTGCAGTTACTTTTGTCTCCAGACTCGGATCAAATATAGCAAGCAATGGTGCATTACTTAAATTCCGACATACAGCCTGCCATTCCTTCTCGTGGGCTGGTGTCCAATCAAAGATGACACCTTGCTTGATGAGGGAACGTAAAGTAGACGTACGCTGCGAGAGTGACGGTCGGTACTTGCTGAAGTAGTTAACGACTCCCAGTAGCCTTTGCTGGCGCTTTGCGCGACGCCATGCGCTTTCATCAGATATTATACAAACAGGTTCATAGAAGACCAGCAAAGACCGAGTGGCACATACATACTGCTCCAAGTTGGCGTCGAAGGTTTTTTTTCGAACAGCGGGGCCAACCAAGTGCCGCAACTTGCGCCTGCAAGTTGGAATCAGCTAATCGTAATCAGTATAATTTTTTTAAACTGTTATTATATAAAACGTTATTTCGCCCTGTTCTAGAATATGCATCTGTTGTCTGGTTTCCCTACAAACACTGTGAAATAATTTCGCTCAATAATGTTCAACGAAAATCTATCCGTCTCATTTGCCAAAATTACAGCCGCAATTTCTCGCCAATACAGGCTCAACAATCTCTGAACATTGAGCCATTACTTTCACGGTATCGCATCGAAGCCTTAAAACTTTATATTTCTTTATTCTTTATTCAGACATATCCCCGCTTAGCCCGAAAGCGTTACAGCAGGGGGGTTACAAACATGAAAAAAATACATCTTGATTAACACTGCACACCTGTTCACATGACAGCCGATTCCACTGAGCAATAGTTTTAACAAAAAAGGAATTGGCATACAGGCCCGTCCTAGCTCGGTATTCTCTAATTTTGCACTGGTTGTCAGTGCGTGCAGACATATAGTTTGGCGGTTTTAGGTACATTTCTCCTATCAACTTTGTATGCAATTAATAACTCCACCTGTGATCTTTCTGATTGTAACTACATCACATTTACAAACGCAAGTTGCAGCCGTAGCTCCCCACGCCTTGAACATAACACCTATCTTTGCCCGTACTAACACATTCAAATAGTTTTCTTCCTCGTACAATTCAGCTATGAATTCTCTACCCGGCGACATTCGTTCACCATCACTAAAGGATTTTATAGCTACCACCAGTAATTGTACCTCGCTAACATGCAAACCGCTTCGTTTTTCATTTTTTTGTATATGTGTATGTTTTTATTGTGTAGTAATGCATAATGTTCCCACTCCTGCTATAGCCCTATATTGGGCTGCAGTATATGTAAATAAATGAATGAATAAATAAATAAATAAATAAATAAATAATAATAAATAAATAAATAAATAAATAAATAAATAAATAAATAAATAACTTTGGGTTTGCAGATAACATTGTCCTATTCAGCAAAAATGATGGGGACAAATTACAAGAAATGATTGAACCGAGAATAATGTGCAGAAGCCAAAGATAATGTTCAATAGCCTGGCAAGGGAACAAGAATTCAGGTTCGCCAGTCAGCCTCTATAGTCTGTAAAGGAGTACGTCCTATCTAGGTCAATTACTAACAAGGGACCCTGATCATGAAAAGAAATTTACATAAGAATAAAATTGGGTTAGAGTGCATACGGCAGGCATTGCCATATCCTGACTGGGAGCTTACCACAGTCGTTGAAAAGAAAAGAGTACAATCATTGCATTCTACCGGTGCTAACACATGGGGCAGAAACTTGGGGTTTAATAGAGAAGCTGGACAATAAGTTAAGGACTGCATAAAGAGCGACGGAACGAAAAATGTTACGCCTAACGTTAGGAGACAGGAAGAGAGCGGTGTGGATCCGAGAGCAAACGGGGATAGCCGATATTCTAGTTGACATTAAGAGGAAAAAATGGAGCTGGTCAGGCCATGTAGTACGTAGGATGGATAACCGGTGGACTGATTAGAGTTATACAATGGATACCATGAGCAGGGAAGCGCAGTCAAGGATGGCAGAAAACTAGGTGGGGCGATTGCTAGCGCATTAATACGAATAAGAATATTCTACATAAGAGCTGCTGTGCTGCTTTAAGCCCGGCAACATTGCGTCACCATACAATACACTTTGATTTTCGTAATTGAATAGAACGTAGCGTAGCGTCCAATCTGGTGTTTTAGTTCTTATCACATCCTTTGTTATAAGCGTTTAATTTAAGAGCACTGTGGTCAAAACTACTTCGGAATCCTCCACTACGGCGTGTCTCATAGCGCTTGTTATGGTTTCGAACGTTGTTTAACTTGGCAAGATCACCTCCATATTAAACCAAGCAGGAAAACAAGGTTTATCGTAAACACAGGCCAAATGAACTTTGCCAAGGCGCCTTTGCGCCGACCATATGCAGAGCACGTGTGATAATGTATCTGGCGCTCGAAAACAACTCCGAGGTTACTGCCTTCGTTCTCCCGCAATAGAAAGATGCGAGACGCAAATAACGCAGTCGCTGTGTTTTATTTTATTGCAACGCAGCGCGGCGACGTGGCATGCACGACCCCAACGCGGTTGGAGGCAACGCGAGCTGCTGCAGGAGCAATAATTTTAATTAAAAGAATCTATCCAAAATCGGAGTTTCTTGTCAATGTATACATTATAAACGTTTACAGAAATGTTTGGACCGTTAGCCTATATGGCTAGTTATTGGTCCAATATAATGCACGAATTTATGTGAACAGGTCTAAAAATAGATGTGCTGTGAATAGGTCAGACATAAGGTGTGGTGTTTTTAACTACGGAGCCGTTTAAGCCGACTGTTTGTCCGTGCAGAGCAAATAGAAACTGTGGGCCGGTCATGGCGGTAGTGAAGAAAGGGTCCAAGTGCAATGGCACATACCCCTGTTTAATAGTGAAGGTGTTTAAGGTCGAGGATGGTATGACTTGGTAGAGCTTAGCCTAGCCCAAATACGTGGCCTTGTGATACCTTGTGACAGCTGATGGATAGCCAATCAATAGCTAATCGATAATCGATCAATAATAAATTCCTGAAAATGCTGGGGATAACTTGGTAGTGCTTAGGCTAGCCCAAATACGTGGCCAATACCTTGCGATAGTCAGTCGATAGCCAATCAATAGCTAATCGATAATTGATCAATAATCAATAAATTCCGGAAATGCTGGGGGTGAGTTGGTAGTGCTAGGTGCCGATCAGCTCCACTCTTTCTTTAGCCTAGCGCCACTAGTGCAAGCTAAGCAAATTTTTTTGTACAGAAAATACTAATCACGATCAATATAATGCAATATCTCTACAAATACAAAGTCGTGTTATACACGTGGAAAAAGACAATATAAATGACTAACAAGACAATGTTAAACATACATAGAAAACTACAAAGTGTCATATAGATTCGAAACCACAAATGTTCCCAGTAAAAAAGTATTAGCACTTCTTATACAAGTTCAGTTGTTATGTGACTGATTTAAAATATGTATTTTACAAGAGAGTTTAAAGTTGCACGCAAGTTTAACTTCCAGGGGAATAGAGTTCCAAATTTTAGCACCAATGGATTCAATGATTCTTTTGCCGTATACGTTCGTGCAGGTAGGAAGATTAATGTTGCCGTTGGCTGCGTGCCTTGTGTTAAGGGTTGGTAAAGAAAACAAATTCGAGAGTAGTGGAAAATTAGTGTTGATTATAGCATTCGCCAAAAACCGTTGTTTTATAATTTCGTTGTGACATGAACGGTAGTATCCGAGTATTCAAAAATAATTGTGTGCTTGTCAAATGAGGTCGAGAAAATGTTATAATTCTTAAAGCGTGTTTTTCTAACCGTAAAATCGTCGATATGTACGCTATGAAAGTAAACCGCCATATTTCGCTACAATAACTCAGTTGTGAGTGACATTGGGAAAAAAATATAAAGATCGAAGCACGTTATATTGAAAGTAACCTCTGGCTTTAATGAGTGCAAAACTTGCAAAGGCAAGCTTTTTAGAAGTATTATTAACCTTTTCTTTCCAATGTAAGTTTTCATCCATTACGACACCAAAGTACTTAAACGTAGAAACGCGCTCAATGGGCTTGTTGTTACCATGCAAGTTCAGACAAATTAAATCTAGAGTTTTTCTCCTGGCGGGAAATATAACGTATTTAGTTTTGTCAGTATTTAATGTTAGTTTGTTACTTAAGAGCCACGTGGTAATTACTACTAACTCTGTCGTGATTTGTTCTTGTAGTGTATAGAGAGAGTTACCTCGAAAAATTAATGCAGTGTCGTTGGCATACATTATAGTTTTGCACGACAGAGCAGTCGGGAGGTCCTTTATATGCAAGGAGAACAATATAGGGCCTAGTACGGTTCTCTGGGGTCATCATTATCATCAACCTATATTTATGTCCAGTGCAGGGCGAAGGCCTCTCCCTGTGATCTCCAATTACCCCTGTCTTGCACTAGCTGATTACAAGTTACGCCTGCAAATTTCCTAACTTCATCACCCCACCTAGTTTTCTACCGTCCTCGACTGCACTTGCTTTCTCTTAGTATCCATTTTGTAACTCTAGTGGTCCACCGTTTATCCATCCTGCGCATTACATGGCTTGCCCAACTCCATTTTTTTCTCTTAACGTCTATTAGAATATCGGCAATTCCCGTTTGCTCTGATCCATCCCGCTCTCTTCCTGTCTCTTAACGTTAGGCCTAACAATTTTCGTTCCATCGCTCTTTGTGCGGTCCTTAAAGGGATACGGACAGAAAATTTGGCGGGTGGTTTTTTGCGTCGGAACAAAAGTTGAACTGTTGAAAATGACGAATACAACAAGCTGCTTTGAAGAAAAGTACGAGAAACATCTTTTTTTTTGCAATTTTCTGTTGCACCTTGCCTCCAAGCGGCCGCCGGCAGAAGCTGAAATTTGACGTCATAACACCCACCCGCGCGCGCACGCACGGCCAAGGTCCGCCATAGCGATCGCGGTGTTTCCGGGGATGTCGGTCCCTTGCAGCATTTCTTTAACCCCTTTCGGCGATCTTCGCACATGGTCCCCCTGAAACATTATCTCTGTCGGCGCTCCACGCAGGTGGAGCTTACATGCGCCTTCCCGCGGTCGTCGCTCGGTATTGACGCGTTCGTCGCGGCGGAAGGAAATGCCCAGACATTGCTGTTACAACAGCATCGTCGGTCGTGACACGCCGTCGCACACGTTTCGCAGAGACGAGAAGGTGCGTAAACTTTGAATACCTGCCTGTCAGCCATCACGCCGAGCCTGGAGACCTCTAAAAAATCACCGCATATCCACGAAGTGAATGATGATGAGTGGGCGAAGCACCGGGGTTTCATTGGGGTAACCGTGTGTCGGAGATTGGCAGACGACGAAGAAAAAGAATGGATCATGGGCTACTGCCTCCGCGCCTGGCGCCAAGAAGTGCGCGCACCGTGAAAGAGTACGAGTCTGCCGCACATTATGACGACCAGACGCTTGAGACCCTGACACGCCTCCGGGTCCGACTCGAAGATCTCAGCGTTGGCAGCACGGTGCTGACTCCTCCCTCGACGACGCTCAATGCGCCACCTACCCCAACGACAGCTGCGTCACAGACCTTCGAACCTCGTCTCCCAACGCTGACCATCAAGCCTTTCCATGGGGACGTGAGTCAATGGACGTCGTTTTGGGAGCAATTGAACGGCGCTGTCCATGCGAATACAAATCTGCGCACGACTGATAAATTCCACTACCTCCGCAACTACCTGGCAGGGGAAGTAGCCGCTGCTATTGCCGGACTACGAACGACTGAAGCGTGTTATGAGAGTGCCATCGATCTGCTAAAGCAGAAGTTCGGGGACAGGAGCAGAATTGTACAGCCTCACTTCGGAGCGCTCCGCAAACTGGTGCCCGTGACGGCTCCATCGGATACGAGGGTGGTGGTGGTGAAAAACATTTATTGAACTGGTTGCAGAGAGGTGATTGGGTTAGGGCCCTATTGGCCTCCTCCGCTCACAGTACTGGGTGGAGCCCCTATTCCGGGGGCCCATTGGCAAGCAACGCCGCCCGCGTCCGTTGAACCAAGGCCTTTTGGGTCTTGAGGTCTTGACAGGCGAACAGGGCCGCCTCCCAGTCCTCTCTGGTGGGGTTGGGGGGGGGGGAATAGATGGGTTTGATTGGCACGCCCATACTATGTGGAAGGTGTCAGCCACCTCCCCACAGAACTGGCACGTGCCGTCAAAGGATGGATTGAAATGCTTCAGCACCGCCGGGCACAGTACACTGTTGGTAAAAATTTTGATGAGGAGGCGCTCGCCAGCGCGGTACAGTCCCTTACAATGGGCCGGGTAACGCCGGTGCTCCTCCTTATAGTAATCGGTGATTTCTTTGAATGAAAGGGCCAGATTGTCTGATTGGGAGTAGGCTTGCAAGGACAGGGAGACAGCCCGGGGAGAGAGTGCGCGGCCTGTTCGTTTCCCTGGAGCCCCTGGTGACTGGGGGCCCAAATCAGGTTACGCGGAGTTGGATCAACGTATAGGCACCTAGATTGCAGTATGCGCCGGGCCAGGGGGGGGGGGGGGGGCACCCCAGCTCATAGTTCCGACAAGCCCCTCGCGAATCGGTGATGATGTGTTTCGACGTGGGATTAGTGATGGCCAGAGCGATGGCAACCTCCTCCGCGTGTGTTGGGCTGTAGGCTTTGAAAGTGAGCCCGTTAACTGTGTTAGTGTTGTGTACGACTGCGGCCGTGTACCACCCCCCGTGGTATGGGCCGGCAACGTCCACGTAATACACGTGTTGTTGGTGACCATAGTGTCGCTGCAATGCTTCCGCGTGCGCCTGGCGATGACCGCTATCGTTTTCTCTGGACATGTTGCGGGGAAGGGGTCGGACCCGGAGGGCGCGTCTCCAGGGTTCTGGCACTCTCACCCTTTCCTCAATGTGGTAGTCGTGTTTGATGAGTAGCCGGTCCAAGAGGCGGCGACCGCACGGGGTTTGTGCAAGACGCGTGTATTGATTGACTAAGTGGGCTTCTCGAAGCTCCCGGAAAGTGTTCACCAAGCCCAGGGCCAGAAGTCTCTGGTTGGACGTGGCGACCGGGAGGTTGAGAGCCCGCTTGATGACTTTCCGGTGGATGACCTCCAATTGGTCCTCATCGTGTTTGCGCAGGTGCAAGTAGGGGGTCGAGTAGAGGATTCTACTCGTTACGAAAGCACGGGCAAGCCGTAATGCATCCTTGCTTCGTAATCCGCCCCGCTTGTTGGACACCCGGCGGACCATGCGGCCCACCTGGTCTCCCACCTTGCGAAGTTTGGCCAGGTGTCGGCCCTGCGTTGGTGGTGTATGAAGAGGCCGAGGACGCGGATCTCCTTCGCCTCCCGGATCGGTCCCGAGGGGAGGATGATGCGTAGCTGAGTTGTGTTCCGAGGGGAGGGACGTACGCTCACAAATTCAGATTTAGCTGGGGCACACTGGAGTCCGCAGTAGGTTGCGTAATCGTCGACTTCAGTTGCTGCTGCTTGCAGGCAGGACTCCATGTGGCCCAGGTTAACTTGCGTGGCCCAGATTGTGATATCATCCGCGTAAAGAGCGTGATAAATACCAGGCAGAGAAGCCAATTTGGAGGGAAGATGAAGCATGGCTAAATTGAAAAGGAGGGGAGACAGGACCGCGCCTTGAGGTGTTCCCCTCGAGCCGATTATGTATTGTCCGTGTTCCGCATCTTGTATGCGTATGTATATAGCTTGGCGTTCTGTAAGAAATTGTCTTATGTAATTGAATGTTTTGTGGCCACAGTTGGTGTAACTGAGGTGGTCTAGGATTACTTCGTGCTTGACGTTGTCAAATTCGCCTTTAAGATCCTAGGCCAGGACCACCTTGTCATTGTGGGGACATTCGACAGGATCTAAGACGTCATGGTGGAGCTGCAGAAGTATATCCTGTGCTTACTTTTGAGGGCGGAAACCGAACATGGTGTCCGCGAAAATGTGCTGTGTTTCGAGAAAGTCCGATAGTCTGTCTCGCACCATCGTCTCCATCAACTTGCAGACACAAGACGTGAGGGAGATGGGGCGAAGGTTCTCCACATCAATAGGTTTGCCGGGCTTTGGGATGAAGGTCACGAGAGCCGACTTCCAGTCGAGAGAGAGAGGAGTCTCACCGTTCCAAATCTCATTTATGTATTTGAGGAGCGCGGCGTAGGCTTTGTCGGGAAGGTTGGCTAAGAGTTTGACCGTAACCTTGTCGCGCCCGGGTGCGGCGCCACGCTTCTTCTTGCTTAAGGCCGCCCGGATGCCGTGTAGCTGGAACGGGGTGTCCAGCTCCGTGTTCTCTTTGCCTGCATACGAGTACGCGGCCGTCCGGGGGTCCTTTGCGGTGCACAGGTATCGATCCCTGAGCGTATGCGCTAGCTGTGTTGTCGTTCCTGTAAAGTTGTGCATGACCCTATGTAAGTGGCGTTGGGTTTCCGCGCGCATTTGTGTTGGATCGCTGAGAGCGCGGAACAGGCGCCACGTGTTGCGGCCAGACATCTGGCGAGCAGCCGTGTTGCACCGGTCCACCCAGTTAGTGTCGGCTAGCTGAGCGGCATATTCCACGGCCTGCTGTGTAATTTCGAGGATGCGCTTCTTGAGGCGTCCGTTATGTTTCTGTTTCCTCCATCGTTTGGTGAGGCTGCGGCGGGCCTCCCAAAGATGAAGGAGGTGATTGTCCACGTCCATTTGTGTGTCCGTGAGCTGTATTTGCTTTTCGTGTTGTCTGAGTGTCGACGTGAGCGATTTGTACCAGCTGTCGTAACCCGACTGGAGGGGGTCTACGATAGGTAGAGAGGTGCCGTCCAGTCCGGCACACGGGCTTGTGTTAGTGGGCGTTTCAGGGGACGCATGTAGATGGTTGTGTTGATGATACAGTGATCACTACCGAGAGTGTCCTCTGTATTCAGCCAGTCGGCATGGCGTATGTTGCGTGTAATTGTGAGTTCCGGGCAAGTGTCTCGTTGAATCGAATTGCCTACACGTGTTGGGTTAGCGGGGTCAGTGTGGAGGGTGAGTCCAAGTGTGGAAAGAAGTTCTGCAAGCTTCCTCCCACGCGTGTCCTCCCGGGGGTACCCCCAGAGCCTGCTCGGGGCGTTGAAATCGCCGACGATGAGGAGGGGTCCCTTCCCGCCACCTGCATGGCTTGCGTGAAAATTTCGCTGAACGTAACGCTCTTAAGTTTCGGAGGGCAGTAAATGTTTAGAATGTGTACAGGTGGATCAGACCGCTTTAGAGGAAGCACCGACACCATCGTGTACGAGAGAGGTGGTGTTGTGGGGAGTGTGACCTCCTGCGCACTATATTGCTTGTGCACAAGTATACATGTCTGCGGGTTGTGTTGAAATGTAGTGTAGTTGGTGAGTTTGACGCCGGCGCCGGGTTCCTGAAGGGCAACCACGGCGACGAGGAACTCAAGGGTCTCAAGGTAGAGGCGGAGATGAGCCCGCTTCTTGCGGTCCTTGAGACCTCTGCAGTTCCACTGTGTTAGTGTAAGCGGCTGAGTTGCTCTGTCTCGCGACTTAGGGTTGGGGGCCATGGCCGGAGACGGAGGGTGGGGTTACGCTGTTAACACTGCCCAGTCCGCTAGTGCCCGGCGCAGACGTGCAGGAGTCTTCTGAAAAGTCAGACTCATCGGGAATGACCCTGTTAAATTTTGAGGGGCGGTTATCATCCCTGATGGGCCCTACGCGCTTAAGGACGCGCGGATTGTCTTGTATCCATTTTTGGATAATGAGAGTTACGGCTTGTGTCACTTGTGTGATAACACTGTCCATCTGACGGGCGATGGTGTCGTGGATAATTTTGGGGAGGTCAGCTAATTGTGTTTCAATCGCGGTCACCTGGGTATCCAGGGCCGCGACGCGACTGTCTATAGGAGTAGGATGCTCCCTGTCTGTTATGTTTTCTTCCTCGCCGCTTGAGGAGAGCGGAGTACCGGATTGGGTTCTGAGCAACTTTAGCTCGCTGGCTAGTTTTTCGTTTTGAGCTCGCAAGAGGGCAAGCTCGCGCCTGAGTTCCTGCGTCTCGGTGGTGCTGGTGGGGGAGAGGGGTGAGGGCTCCCCTCACCCCTCCTCCGCCAAGGGTCGCCTCCTCCCCCAGAGGAGAAGACCCTTGCCCAGCTGCCTACCTTGGGTTGGTTGCGGGCGGCGCCGCCAGATGGAGCGCTGAGAGCTGGGAACTCTCACGAGTGAAGCCGACGGGAGCGGACGTGTCGAGTTGAGGTGCCATTTCAGCGCAGCAGGAGCAGCGTGCCAAATAGATAAGTTTTGTTATTTTATATTTCACTTTTTGGTTTTTTAGGAGGGTTAGCTTAGCCAAGCAATCTTTGTAAATTATTTTAATGCTTTTTCACTTTCTTGGTCTTCTCGCTTAGATAAAGGTAGGTAAAGAATAATTGTTTTTTTTTGCCACATCTACGCCTTGTTAGTACGAGATGATGGTTGGTACTAGGGGGAACCCACGCGTGCGTTGTTCTGAGTGCGAGCGTTCCTACGCGCTGGAAGAAACGCGGTTTAAGTCAGCACGCGAAGCGAATGGTGCAGATTTTATCTGTAGGATGTGTGTGCTAGGGTCGCGGCTAGACCGCCTAGAGCAATACAAGGATAAGTTAGCTAAGCGGGTTGGAAAGCTAGAGAAGGACCTTAAAATCGAGCAGAAGCAGAGGAAGGAGGCAGAAGAAAAGCTAGCTAACGCAGAAATCCAGCTGAGCGCCACCATTCTGCAAAGCAATGATGAACGCATCGAGGCGAGCACCGCGAACGGAGCTGGCTCCGATGCGAGTGCAGAGACAGCCGAACCCGACACGCCGGGAAGCAGTGGCGGAAACGTCAGTGATAGTCACGAAGGGGATACCACTGACGCGGCCGGGGAAGAAAACAAAGCCAAGGGCAAGGATAAGAAAGGAGGGGAGGGCATTGTGACTTCGGGGGCAGCTTTCGGCGATGAGGGGGAAGGAAAGCGTCGAGTTGTCTTTGTTGGGGATTCCAGCATGCGTAAAGTAGAACCGGTGATAGCAGAGAGGGTAGGGGCAGACGAACGAGTCCAGGTTAGCGCGCTTCCGGGAAAGCCGATTAAAGAGGTGATAGCGAAGGCCAAGGAACGCATGTGGGACACAATGGAGGAGAGACACCTAGTGGTGATAATGGGCGGAGTGATTGACGTACTGCACGGACGAGGAGCAGGGATCACAAAGCAAATAGCCAAAGGGGTCACCGACCTGCGGAATGTTTCAAAGGAAGTACAAATCGCGGTGTGCACGGTGCCAGAGGTTGAAAGGCAGGGTTATAAAATTGAAAGGGCAGTTCTTGCAGTAAACAGGGAAATTTGGACTCTAGCTAAAGCAATGAATTTTACGGTCATTGACATCAACCGAGAAGTGCACCGAGCAGGCCGCGAAGGCGCTTTTGTGGTTGACGGGATACATTTTAGTGAAAGTGTAGCAACACCGGTCGGACGTCGATTCGCGGCACGAGCTGTAGCTTTTTTAGGCGGGCCCCAGGCAATCAGGAAGCAGGATTGAGTATTGAACATAGCGAAACACCAGTAAAGGGCAGAATTAGGCGACCAGGAGTCAGGAAAAGACGCAGAAAGGATAAGAATAGAGAAGGTAAAATTTGCTACATTAACATGCAGGGTGGTCGCAAGCAGGAAAAATGGCTGGAAATTCAAACGCAACTGAATGATGAAGCGATTAGCATGTACGCCTTGACCGAAACGCATCTACGGGATTTGGAGCAGCCGCCTGTTATTGACAACTTTGTATGGGAAGGGTGCAACAGAATGACCGGGTCAAGGAAAGGCGGAGGCGTAGGCGTACTAATTAGGCGAGGTCTGAAGTGGCGAAGGGTAAACGAGACATGTAAAGCGCATTTATGGATTAGTGGTACATGGCAAGGTAAAAAGACGTGGCTGGGAGTAGCTTACCTATGGACAGGTAGTGAAAGCAGAGAAAAAAATAAGGAATTGGTCGATTGCATTAGAAGCGATATTAATGAGTTCAGTAACTCGGGCCAGGTGATATTAGTGGGAGATATGAACGCGCACATGGACGATTTAGATGGATATACTGATTACAACGGCTCTCTAGTGCTGGATTTGTGTGATGAACAGAACCTTATAGTAGTTAACAGGGAGGATAAGTGTCATGGACAGGTAACGTGGCAATGCGGAAACAGGCAGTCATGTATCGACTACGCCTTAGTCTCAGAAATGGTCTACGAACAACTAGACCAAATGATAATAGACGAAAATGGAAAAAATAGCCTGGGAAGCGATCATAGACGTTTAGCATTAAAGTTTGGGCGAGATACCAGCGCAGAACATGAACCAATAGCCTCAGAGTTTTTAAAAATGAATGACGAGCAAATAACAGAGATCGCAAACAACATAGATAAGAAAATTGAGGCTTTTCCTACAGCAGTCTCGGAATATAAGGAACTGGTGGAGGTTATGCAGCATGAAATAAGGCGGACACGGCAAAACAATTGTTGGATTGGAAAGAGGAAACCACGTAAGTGGTGGAACAAGGAAATTAAACAAGCTATAGAAGAGCGTAAAGAGGCATCTAGGGTTCATCGAGAAGCCAAAAAGTTGGGATTACAAGAAGAAGAGGTGCTCCTTAGATGGAATACATACCGAGAAAAGAAAAGGGTTGCGAGTGAGCTCGTGCAAGAGAAAATTAAATGCGCAAGTGAACGTTGGGTGCATAACATTCACAAAAGAGACAAAGGCGCCCCAAAAAGATTCTGGAACCATATAAAAGCACTCGGAGCTCCAACTAGAAACTCGCAAACGGCTATAAGGGATGAAGACGGTAACATCTATGAAGGCGATGATGCGCTGCGGTACATCACAGACGTTATCAGGCATAACTTCGGCACGAGAAAAAGCGTAGTTCAGACAACAGATCCAGCAACAACAGAGAGGCCTGAGAGATCAAAATTTAGCATAGAAAGCTTTTATTGGAAAAAGGCAGCAGAAAATGTCCCTAACAACACGGCAGCAGGACCCGATGAAATCCCAATACAGCTAATCAAAAACCTCGGTCCAAAAAGCAAGGCACTGCTGACTAATGCCATAGAGCAAGTGTTTAGAACGAAGAATATTCCCGTTGGATGGCGTGAAAGCAAGATGAATCTCATCTACAAAGGCAAAGGAGATAAGGATAAGACGAGCTCGTACAGGCCAGTTACAGTAACGTCGGTGATATATAGAATGGCAATGCAAGCCATAAAATTAGAACTGTCGAAGTGGGTTCAGGAAAACGGTGTATTGGGGGGACTACAGAATGGGTTCAGGCCAGGCAGATGCTTAGAAGACAATATGTTTGTACTAACTCAGTGCATAGAGATTTCAGTAGCTCAGAGAAGACCTTTATGGATAGCATTTCTAGATATTAAAGGAGCTTATGACAACGTAGACAGGGAATTGTTGTGGGATATTCTTCAATACGAAGGCATAGATGACGATTTCGTGGAGCTGCTGAGGGAGATATATCGAGACAACCAAGTACAAGTGGCATGGGAAGGCCGAAAAGGAAATGAAATGGTGGGAATTCACCAAGGATTGAAGCAAGGATGCCCTCTGTCACCATTGTTGTTCACGCTTTACGTCAAGGGCATAGAAAGACGACTGGAAAACAGCGAATGAGGTTTTGATTTATCCTACATGCGTAATGGACAAATGGTGCAACAGAAGGTCCTTGGACTGATGTACGCAGACGACATTGTGCTACTAGCGGACAATAAAAAAGATTTACAGATACTTGCGAATATCTGTGGGAACGCAGCGACAAATCCAGGCCTTAAGTTTAGCCCAGAGAAATCAGGGATTATGATCTTTAATGAACACACGAGCAACTTCGTGGTGTCAATTCAACAGCAAGTAATACCCACAGTGAAGCAATATAAGTACCTCGGCGTACACATAAACGAAGGAAAGAATTACTCAAGCAACCACCAAGATAATCTGAAAATAAAGGGGAAGCGGAATGCAGCAATAATGAAACACAGAGCACTGTGGGGCCACAATAAGTATGAGGTGGTGCGTGGAATCTGGAAAGGAGTAATGGTGCCAGCGCTAACATTCTCAAATGCCATTATATGCTTAAAATCGGATATATTGGCGGGTTTGGAAGTTAACCAAAGATCAGTAGGCCGGTTGGCTTTGGGAGCACACGGTAATACGACAAATGAGGCAGTGCATGGTGACATGGGTTGGGCCTCTTTTGAAGTCAGAGAAGCACAAAGCAAAATTAGTTTTGAAGAAAGGCTCAGGAACATGGATGAAAATAAATGGGCGGCTAAAGTGCCCAAGTATCTCTACATGAAAAGCCTGGACACAGAATGGAGGAAGAGGTCAAGGAAGTTGGCAACCAAGTACAGGATAATCGAAACTGTAAATAGACAACCAGGGGTCATCAGAAAGAAAGTGAGAGAAATAGAGACCGTGAATTGGATGCAAAGAATGGAAACGAAAAGGACAATGGAGATTTACAAGAATGAGAAGAAAGAAATTAGAAGGGAAAATCTGTACGATAACACAAAGGGCAGTGCCTTGCTATTTGAGGCTCGAGCCGGTTGCCTAAGGACGAAAACATATCGGAACAAATATTCGGAACTAGATGAGACATGTGTATGCTGCAGTAAAGATCCAGAGACCACTCAGCATATCCTAATGGAATGCGACTCGATCCACCCAGCGAGAACCGTAGGTAACGTGCAACTCCCAGAAGCGCTTGGGTTTAAAGTGGAAGGAAACATAAACAGATCAGCCGTAGAGATCAGCAAGAGACGATTAGAGTACTGGTGGAAAAAAAGCAGGGAAAAGATGGATACGACCTGATCTCTTAAAATCATAGGCAGCGGTACAAGGTAAATGTTTGAAAAATAAAAATAATGAGAGGTATACAAAAATGCTAGATAAAGAACATGTATAGTATACCTGATTAAATCAAGCAGGCTAGGTGACTATTTGTCGTCGCCCCGTTTCAAAGGGGATGCCAATAAATCATCATCATCATCAACTCCGCTTCTCCAGGTAGTGGCGTTGCTGCTGCTGTCTTGTCAGGGGGTGACGTCACGCCGTGGTTTGGCGTCTCCTGGTTGACTTGCTGCCGTCTGGTGGCATGACTCTCCCGTGTCGCGCCGTGATTGGCTCCCTTGGGTGGTGAGATTGGCGCTTTGCCAGCTGGCTGGCGCTTCGATGGTGCGGGGGGGCCTGATGTCTTGGGCCCTGGCTGCTGAAACCTGATGAATTTCCCGGTGCATTCGCGGGAGCCGGTGAGGTGCGGGCCCCCGCAGACTATGCACATTGGAGTGCCTTCGTGGGGTGCCATCCCCTCAGTACCAGTCCCCACGTTTTGGCCACAGATGCTGCATCTTTCGTTGATCCGGGTTGGGACAGTTGTCCGCCCGGTGCCCCAGTGTGCCACAACGGGAGCACGCTGGCACTGTCTTCTTGTATTCTCTCACGGGAGTCAGTTCTGCATTGTAGTGGACGTAACGCGGAACGTTTCGTCCCTCGAAAGTCAGCACAGCCACATTGGAGTTCCCCAGCTTGCGCACGAGTACTAGTTCACCACCTGCGCCACTGCACAATATGTTTCAGGGACTCACTGGTTTCGAGGTTATGCACAGAAATCACTCCGCGACATACGTCACCGGTGAGCTTGAGGTGTCCGTGAAGCGGGAGCGGTCCTTTGCTGGTGTTAAGTTGAAAGTCGGTTAGCAGCTTCTGAACTACCTCGGGGTTCGGCGTGCCACACGCGATGATGTTTTGTTCCGAATTGGGAGAAATTGTGATGGCGTTCATGTGCTGCCTACCGATGAGTTGGGAAATGGCAGCGCCGAGCTCACCTTGCTGGAAGGTTGTCTTGAGGTCGACTGTAAGTGCGCGGTTTCAGCACGATCATGTAGTCGTTGGGATTCATCCTGACCGTTGGCTTTGGCGTCCACTTGGAGACTGGTGAAGAAGTCTTCTGTGGAGCTTTAGAAGACGACGACGGAGCGCGAGCGTCTCCCTTGGCTTAATTGTTGAGAGGAGTCTTGGACGTGGCCGCTCCTCGTGCGTTCTGCCGGCGGCGACACCGGCTCTCGACGACCTGAAAAATGACGGCTTGCTCCGCCAAAATGTTGGGTGGGCCATCCTCTGGTTGGTTTGCAGGGATAGACGACCACGACAGAGTCGTGGGGTCGTAGCCGCGTGGTTCAAGCAGCGCCATGTTGCGAGTTTGGCCGGCTGGCGTCTCCGCAGCCAGCAGCGGGGGAGCTGGAGCCGTTAGGTCCAGCTCGGCCGCTACGTGGTGATGCGAAAAGTTGCTCTAAATGGCCGAAAATTGGGCGTACCTGGGTAATATCGGTGTCTACAGAATCCAGCTAACTTCCCGGATGCAGTCGTGCAGGTTTTGTGGGGGTAGACATTGATTTTCGCGGTTCCAGCCGAAAATCGACGGAGCCGATGCACCTCGCGTCCGATCACTCCGCGCTCCCCGCGCGTCTCTCGATACGAGGGAGTTGCGCAGGCTGTACGCGGAGTCCAGCTGAATATCCGTTGCCTCAACGTCCTAGAAGTTCCAACTAGCAGTTTTGCGGTGATGCTCTACGACGTTCTGATTCAATCCCTGCCACAAGAAATCGTCGTGGCGTTCCACCGCCATAGCCGTCTCCAGGATGACGCACAAGGCACGGCATTCTCTGCTTCAGATGAGGCAACCACAACGTCTTGCAAGAAACTCGCACAGCTCTTGCGATATTCACAGATAGAGCTCGAAACAAGAGAGCAGTGTGCTCCATCGGCATCCTCCTTCAAAGGCCGTGGGTCCCACAGAAAGCGTGTGCTATCGTCATCAGTCCTGCATGCATCGGAAGAATCGAAACAAATCCGCAACGAATGTTTATTTTGCAAATCTACAAGACATGCAACCGAGGTATGCAGCGCTACCTTGACCATATCAGAGAAAAAGAACCGGCTGGCTAAAGCTATGCGGTGCTACCGATGTACTATAAAGGGCCACTGCGCAGACGAGTGCCGGCGGAAGTTGGTGTGCGCCGCAGTGCAAAGGCAGGCATGCTTCAACGATGTGCGACCCAGCTTTTCGAGGGACAAGGGACGAGAAGTCACATAACGTCGTATCTGATGCTACCAAGCCAATGAAGGCAGAGAGTCCGCGGTCGACTGCCGTTACAAGCTGTCAACTTGACGAGGCCATTAATTTACAGACTTTTCGTTCTTGGATCGTCGGTTCCAACGTGACATCTTATATCAGAGGCATCTTCGACTTAGGCAGTCAACGCACGTTCATTAAGGAAGACCTGGTGGCCCGGTTGGGACTAAAAATCATTAGAGAGACATGCCTAGCGGTGAACACGTTTGCGTCAGACGCTCCTTCTCGTGGGAGAAATTGCAATGTCGTCGAAGTTCGTCTGCGTAGTCAATTTGATGACACCGAGCACATCATTGCAGCGATAGCCATGCCAGTAATTTGCCACGACATCCCAGCCACGGCTATGGAATGTTCCTTCGCAGCCAAATTACGCGAGCAAGGTTACCGGCTGGCGGACGATCGAACTGTGCCTGGAGGATGTGGTGTGAAAGGCATTAGTCTGCTCATAGGATCTGATCAGCCGTGGAACATCTTGAGCGGCGACATCATAGGCAGCACGGAAGTGCAAGGATTGGTCGCGGTCAAGACCACTCTCGGCTGGACGCTACAAGGTCCTGCCATGAAAACGTGCTTCATAAACAGAACATCCGAAGTGATGATTTGCGTCCTGCGAATGCAAGCTGGAGAAGCTAAAGGATCAGACCAAAGCACACTGGAGTCCTTTTGGACGTTGGATGCGATGGGAATTGCGCCAAAGGAAGCAACTCATGGGCACACAGACACGTTGTCTGTTTTCCAAGGTAAAATTGTACAGATTGCAAAGCGGTACCAAGTAGCCGTACCGTGTAAAGAACCAGATACTGAGCTGCTACAAGACAATTACAGCGTCGCACTCAATCGTTTACGAAATCTGGTTAAGCGCATCTCGAAGCCCGAAGGATTGCTTGAGAGATACGGTACAGCGATTCGTCAGTACATCGTTTCCGGCCATGCTGAAGTTGTACTTGACAAGGAATCGATAGATGGCCCTGCGTACTACATGCTACACAGGGAGGTTATTCGTGAGGACTCACTCACAACCAAGCTCCGCGTGGTTTGTGATGCGTCCTCTCACGCCAAAGGAGAGAGATCTCTGAACAGTTGCCTCGAAACTGTCCCGAACCTAAACCCGGACTTACTGCAGGTTCTCCTTCTTTTCAGATGGTACCTAGTGCCCATGACAGTAGACATCGAGAAGGTGTTCCTGCAAGTGGAGATACGAAAAGAGGACCGTGACCTGTTCAGATTTCTGTGGCTTGACAAAAGTCCTGTTGTTCCTTTCACGGAAGAAGCGGTAGAGGTTTGGCGTATGACCAGAGTACCCTTTGGATCTACAGCAAGTTCATTCATGATTACGGCTACTATACAGCATCACTTGAAAACACAAGTTAATCCCGAGAAAAGGGCCGTAGCACAGCTACTTCTGAAATCCTTCTACGTCGATGACCTGTTATTCGGAGCGAATGACTTAGAAGCAGCGGTGACTCTTTACAAGTGCACGAAAGAACTGATGGATAATGCTGGCATGCCTTTAAGGAAATGGAGCTCAAGCTGTAGGCAACTAGAACAGCTGTTCGACTCCAATGATGCTCTTACCCCTCTAGGATATATGAGAACACTGGACATCAAGAGAGAGTGCTAGGGATGGGTTGGTCCAAAGCAACAGACGCCTTCATCTACAACCCGGAGAACATCTTTACTTTCTTGGAGAAGGCAAAGGACACTACGCGTTTTGTCCTCCAGACAGTGTCGAGGATCTACGACCCATTAGGATTTCTCGCGCCCTACGTAGTGCGAGGAAAAATGCTGTTTCAGCAGTTATGGGTTTCGAAGGTTGACTGGGACGAAGATCTTCCTGACCAAATTGCGCAAAAATGGCACGACTGGAGAAGCAAATTGATCCATTTGTCAAAAGACAACGTTCCCCGTCACCTCATGAGTGGAGTTACAGAACCGCGTGACCTTCAGCTACACGTTTTCGTCGACGCAAGCACAAAAGCGTACGGAGCTTGTGCATACCTTTGTGTAGAAGATGTGAATAGGAGCGTGGCTAGCACTCTGATTGTAGCAAAGTCAGGATCGCCCCACTGAAAGCTCTATCCTTGCGCGACTAGAGCTAATGGGTGCGTTAACAGGAAGCAGGCTGTTAAAATATATGGTGGAAAGCTGCGGATATCTCATGCCAAGAGCGCAATGTTTTCTTTGGACTGACGCAACCATAGTGCTTGGCTGGTTACAGCGAGCGCCTTCGACTTCAGACGTCTTTGTGAAGAACCGAATCACAGAAATTCTGTCTATTACTTCGGAATGTAGTTGGCGGCATTGTCCAGGAGAAACCAATCCTGCTGATAGACTGACCTGAGGTGTTTCCTTAAACGCACTGGTTACCGAGGTAGACTGGTGGCAAGGACCAGCTTGGCTGAGTAAGGACTCGAAAAAATGGCCACCCGTGAAGCATTCAGAGCCCAAAATGAACGATATCATATGGATAACAGCGACAAAACGACAATGCTTCACTCTACAGGAAACGCAGTGCAGTGAACCCCACTGCTAGATGCCACGAAGTTCAGTTCACTGCACAAGCTTCACCGTGTCACAGCATGGGTGCAGCGCTTTGTCTCCAATGTTTAGTGCAAGATTAAAAAAAGCTGGAGTCATCTCAACTGAAGAAATATTGGAAGCTGAGAGATATTGGATCCGGCAACTTCAAACTGAATCGTTTCCTGGGGAGAGCAGTTGGCTGATGGAAAGGCAAGGTCCGCCGAGTAAATCATGGGTAGCACAAATGTCTACACCCATTTCTCAACGAGAACGGGCTTCTACGCATCGGAGGAAGACTACAAAACCTCATAGACAGACGAGACGTGAAGCATCCATTGCTACTTCGAAGTCGACATCGTTTCACCGTGCTGGTATTTGCGGATGCCCATTGTCGAGTCATGCATGGAGTCATGCCACATCGAGTTACCAGCCACGATGGTAACGACTATCAGCGACACTTTCAACATCGGCAAAAAATGATGAATGACTTCTAGAGGCGATGGAAACATTGAATATTTGCTGCGACTGCCATCGGCTCATCGCTCACCCACGCATCACTCAAGAAATTAAAAGTGGGTGACATCGTAACAGTCGACATTCCCAACACGCCCAAGTTATTCTGGCCACTAGACCGGGTTCAAGAGGTGTACCCAGGCACCGACGGATTTGTGCGCGTCTGTTTAATCCGATTACGGGGAGGCAAAGTCTTCAAGAGTCCAGTGCAGAAGCTACATCGTCTAGAACTAGATGTCACTATATTTGAGGCCCCGGAGAATGTCGGAGTTTAGCAGACAACGAACAAAAAGAATGGATCGTGGGCTGCTGCCTCCGCGCCTGGCGCCAAGAACTGCGCGCACCGTTATCATCATCATGATACCTTTTGTGTTCGTCTCTCGCCATTAAAGACTTCGTTGAGTGTATCGCGGCTCCGTCTTTTCTGGCGACGCGACCGAGTGGCCGGCGTTCCGCAACACCGTGAATCCCCTGTACATTGCCTTGTGATCAGTGCAGCAGCACGGCGACGCCGGCAAGCGGACCCAGAGGCGGCGAGAGCGCGGGAAGCAGCGGCAAAACGCCGGAAGCGTTCTCTACCTGAGGTTGGTGGCGCCGATGCTCGGTTCAAGCGCGAGCTTTGCGAGCCCTCAGCTCCGGTTCCGGCATGCCGGCGTTGCCGTGCTGCTGCAGCTTCGCGAGCCCGCAGCCACCGGTCCGCTTGCCGGCATTGCCGTTTTGCTGCAGCTTCCCGCGCCCTAGACTCCGGGTCCGCTTGTTGTCTGCGTCGTAGTGCTGCAGCAGCTTGGCGAGCCCTCGACTCCGCTTGCAGTTGAGCCGCCACTCTCGCCTTTTCATCCATAGCGGGCGCACCGTTATGAGAAGCGACCGTTATCATCCATGGATGAACAGATCGAGAGCGCGCGTCGGGAATGACCGCAGTTCCCCTAGCGGACTCCATACAAACCATAGCTACGGACGACGAGGGAGGGACAAGGCTCGGCCCTAAGGTGCTTCGCCCCTCAAAATGACTTCATTTGCGCAGACCACTTAGTCGACGATGATTATGTGACCAGCCCGGCTGTGCTGAAAAGCCTCAGCATGTCGCTCAAAAAGCAACGCCTAAAGCCTGACGCTGTGCCATCGGTCTTCTCACGAAAACGCAAGGCAGGAATGATCAGCGGCGCGTTTGAAAAGAGGAGGTGAAAATGGATCGGTACATGTGTTCGTTCACTTGCATCCTTCTGGAGCAGTGTGAGGGCGAGGCTGGGTACAAGTGTCTGGTGCAGAGCGATACCTTCGTGCTACGGTTCGCAAAAACCTTTCTGGCACTTCCACGGCCGCCTGCTCTTCTTCGTCGCTTGACGCGGAAGGCTCGTAACCGTAAGAGACAATATTTCTTGCCATGTTGGAATGGCCCTCGTCTTCAGACGTGTACTCATCGCTGGTAGACCCACCAGAACTCGAATCCATGCTCGCGATGGCGACGTCGGCGCGCTTCGAATGACCGCGGCCGGCCGGCTGGTTATCCGACGAGGGTGTCGTGACGTCACGCCTTCCAACTCCCGCGGGTCGGACGGTCAGGCGCGCGCTCACAAAAACGCCAAAAATAAAGCCATCGGCTCAAAAATGAGCTAAGTGACTACTTATTTTTAGTGTTCTCACACACGGAGGACTTATTTTCGGCATTTTCGTAAAATTTTCAGATTTTGTGTCCGTATGCCTTTGACTTGTTCTCGAGCTTCGTTGTTAAACTCCAAGTTAACCACCCTGGGTTATCTCAAAGATAATAATTCTAAATTCGTAGGTTATGTAGTCAAATACCAAACATTGTTTCCGATCTGCAACATAGCTAGAAAAGAAAACAAGTGTTTTGTTAGTAAAACCGTATTATTCTAACTTTTTATTGCGATGGCAATTATGTGGACACACCAAAGCGGATTTCTACCGTCGGCGTCGTCGTCGCCGTCGCCGTGAGGTTCCGTATGACGTCAATGGCGATGAAATCGTCGCCGCACTCCGGGCGCTGTATGTGCGAGTGAAAGGGCGCAAAGGACGCGCGCTTTCACGGGGTGGTGGTGGTGAAAAACTTTTAATTGTATGGCAAAAAGTACGAGGAGGTATGCTTGGGACGACCCTGAGGAGGCCGCCCCTTACAAAAACCAGGTGGAGTCCCTAGTACGGGACCGCAGTGGCGGTAGCCGCCGCCTGTGCACGCTTAACTAGGGCATTTTGGGCCCGTAGGTCTGAGTAGCCAAGCAGGGCAGCCTCCCAGTCCTCCCGGGTAGGCTTGGGTAAGGGGGGGAAGGCAGGGTTGGATGGGAAAGCCCACACCATGTGGTAGAGGTCCGAGGATTTCTCCGCACAGTGCGGGCAACTCCAGTAAAGGCCGGATCGAAATGTTTAAGCACCGCCGGGCGCAGCATAGTGTTCGTAAAGAGGCGGAGCAGAAGGCGCTCCTCCTCCTTTTTGAGGACTCTACACGGGCGGGGGTAGAGTTCCTGGCCAGATTGATAGTACGCTATAATTTCTGTATACGAGTAGATTGGGTCGGGGGTAGAGTCCTGATCGGCGGGGTCAGAGAAAAAAGGAGCCCGGTGAGAAAGCGCGCGGGCGGCAGCATCTGCTGCCTCATTTCCCTCTAATCCCATGTGAGCAGGAGCTCAAACGACGTATCGGGGGTTGGGGTCCCCAATTCGGCAGCTAGATTGAAGGACGCGATAGGCCAGGAATGGAATCTGACCCTGTTCGTAGTTCCGACAGGCCCCTCGCGAGTCGGTAATGATGGTTTGAGAGCGAGAATCGGATGCAGCCAACGCGCTGGCGATTCCTCCGCATATGTTATGTATCTAGCGCGAAAGCTAAGGCCGTTAACTGTTTTACCTTCGTGTACTACTGCGGCCGTAAACCACCCCCCATGGTGTGGGCCGGTGGCGTCCACGTAAAAACGCCGGGTTTGGAATTACAATGGCGCGCCAGGGCCTCCGCCCGAGCCAGGCGTCTGCCATCATTGTGTGCGCGTGCCATGTTCCGGGGAAGAGGGGCTCTTCCATCTGTCTGAGAGGTTGGAGGTGTAGTCGGGCAAGGAGGCGGCGACCCGACAGTGTCTGAGAAAGACGTGGTTGGTAGGATGAGCTTCCTTGAGCTCCCGATACGTATTCTACAGGCCCAGAAGGCGCTGGTACTGACCGGGAGATCAAGGGCCCGCTTAACCATCTTTCGGAGGATGACCTCAAGGGCGTCCTTCTCATGCTTGCGGAGATGGAGGTATGGAGTCGAACACAAGATTCGACTAGTCACAAATGCATTGGCCAGCCGCAAGGCATCTTTGCATCTGAGACCCCCGCGCTTGTTGGAAACCCGGCGGACCATGCGGCCCACCTGGTCCCCCACCTTCCGCAGCTTCGCTAGTGTTGTGTCGAACCGGCGGTGTTGGTTGATGAAAAGTCCGAGGACTCTAATCTCAGGTAGTTCAGGGATTCGACCATACTCTAGAGAGAGAGAGAGCAATTTTGGACGTGCATTTGGGCGAGGGGCGGAGATGCACGAATTCAGACTTTTGGAGGGCGCATTGGAGGCCGCAGCGTGAGCATATCGGTCCACTAAGGTCGCCGCTTGCTGCAGGTTGGCCTGCATGTCTCCGAAAGAGCCTTGCGTGGCCCATTTGGTGATGTCGTCCGCGTAGAGTGCGTGTTGCACCCCCGGGACGGCCTCCAGCTGGGCAGCCAAGTTCTTCATGGCCAGATTGAACAATAGGGGGGAGAGGACAGCGCCCTGTGGTGTACCTTAGTAGCCTAGAGAATATAGGCCATGTTCGGTGTCCAGTATGCGCAAGTATGCGTGTCTCTGTGTTAGAAATTGTAAGACGTACTGAAAAGCGTTACGCCCGCAGTCGGTTAGAGAGAGATGAATTAAGATGATTTCATGAGTGACGTTGTCGAATGCTCCCTTAAGGTCAAAGGCCAGAACCACCTTGTCGTTATGGGGGCATTCGATGGGGTCTAGGACATCCCGATTAAGTTGGAGGATAATATATTGGGCGGATATGTGGGGGCGAAACCCGAACATGGCGTCGGCAAATGTGTTATGGTCTTCCAGGAAAGTAGACAACCGGTCCCGCACCATCGTCTCCATTAACTTGCCCACACAAGAGGTGAGATAGATGGGGCGGAGGTTGTCCGTATATTTACGGCTTTGCCAGGTTTAGGAATAAAGGTGACAAGTGCTGTCTTCCAATCGATAGGGAGGGGCACTTCTCCCAGCTAGATAGAATTGAAGTATGCCAACAGTGAATTGTAAGCCGAGTCTGGCAGGTTTGCCAGGAGCTTGACTCTAATTTTGTTTCGTCCGGGTGCAGTGTCAAGTTTCATTTTGGCCAGGGAGCGAATGCACGTCGGAGAGAAAACGCGCGTTCTGCGCCGTGCTCCCTGAAGTACAGTGTACCTGAAGGGCTGCAGAATTAAGCGTCTCTTTCCTCCTTCTTCATATATATAGAGAGCAAACGCGACTTCTTCCGTCGCGTGAAAGGCCGTGGGGAAACGGGAGGGAGGGAGGGGAGGCGATGTTTAGCTGCGGCACCAAATGCGTATTTATAGTATAAAAACGTTGCGAGGCGAGAAGTTGGGTAAGATTTCCGACGCTGATCGACGAGTGTCCCATTCTGATCTCGTCGAAAACCTCCGAGCCGCCCCCAGAGGCACCGGCAAGAGTCACCAACGCCGCGCGCGTTCGGTGCGAACGCAGGCAAAACGCCGAAGGCGTCGACATCAGTTCTGCGCGTTGCTGGTGCTGCTGCATGTCCAAGTTTACGCAGCTGATAAAACTACTATCCTTACTCCGTATAGCTCTCTACTAATTTGCTATCGCAATTTATGCTCCGCCTTTCGGGTGAAACTGTGACAAATTTTTTAGTAATATGAAATGCGAGACCTTATCGAATGCTTTTTTTTATGCCCAAGAAACGTCGATGGCTATTTCCTTGTTGAGAAGTACTCAGTTTACTAACTGCGCCAAAAACAAAAGGCAGCTGTGGTTGTCGACCTACTATTAAGGAAAACATGTTGTTCCGCACAGATTAGTTCATTTTCATTCAGAAATCTCCTAAGACGAGACCTATTAACTAATTATTCTTTCAAAAAGCGTATTCACATTGCTAAATACTGAGATGGGTGGGTAACTGCTCGGGTTTTCTCGGTCCCAAGATTCGTATATAGGGACCAGGGGCAGAATTCACTAAGCTGCGCTGTTCGTACCAATTTCTTAGCCAAAAAGTTATTACGCTGAGATAATAGGTGCAACCGAAGTGGCAGCGCATTTAACTTACGGCTTTATGAGAGCGAGGATAAAACAAAGCTCCGATTAAACGACAAGAAATTAAAGAAGTGCGGTCGACTGATAGCATGATCGCGCACCATGAATATATATTCGAGGCTATATTCTTACGGCAAATCACTGCACAATCTGTTCGGCAGCTTCCTTTTCCGGGTGTCTGCTACAGCGCAGACAAGCTCAACCACGCTCGCTCGTGCACCGCACCGCCGTCAAAGAATTTCAATTAAAGTGTTACGCATTCTGCTCACATTTCTGCGAGAGACAGGGCTGAAGAATACATGGTGACACATTTGGCGCAGAAATAGGTGCTGAGTCGGAGCAATTGCCGGCCAGTTCTATATACCAGGCTCACTCCTCCTGTATACATCACCACCACCACCCTATTACAAAGCTACTAAATGTCTTTACTTCGATACTAATTACGGAAATGAAAAAAAAAGTTGTCGCAGTTTCACCCGAAAGGCGAAGCATCAGTTGCGATAGCAAATTAGTAGAGAGATATACGGAGTAAGGATAGTAGTTTTATCAGCTGTATAAACTTGGACATGCCGCAGCCCCAGCAACGCGCAGAACTGTTGTCGACGCCGTCGGCGTTTTATTGCGATAGCAATTATATGGACACTCCAAAGCAGATTTCTGCCGTCGGCGTCGCCGTTGCCGTCGCCGTCGCCGTCGCCGTGAAGTTCCGTATGACGTCAATGGAGATGAAATCGTCGCCGCGCGCCGACGAACGCTGTATGTGCGGGTGAAAGGGCGCGAGGGACGCGCGCTTTCGCGCGCGTCCCTCGCCCCCTTTCACGGGGAGTGAACGCACGGCGGAGAACAAACGCACGTTCTGTGCCGTGCTCCCTTAAGGGCTGCAGAAGTAGGCGTCTCTTTCCTCATTTACAATCACCATATATGTAGAGCAAACGCGAAAGGCCATGGGAGGGGGGGGGGAGGGAGGGGACGTTTAGCTGCGGCACCAAGTACCTATTTATATCAGAGGCTCCGGCAACAGTCACCAACGCCGCACGCATTTTGTGCGAACGTGGGCAAAACGCCGACGGCGTCGACAACAGTTCTGCGTGTTGCCGCTGCTGCTGCATGTCCAAGTTTATACAGCTGATAAAGCTACTATCATTACTCCGTATAGCTCTCTACAAATTTGCTATCGCAATTGATGCTTCGCCTTCCAGGTGAAACTGCGACAACTTTTTTATATAAATACGCATTTGGTGCCCCAGCTAAACGTCGCCTCCCCTCCCTCCGTCCCGTCCCCGCACAGCCTTTCGGGTGACGGAAAAAAGTTGTCGCAGTTTCACCCGAAAGGCGAAGCATCAGTTGCGATAGCAAATTTGTAGAGAGTTATACGGAGTAAGGATAGTAGTTTTATCAGCTGTACAAACTTGGACATGCAGCAGCACCGGCAACACACAGAACTGTTGTCGACGCCGTCGGCGTTTTGCCCGCGTTCGCACAAAACGCGCGCGGCGTTGGTGACTGTTGCCGGAGCCTCTGGGGGTGGCTCGGAGGTTTTCCACGAGATCAGAACGGGACAGTCGTCGAGCAGCGTCGGAAGTCTTTACCACGTTCTCGCCTCACAACGTTTTTATATAAAAAGTTGTCGCAGTTTCACCTGAAAGGCGAAGCATCAATTGCGATAGCAAATTTGTAGATAGCTATACGGAGTAATGATAGTAGCTTTATCAGCTGTATAAACTTGGACATGCAGCAGCACCGGCAACACGCAGAACTGTTGTCGACGCCGTCAGCGTTTTGCCCGCGTTCGCACAAAATTCGTGCGGCGTTGGTGACTGTTGCCGGAGCCTCTGATATAAATAGGCACTTGGTGCCGCAGCTAAACGTCGCCTCCCTTCCCTCCCCCCCATGGCCTTTCTCGCGTCGGAAGAAGGCGCGTTTGCTCTACATATGTGGTGATTGTAAAGGGCGAAAGAGACGCCTACTTCAGCTGCCCTTAAGGGAGCACGGCGCAGAACGCGCGTTTGTTCTCCGTCGTGGGTTCACTCCCCGTGAAAGCGCGCGTCCCTAGCCCCCTTTCACTCGCACATACAGCGTTCGGCGGCGCGCGGCGCCGATTTCATCTCCATTGACGTCATACGGAACCTCACGGCGACGGCGACGCCGACGGCAGAAATCTGCTTTGGAGTGTCCTTATAATTGCTATCGCAATAATAGGCATTTTGTGCCGCAGATAAACTTCGCCCCCCCCCCCCCCCCCCACGGCTTTTCGCATGTCTGAAGAAGTCACGTTTGCTCTACATATATGGTGATTGTAAAGGAGAAAAGAGACGCTTAATTCTGCAGCCCTTAAGGGAGCACGGCGCATTTGTTCTCCGCCGTGCGTTCACTCCCCGTGAAAGCGCGCGTCCCTCGCGCCCTTTCACTCGCACATACAGCGTTCGGCGCGCGGCGACGATTTCATCGCCGTTGACGTCATATGGAACCTCACGGCGACGGCGATGGCAGAAATCCGCTTTGGAGTGTCCATATAATTGCTATCGCAATAAAAGCTCCATATGGCGTGAATGCAAGGGGCACTGCACCCGTAAGTTCACCGGGACGGTATGTGATCGCGTGGCACACGGTTGCAGGTGCCGTACTAATGCCGTGCATAAGCTCAATATCAGCTCCCTCGCCAGTCCGTGCCGTCTAAAGGGCCTGTCGACGACGTCGTCAAGCACCAACTGACGACGAAACGCGTGCTCTCTTCGCCTAGGATCACTGTCGAGAGCACGGAGAGCTATTAAAGAAGCCCTAAAAAAGAAACGCAGAAAGAAGGCGTGACTATGAATACTCCCAAATTATGACAGAAAACTTCACTATGTAGCATCCGCACCTGCAACCTTCGCTGCCTATCACACTTTGACATCGTATCAGCGTTTATCGCTTCTTCTTAGCTTCTCCTTAGCTGATAAAACACCATGATGCCTCACACCAGGTCAAGAGTTTGTTCTTGCAGGTTCAGGCGGCCGCATTCTGACAGACGAAAAATGCACAAATGGGCGTTCACATCAATTTCGGAGACCGGTAACAAATCATAGGTTGGTGATGTCAGGGCCTGGAGCCCTTAACTACACTGTCTACCATAGCTCAAGTGGCACCTTATAGAAGTCAAGGCTAATCAGTCAAGATCACCGCGATGCTCAGCGCCAACGTTGTCATATATTTACCAGCGTCATAAGAACACACGCTCAAATGCACGTCAAAATACTGCACAGCACCGTACTCGAAGCACATAGCGGTTCAAAAATCTGGCTGGTTTCAGATCAAATCGGTTAAACTCGTCCATCTTGTGACATTGACGCACTTTATTCAGAGCAGTCACTCTACATATATAGTACGATGCCAAGTGCGGTGGTGGTGTCCAAGCTGCGCCCGACGCCCTTCTGTAAACATGCGAATGCGGCCTCGCAGTACGAAGCGAAATGCGGCTCAAGAGCAATAGACCGTTAAATCTCCGCACGAATTTTACATTTTCTAAAACGTCATCAGCGTACTTTTATGTTCCCTGCATGACGAAGGACTCTCCCAGCGACCTCTAATTAGCTATGACCTGCGCTATCTGATTTGAAGTTATGCCTGCAAATTTCCTGATTTCATTACCCCCCTCCCCTAATTTTCTACCGTATTCGACAGTGCTTTCTTTCCCCTAGCACCCACTCTGTATTTCTAATGGGCCACATATTATCTGCCCTATAAATTAGGCGGCCTGCCCAGCTCCTATTTTTCCTCTTAATTTCAACTACCACTACCCCCGTTTGCTCTCTGATCCACACCGCTCTATATTCGTCTCTCTTAGCGTTAGGCATAACATTTTTCGTTACATCGCTTGTTTGAGCGGTCCTTAACTTATTAACACGCTTCATTGTTAACCTCGAAGTTTCTGCCCCATATGATAATACTTGAAGAATGGAATGATTGTACACTCCTCTTTTCAACGACAGCGGTGAGCTCCCGGTCACGATTTGTTAATGCCGGCAGTATGCACTCCGGCCCATTTTCATTCTTCTGTAAATTTCCGACTCATGCTCAGCATTACCTGTGAGTAATTGACCAATATAATCTTACTGCCGTGCATACGCCTGGTTGCCGATCATAGATTCTTGGTTGCCTGGCAGGTTATTAAACATTACCTTTGTTAACTGACTCTTACACTTTCTAGGTTAAGGTCCTCAATCAATCGTTTCAATGTTTTTCCAGCGTTGCTTAACAGGACAATGTGATTGGTGAGCTGAAGGTTGTTGAGATATTCGCCGTTGATCATCTCCCTCGACCCTCCCCAATCTAATGGCTTGAATACTTCTAAGCATGCAGTTAATGTGACTGGAGATATTTTGTCTCCTTGCCTGACCATTTTCACTTTTCTTGCGGCTAATTAAAACATGTGAAGCCAGAAGTATCAGAGAGGCAGAGTCGAAGCCTCAGAAGTTGCGAATGCGTGCGCTGTGGCTGAGGGCAAATATGGAAGTTACACATAAATGAAATAATTATTCACTTGTCTGCCGTATGCGTCAAGCACCACGACCTTGATGTAAAGTTCGATCAGTCTTTCAGTACAATCCATATGATATGCACTTACACCGCTAATTACATACAAATGTCTTTGGTTTGTCCAAACGCGCTGAATTAATGATCGTACTGCGCGCCGCCGGGAGAGCGCACAAGGTAGCATATTTCGAAGCTAAACATTTCGACAGAATTACCTGTCTGGTTGGGAAAATTGATTAAGACTGAGAGATTGACTCCAACCAAATAAGGAAATTTACTAGCCCGACGTTTCGGAACCAATTCGGCCCTTTCTTCAGGGGGTATTCTTCGGAGGTGGCGGTGTGCCGCTTTTAAAAGGTCCATCGTAAGAAAGGAGAGGAAGTGGTAGAGAGCGTAAGGTGCGGAGACACTTGACATGGCACCTGTTCTAGACAGACCCCCACAGGTGCCCTGTCAAGTGTCTCCGCACCTTACGCTCTCTACCACTTCCTCTCCTTTCTTACGATGGACCTTTTAAAAGCGGCACACCGCCACCTCCGAAGAATACCCCCTGAAGAAAGGGCCGAATTGGTTCCGAAACGTCGGGATAGTAAATTTCCTTATTTGGTTGGAGTCAATATCTAAGTTATAAGCATAATTCGAGCGTCGTAAATGCTGATCTTGCTGATACGATGCATTTTAGTGACCACGCTTAGCGTGGGGCACGCTCCTGATCCTTCCCTCCGCCTCTTTGTACTCCAAAATGACACGCTATATCGTCGCAGTTTACTCCCTGACGGTCCTGAGCTGTTGTTAGTCATCCCGGCTCACCTCCGTTTCACTGTCCTGGCGCAGCTTCACGACGCACCAACGGCGGGACATCTCGGCGTGTCACGCGCATACGACCGCGCACGGCGCCGTTTCTATTGGCCTGGGATGTCCCGCTCAGTGCGCCGTTACGTGGGCTCATGCGACCTTTGTCAGCGCTGCAAAAAGTCGACTATGCCGCCTGCAGGCCATCTTCAGTCTCTAAACATTCTGAGAGAAACTAGCGGCCCTTTCGGCCGCTAGCTTCTCTCTTTCTACAGCTTCTTTTTCCTTCTCGCTAACGTACTTCCGTAGTTCAGCTCCGGAAAGACCCATCTTCTCACCGCCGGCAACTAATTTCTCGAGATCCATGTTGCCCTTTAATAATCTAGCTGCGTGCAAAAAGTATCTGCTTAGATTTCAGCTATCGAACTGCTTTCTGCACGCAAGTTAGCAAAACGTAGTGCAACACTCAAAATCGTTTACGATGGCAATGTAAAGGACCCTAGGCTCTTTCTCCCTACTATGAACACACAATTTGCTCCAGAAAGGTCCTGTCGCAGACGCCAGAAATACTGTCACACACCCCGTGAAAGTGGCGCCAACGCCGGGCGAAATTCCAAAGCCGACTTATAAGCTTCCGAAAATAACTCCACGAAAGCAAGGGCAATTAATAAGGGGCCCTGTGGTGCGCCAGCTAACGCCGGTTGTGGTCCATAGACTGAGTCAGAGACCAGAGTTGTCACAACACAACAAAATATGTACATTCTTCAAACAAGGCAGTTACATACACACGTGCACACTTGGCTAGACTCATCAGAATACAATTCAGATGGGTATTAACAAACACTGGAAAATAATTAACGACAAGCACTAAGAGTCCAACATGTAAAGTACAGAATGAATAGGAACACAAAGTATCCAATCGTATTCAAACGTGCTGGTCTTGAGCCGGAGGATCTCGGCGTAGCTCGCGGCAAATCTCGAAGGAACTTCTTCCGGAAATGCAGACGCTCGATGAACTCGTCGGTTAGCTTGCCGGGAAATCCCCTTCTTCCGCAGGCGGTCGGTCTTCACGTCACATCTCTTCACCGGCGCGGTTTGATCCCTCTTCGGATTCCCGCACGGCTCTTTTATAGACTTCACCGGCACTTCTCGAACCTTCCTATCGGAGTCGGGATCCCGTAGCATGAACAATGCCTGGGAATCTTCTAGTCAATTCTCGCATTTTCAGCCGCGGCCGTCGGAGCGTCGTCGAGAAGGGTGGTCACTCAACCGTTGACTAGCGCTCAGGCTTCTCCCTCTCACCTCAACCCGGCGCTTGTGTCGGGGTCTCAGAGGGTGTTTCGGCTCTCTCTCTCTCCCTCGTTACCGTTGCCTTCGCGTATCTTGTCGTAGCTGCTAGACTCTGTTGATCGCGTCGCCTGTCTGTGGCGTATGCGTTCTTCCCCTCTGTCGAAGCTGCCGCGGGCCCGTCTTGTTTGCCTGCTGGCTTGAGTGATGCGCGCCAGACGCTTCCATTATGCGCTGTTTTGTGACAGTTTCCTTTATAAAAATAATGTCGATCTGCGATACCTCTTTATAGTAAAGTTCCATGGTATTCTTCGCATGATAGCTTCAACAAATATCCCGGGCCGCACAAAAACTTTGGATAAACATAGAATATTCTTGTGAAACACTGGCAATGGTTTATATCAGGAAGAGAACGCTGTGAGTAGCGTAGCTGGCGCGGACAATCTGTCTCTTGCGGCACATTGGAAACGGAACGAAGTGTGGCGCGACTGCCTCGCTAATCAGGTGATCGCGAGGGGCAGCGCGTGGGTGACGCGTGGGCCCGATTCACAGCAGCGGCCGCCGACAGACTTCCGCTCATGCAGCGCTTCGTTTCCATACAGACCACGGGCGCTACTCTGGCACCATATCGCAGTCATCGTCGCCGCACGCCTGCGCTTTTCAACACAAGCTTTCGTTGCACCAACGACGATAGCGGCCGTTTGTCGCGGGGAAATCGTGCCACCAGTGTCTGCGGCGACAACCCCCAAGGGAACGTCACATCGAGCCTTACTCGTAGCCGCTCGCGTCATCGTCGCTTGCAGGAGCAGTGATCCCCGTCACAGACACTGGTACCCCGGACGAGCGTAGTGCTCGCCGCCTCACGCCCCACTGCCCCACCCTCGGAAGCGCAGATGAGATCGCCCGTGCGACTGCGGAATGTCGTGGCTACTGGCAACTAAGCGCATGCGCAGGACTATTCCCCTCCGCTGCTCCTTCACTTGCCTCCTCGTGCTCTCTTCTTTCACATCACACTGCGCTCCGCATACGCTTTCATCTTTCGCTATGCTCCTTCGCTCGGTTACGAGGTACGGCGCCGAGTCACGCCAACGCTCAACGCAGGAACGGGCGCCTAAGAGCTGCGCTCTAAAAAACATTGTTGCCACAAAAGAAGTCTTGTGTTTCGAGTAACATTTATCCAGTGGAAGCTAAATGCCATATAATAATTGTATATTGTAGTATGTAAGGCTGTAGGACTGTAGTTGCACAATATGCGATCGTATGAACACTAAAGCTACCTATTTTTGCAGTTGCATATCAGGGAAGAATTTAACAGGCTATTATGAAAATGTAGTCATTATATGTTGCGACAGAAAATTAACATAATGTGTCGTAGTTACAAGACCAAAAATAATGGAAGCATCTAAGGCAGGTTTCCAACTGAATGACAGCGGTACTTCGCAGACACTCGGCATTGCCTGCAGCACAAGTTTCCGAAACCATGCATACTACATAATCTGTTAGTTGTACCTGAGAAACACATTTCGAACATACACAAGTAGCCTTTCATCACTTATTCAGTGATCGGCCGATGCGAACACTGTTTTCTTTGCTTAAGAAACATTTCGTGTGATTAAGAAAAAAAAAACGCACTTTCGCCCGAGAGGCGAAGCATCGATTGCGATAGTCAATTAGTAGACAATTATACGAAGTAAGGATAGTGGTTTTATCGGCCGTATAAACTTCTAAATGTTCGCGTACTAACTAAATTAACAAGCATGGTGTCAGAGCACACTGGCAAACATGAACGCATCCCACTCGATGACCAGGGACGCTAGCTGTCAAAACGCTGTCGTGAAGAAGCGCTGCAGCAGTAGCGAGCGCAGTGACTATCGTGGTGTTTATCGCTTCAACGCGAACTGAGCGACGAAAGTACCGCACGCACGAAGGTATGAGCCGCTTGCGGAATGCTTTCAAGATAAGGCGCGAGCGATCGCGCGCGGCCGCGTTACGCAGTTGGTGCCGGAGTAGAACGCCGCCCCCATGCCTCACGCGCTGCCTCACTCCTTGCGCGCGAGATGGAGCCGCGATCGTCGTTTCTCCGATGATCGCGCCGTTGCTGTCGTTGCTGTCAAAAAACAACCCCCCCCCCCCCCCCCCCCTATCCCCCCATGGCTTTTCGAACGACAGAAAACGGCGGGTGTCCTGTCAACGTCCATCTCGCATGCGCCAGATTGAGCCGCGATCGTCGGCTCCCATCGCGCGCTTTCACCCGCACATACAGCACACGGCGCGCGGCGACAGTTTTATCGCCTTTGGACTTAATACGGAACGCCGCGGCGCCGACGACGGCGGAAATGCGCTTGTAGTGTCCATATAATTGCTATCGCAATAGAAAGTTCACTGTGATACAATGAACACATCCGCTCGCATCATGGGGCATTCCACAAATACGTCTAAAAGTGCCTAGAAAAGCATGAAGCGCTCGGATGACGCGAAAGATGGTGCTAGAGTTTTATGAAAGTAGTTGCCGGCAGCTGCTTGTGATTCGGTGACGACATGTGCTGGGACGTCAAGAGGTCTGTCCCTTTGCCGCTGTGTTCTTGCCACCTTTGTGCTCGGCAGTTGAGGAGCCTAGAGAGTCAAAGCCGTCTCGCATCCAGGGTGTGCTGTTCTACTGTCCTGCTGCTGAAGTGCTCGGGCCATTCATGTTGCGGTGCCGTATCGGGATCTATGGGTTGCTGCCCGGCTGTCCAAGTGACCACCGAAATCCTTGCCCTTGCTGGCATCTGCGACTGGCAATCCTGATGCGCAAAGCGATTGGGCTTGTGAGAAGCCTTTGCTGGTAGCCCTGCGGAGGCTGCGTTTGCGGACCCCGTGGCGTAGCGGTAACGGGCCATTTACTGACGGCCACACGTCTTACCACGTAGCGGCGTCAACAACAGCCACGCAGAAGCCTGGCCGTCGCCGTACAGCGACCAAAAGAGTTTTCCCCAGTTGACCTACGATGCCGATCAGGGCTACGCACTGTATCACATGGGCTGAGTGTGTCGTAAGGAGAAGGTATTTCTGAGATTATA
Organism: Dermacentor silvarum; assembly: GCF_013339745.2. Lineage (NCBI taxonomy): Eukaryota > Metazoa > Arthropoda > Arachnida > Ixodida > Ixodidae > Dermacentor > Dermacentor silvarum. Next base: position 139,272,987 of record NC_051161.1, on the reverse strand, counting down.
TAGCACACACAAACACCGGGACCAATGACAGAACAAGATAAACCACCAGCACTGAGCTTAAAAGCCAACAGTTTATTGAAGCATCGAGATATGCATATATGCAAACACAAACATCCCCATCTAAGCCCATTTTAATGTGCGCCAATATCATAAATTATTTCAGGGCCCAAATGAGTCACATCAATAGGGTGGAGATAACTTTTTGATCATTAGTCAGAATAATAAGGCAAGGGTTTTCGCAGTGGGGCGTTACATTAAGTTATTGTATTTAGACGAAAACAAGATCTGCCAATCACTTTAAGTGGAATATAATGTTATCATTGGGGTAACCGCAGAGGATGTGGATCAATAAAAAAAGCAATTCAAAAGATGTACAGCTTCTGTATGATATACGTCTTGTTTCAGCACTTTAAGGTGGATACACACGCGAGGGCACAATCCCGCCTGCTCCGCGGGCCAAACAGTCACGTGATTACTTGAATCCGGCGCAGCCGAGTTAGGTCGCATTCCCACAGCCAGAGCGCCGTTTGCGGAATCCGCGTGCTTACTCCCGACACCAAGGCTTATTAGCAGCTGCGCGTTTGCATGCTCGGCGTGCTCTATATTCCATAGCGCTGTGAATCCCTCAACAAAAGCAAAAAAAGTGACGGTTGCCTCGTCACTTAGCGTTTTCTTGTGCACCTCACTCATGTTGAGGTCACGCAGGCTGCGTGGTCTGAGTAAATAGAAATGCGCCCGCAACCACGACTCGCCTTTCCCGCTGCATCACAACAAAATAGACGCGGTCACTGCTGCACAACGAAATCACACGTGGCTCCAAGCCGATAACACGCCATCGTAGCCACGCCAATGCGTCCAATGTTGACAGACTTGACGCTGACTACGCTAAATTGAGGTCAGACGACCGCCAAACGGACGGATGGAAATACCGGCGAGCATTTTCAATCCGGACCACGAGCGATGGAGCCCGGACTAGGTGAGGGCGGCACTTTTTGATGACGCGCGCGTCACGTGATACGCCATCCGCTGCGAAAGTTCCTCCTCCGTCCGGTCGTGTGAATCCACCTTTATGGGAAACGTGACTAGCATCCTTGTTAAGGGGGCGCCTGTTTCTTGATGAGAGAGGAAACGATTGTGAAACATTCTCATATAGTCTCAGCTATACCTTTTCACACGCCATTTAATTTTTACTAAAAAGGCTTAGTTTCGCAGACAGACGTAAAAAAACCCAATACGTTTTTATTTTCAACATTCATTTGATTTGCTGTGCCCGAAAATTGATTCAGAGTTGAAAACACTGCTGTCTCCTATGAGGTATGATTTTTGTCCTTATCTTGGTGCGATATGGTCTGTCTTGCCTCTATAGATCTGTTTTTATGTTCTTCTGGAGGACCCTGAAAAATATTAGAAAATTGTAATTTCTAATTGTTGCATTGATTCTTTAATGCCACTTTAGAAAAGAAAATAGGGCAGAATTATTATGTGTGCACGAAAAATGCACTGTACCATAGACGAGAAAATAGGTGAGCCTTATTAGGTCATCTGTTAACTGTTCAAGTTCTATTGAATCTATTGTGTTCGCGGTCACAGTTTCAGGAAAACTATCTTAACCAGACTTGTCTGCGTTGCCGTCAGTCGACTGCCTTTACAACAAAACACCCGTCGAACATGCGCCACAGTATGGATGCGATTCTTTCAAATTACCCATGATAAAAAATTTCACAGAGAAGGTATTTGATGAGGCACTCTTTCATGAAATTATGTTGCATTCCAGGAAGAAAATCAATTTACGCGGATCCTATACACTGTGGAAATCGATGTAAGCGAAGGTTTCTATGCTGTTTTCGTTCATTTTCTTCGGTGATTACGGCGAATGTTTAATTTCTTCAACGTTTCCTCCAATACGAGAGCAGTGAGTCGATAATAAACGTTACCGTGTGTGCACCACTGGTGTTTGTCAGCGTAGTATACAGAACACCCAGCGAGATATGTATAACTTGGGCTTTGTTGTTCGTCATTTTTCAAAACCTCTGAGAAATGTAGCATTGCCGTTGTCTCACATGGCACATCGCATCGAGGCAGAGGTGTTAAACGTCAATTGTATTATGGGGCTGTGCGGCCAAAATCACAATCGGATTATGAGGCACGCCGTAGTGCCGGCCTCGGGAATAGTTTTGATCCCCTAGAGTTCTTTAACGTGCACCTAAATCTAAGTGCGCGTGCATATTTCTATTTCACCTCCCTTGAAATGCGGATGCCGCGGTTAGCTTCAAACCCTCCAGCTAGAGCAATGCTACAGGCGCAAAGCTAGCGTGGCGGGCATAGAAGTGTTTATTTGACGTGCGACCGCTTCCGAAATGTCGCCTAGACGCTACGGTGCTTTGATGAGGCTTTCTGTCTCCGCGCCTGCGGTAGTTGTCCACTTTACAAATTTGCATGGCGGTTATTTTTCATACAGATTGGAACGGTACCGTACGGTACTTTCTGTTTGCCTGCAAATACTGTCTTTTCTAGTAGAAGCGCTTCCCTGCCTTCTTACGGCACATTTTACCTCATCCAGCCTCCCCCAGCCTTTCTGGGAACTGCGAGCGAAGAGCGGCAAGGGCGTCATTCCCCGGTTTCGTCACATCGTCACTGCTACCCATCCTCTGCCTCGTCTCCTTTCCTCATCTCTACCACATTACGAAGTATGTACCTCTAATATGGACTTGCAAGTTAATAGAAAGATAAGCGCTGCAGTTTCTGCAATGCTTTTTGTGAGGGGTCACATTATTACAGAAATTTCCAGAATGCATTGTGTACATGCGGTGCGACGGGCAGTTGCAAACAAGTTTTTTGCGTCGCGTTTCCTCTCTGCCAGGCTCCCTCCAAGTAGATGCACGCTCTGAACCACTTCCCGACGCGCCGTGCAAGACGATAGCGACAGCGGCCGCGGCAGCAGTTCAAAGGCCGAAAGACGAAGAAGACTTCGCTTTCAAACTCCAGTGCCTCTCCACTAGGGTTACGAATGAGAAGAGGTGACCACTGCGCCTGCTTTAACTCAAGGTGGGTCAACTGGACGAGCGGTCGTATTGGTAATGGTGGACACTTATTCTGACCCCGAACGACCCGAGGTGGAGGTGCTACAACGCTTTGGTGCCGAGTGTTGACTTTGTACTGGACGCATAGATGTCGAGTTTATCGGGGATCTTCGGAAAGAGCCTGTTGAGGAAATCTTTAAAGCACGCTCAACTGTAGATGAGAACACGTATCAGCAACATGTAGCAGCGTGAACAGTCTATCCAAATTTATTGCTTATTTGTTCTGTTGATACCTGTGCATATCGGGCAATGGCGCGGTATCCATTGATACCCTATGTCGTGTTCATTCTGTATTGCGTTATTAGGACGCGAGCAATATCACGTCCTAACAGCGCTTGTTCGGATGTGTATGCTTGGTACATGGGAATGTTCGGGAGCGTAACCTGAACAAAAAATTATTTCTCTCATTTGAACAAAAGCGTTTGTCTGAAATGTCAGCAGCAATATATTACACATCCAGTGCACACCGAAGAAGCGTGCTGAGATGTTGGACAAGGACAGGGACAATCAGAAAGTTAATTTGTAACTCCAACGGTTGTGCCTGTGCAAGTGCCTATGACGTTGCAGTCCTAAGTACGAGGTCGCGGGTTTAATCCTCGGCAGTGCGGCCACATTCCCAACAGAACGGCATGAAAAACTCTCGTGAAGCTGCATTCAGTGCACGTTAAAAAAAACTACTATTCAAAGCTATTCCGGAATTCCTCCGCTACAGCCTCCTCCATGACCTTCAATGCAAGAGCGGGTCGTTAAACCCCACATTTCACGCTAAAAATTAGGAACACAATTCAGGCTACATTGCCAGGAGGGAAAGCCGGCCCTGACGCATGCATGATATATTCGTTTACAACTGCATTATGTGAACTTCACGTACCTCGGTCTACGGTGTGTTCTCGCGTTCTGCCGAGTTTACTTTGCGGACTTGTGATACGTGTTCTCGAAGGGAAGTCACAATAGCACGAGGAAAAAAGCCCAGAGCATGTGTCGCTGATGCGTACCTTAGGCATTGAGTGTCGCCTGATCTGTAAAAAAGAAATAATTGACGCATTCACTGTTAGCACAAGTTATCTGATGGTATCTCGAACGCACAGAAAGCCTTTAAATCAAAACTAATCTTTAAAGAAGGTTTTGTTGAAAGGACTGTAAGAAAATAAATTTATGACAGAATTTGTATCACGAAGACTGTCGATGGTTATGCGGTTAGCATCCGAGCGATTTAACGACACGCCATATTCCCGAAGTCACGTTTATTAACACGTGTAGCAGTCAGTCTGAGACTCTCGTTGCTTAGGCTATACGCAATATATTCAGATATTGTCCCACTTTGCCGGAGGTATTTGATTCCATATCTCGGCCATAAGCATGGGCGCATGACGACAACTGTGTGACGCTTTTGCAGTGGCGCGGACAGAATGACGAAGAAATAATGACGTCAGTTGAAGGGCATCGGCGATATAACGACGGCTCTGCATGACGGCAGTGAGATGTCGCTTCTAAACTGATAGTGAAGCTTCAACGACGACATCGTGACGACCACGATACGTGGACAGCGAGATGATGACTTTATGGCGACCATGGCATGAGACAACCTCATGGCGACGATGGTATGGGAACAAATCCATGATAGCGCTTGTCAGACGACGACGCAATGACTCGATGGCAAGACAACGGTGGAACCATCGACACCATCATTACATGAATAAGGAACAAGGAATGACTTGATTGAATGACGACAACGTCATTACTATAGAATGAAGAACAAGGAATGACATGGATGGATCGACTATGGCGATATGACGAAGAAGAAATGATGAGGACTGTGTGAGGACAGTGGCATGGCAACGGTATGAGGAGAATGGGATGGTGACGAGGGTGGACTATGACAATGGCGTGACGGCTACTGTGTCATGAAGCCTGTATGAGGCCAATGGGTTGGCAACCACGGGATGAAGAGAGTTTGATGACGAAGCTGGATGACAGTACTAGCATGACGGCATGACAGAACGGAGGCATAGTAGCGACGGTCTCATGATGACCTTCTGACAACAGCCGCATAATCACGATTGGATGACGAAAGTGTGGCTTCAATAGAATAACGAAGAAATATTGACGTCGATGGAAGGACGAAAGTGGCATGACAATACCTGCACCTGACTGGGTGTTTGCCTCATTACTTCGCAAATAAACGGTCAGAAGTAACAACTTGTTATGTAACTCCGAATGGAACACTTTGAGTTTAACTGCTTAGTGTTTAACTATGTAGCTTCAAAGAATTCACATATTGTATAAAGCCTGGGAGGCGATCACCCCTCTTCCAAAAAATGCTTTTTATTGCTTTTTATTTGACTATGCACTTACGCCATCAGGGCAGAAACGCATTACAGAGGGGAGTGCGTTGAATACAATGAAGAATTTATACAATGAGTAAAATGTAACGTTCTAATCATACAATTTTAGCTGCAGGTGTAGGGTAAAGGAAATGTGAGTTCGCTATAGGAAGGCAGCTTTATGTATATCACAATAAGTATGACGGGATATTGTCACAATTCTAGTCACTAATTTGCTAATTCAGGTTACACACTGTGATTATTGTCCCGCGAAACAATTGATTAGTAATGTTTAGGATTCCACTATGTAATCGATTCTGCTCGAGGCAAGAAGCATAGGAAAGATTTAGTGCGAGAAGATTCAAATATCTCTTTTATAAAGGTGATCAGTATGATGCGATATATGTTGCGATGGAGATATTAGTTAGGAGGGGAAAATTGAATATTAGTTTTATTCAGGGTTAGAAAATCGAATCAATCATAATTTGAAAATATAGAACGAGTGAAGTAAACTTGAGAATTTCTATTGAGACAATAAGGTTAAAGGAGCCCCATTCGGCGGAAGCATATTCAATTGTTGTTCGTATCTGAGTTTAGTATATAGTAGTAACTTGAGGGAGGATGGTTGCATTATAAAAGTTGTGGACAAGACTAAAGACAAACAAGATTACTTATATCTGCGTCATTCCTCTTTATTTCTTTGTGCTGTGCACTTTATTCTTTTTTTCAACAGTGGCTTGACCGCCAGTGCAGCAAGTTGTTTACGTTATTCATGAACAGTCTACGTGATTACTGCCCGCTGATAAACAAGGCAGCTTTGTTGTAATGTCGCAGTCGCAGTTTAACTAAAAAGCACTCGAAGCAATCACGTCGGTGGCAACAGAGTGCAGACACATCTCGCTTCCGAATCTTAAGGCTGAAGCAATGAAGTTGTGCAGCACGTTATGCCTTTGCCGCTTGGCGAAAAGTGGCACTGGTCCTCAGTGACCTGCTTTTAGCTAAGCTACATAAATGCTTAATCAACAACCTCGAACGTTTTAATGTCTTAGGTATTTTTGGATATGTGAACAACTTTATAATCCACCATGACAATGCCCTTGGCAGCACTGACCAGGAAGCCCAGATTTTAGAAATCTTTCAGAACGGCTTGGCCACACTCATTTTCACCCTTGAAATAACAGTTGATAACACCTTGCAATTTCTCGATCTTCGACCAACGTTTCATGACAAACATGCGTGCTGGGCTAGCCATCCCCGAACTAACAAACCACTTCTGATGTACAATTCATCACATTTGAAATTGGTGAAGCGTGGTTAACCTCTGCTTTACAAATGCGGTTCAGAAATCTTGTTGTCATGCTGTTGAGACCAGCGTGCGTGAACAAGCAGCACGTCTGGTTTAGGCAGGATACCCAATGCAGGGGTCATCTCGGTTGCAAGCAACGTGCTTGAGAAAGTGCGGACACCGATGACGTCCGTGTGAAAATGTCCAGGAACAAACATAAGCTGGCGCTCACTCCGTATATATTTAAGGTCTCGTATGCGCTGAAGAAAGTAGCCAGTCAGGTCGGCTTGAAGGTGGTGGTTTCAGCACCTGAAAAGCTAAGCCTCCTGTGTAAGCTTACATCCATTAAAAAGCCGAGAATGTGCCAGAAAAAGCACCAGAACCCTATCGTGCCCTGCGCAGAAAGAGTGGTGTACAGTTTAGCGCTGACATGTGGCGGAAAATACATCGGCCAGACGGCCCGGTATGTAAATGACCGCTTAAGAGAGCACAAACAAAACATTGCACGGTACAGAGATGGGCAGCTGTCCACACATTGTAATGACCGTGGCTGCTTACCATTATATTAACAATGCCGCATAAACAGCTACCACAAAGGTGAATGTACGCGGGAAATTATAGAGGCGAAGGCCATATTCAACGAAGGGGCGAAATGTGGCAGAAGTACACCGTCGAGTGTCCTATCAGATGAAAGCTTCCTCTTGATTCGTCAATAGCGTCAAGTTCCTGTTAAGTGATGTATATATATGCAGATGGCAATAATAAATAAATATCAGTTGCTAGAGCGCTCCTCTTTGTTTATGTGTGCCTTCACTGTTGTCCGTGTTTAGAAAGCGCGACCCTACAAGTACCAGTAAAAAAATGTAAACTGTTCAGCTCAAATGCTGCATCGGTGAAGGCGACACATGGTAGTACTAATTTTTAATAATTAAGGAAGCTGGACAGATACAAGAGCTCAGCGCCTGTTTTTTATGAATGATCGTTCTGTAGAGGCGTTTAGTGCGGAAATTTAAATTTTTATGTGGGCTTTTGATTAAGTCGCCGCCACTAGCTTGCTTACTTCGGCAATCTTGGCGGATAAATGAACGTGTGACATTTTCTAGGCTAAGCTGATTGCTGATATGTGCACGTGCCGATGTATAAGTGTAACAACATTTTCGAACAGCTCGTCAATGTAAATAACAGTTTCTGTTTGGTTGCGCTAGAAATAAGATCCGCATAGCTGTATTACAGGTGATATACTACTACTTCTCACCCAAACAGCACGGCCCTGCCTCCCCCACCCCCTCCCCAAAAGGTGCATTGTAAGTTTACTTGCCTAGTTAGGGAAATGAATTTATAAATTTGAAATTAAGGTGGCAAGAGAAATTATAATACTTTCGTGTATACATTCACATTATACCAGAAAAGACCGGAACAAGGGTGCTATGCAGGATGCGCCGAGTTTCTCGTTTGCACTAAAGCCCCTATATATAAAAAAGTTGCGCAGTTTCACCTGAAAGGCGAAGCATCAATTGCGATAGCAAATTTGTAGAGAGCTATACGGAGTAATGATATTAGCTTTATCAGCTGTATAAACTTGGACATGCAGCAGCACCGGCAACGCGCAGAACTGTTGTCGACGCCGTCGGCGTTTCGCCCGCGTTCGCTCAAAATGCGTGCGGCGTTGGTGACTGTTGCCGGAGCCTCTGATATAAATAGGCACTTGGTGCCGCAGCTAAACGTCGCCTCCCTTCCCTCCCCCTCCCCCCCCTCCCCCACGGCTTCTCGCGCATCGGAAAAAGGCGCGTTTGCTCTACATATATGGTGATTGTAAAGGAGGAAAAAGACGCCTACTTCTGCAGCCCTTAAGGAAGCACGGCGCAGAACGCGCGTTTGTTCTCCGCCGTGCGTTCACTCCCCGTGAAAGAGCGCGTCCCTCGCGACCTTTCACTCGCACATACAGCGTTCGGCGGCGCGCGGCGACGATTTCATCTCCATTGATGTCATACGGAACCTCACGGCGACGGCGACGGCAGAAATCTGCTTTTGAGTGTCCATATAATTGCTATCGCAATAAAAGTAGCGCCATCCACTTCCCTCCTCCTCCGTTCCACTATCGCGCTCGGCGCGACCAGTGCGATCGAGGCGCGATATCGACAGTGGCGCCGCCTGCGTCGGGCCTGCCGTGGCAGACGACAGCTAACGCGCTACCAGACGAAATCCGAGGAAAACTTCGATCGCGCCCTGCGGACAAGTTTTTGAGGCGCGATTTTGCTTCGTCAGTCAGTAAGTTATCTTAATAATGCCGTTTTGGAAGTAGCAACGCGACGATGCGAGACGGCGCAAATATCAAGTGTGCAGCAAGCGTTTGCGCACGCCGGATGGTAAAAAAAAAAAAAATGTCACAGTTTCGCCCTAAGGGCGAAGCAATGAATGCGATAGCAACACAGCAATGTCATACGAAGTAAGGTGAGCGGCTTTGGTAGCAACAACACGCATAACTGTTGTCGACGCCATGGGCGTTTTGCCCGCGTTCGCTCAAAATGCGTGCGGCGTTGGTGACTGTTGCCGGAGCCTCTGATATAAATAGGCACTGCGTGCCGCAGCTAAACGTCGCCTCCCTTCCCTCCCCCTCCCCCACGGCCTCTCGCTCGTTGGAAGAAGGCGCCTTTGCTCTACATACATGGTGATTGTGAAGGAGAACAGAGACGCCTACTTCTGGAGCCCTTAAGCGAGCACGGCGCAGAACGCGCGTTTGTTCTCCGCCGTGCGTTCACTCCCCGTGAAAGACGCGCCCCTCGCGCCCTTTCACTCGCACATACAGCGTTCGGCGCGCGGCGAGGATTTCTTCTCCAAATGACGTCATACGGAACCTCACGGCGACGGCGACGGCGACGGCGACGCCGACGGCAGAAATCTGCTTTTGAGTGTCCATATAATTGCTATCGCAATAAAATGACAGCAGATCCACGAGGTGAATGATGATGAGTGGGCGAAGCTCCGGAGGGAATCATCGGATCTCCCGCTTAAGGAGACGCTAGCACAAACGCGTTAGAAACGTGCAGTACTCTCTAGTAAGGGGGAGCGGCCACAGCGTCTTACGCAGCCATTTACACATGCCGGAACGTGCACCGCGTTTGCCGACGCCATCACATGACTGCTGAGAGAGTATACCCCCCGTATTCATAAACGCTCCTCGACTTGAACTTGACTTGCCACCGCTTTGGGCAGCGCGTTCGAAACGCGTTGAAGGTAAGGTGGAGAGGCCACAGCGTCTTACACCAGCTTCTCACACGGGCCTTTCCCTTTCCCTCAAGAACCACTTATCATCATCACACGGGCCGTAACGCGCTAGCACAAACGCATTAGAAACGCGCTAGAAACGCGGCCTTTCGTTAATGTTGGGTATTTATAGCCATCGTGGTGCGTTTGTCCATGTCCGCTTCGTGGCGTAGTGGGCTAACGCCGCGCGCTCGGAAGCGAGGGGTCCCTGGTTTGATTCCGCGCTACGGACACAACTTCGGAATTTTTTTCTCATTTTTCTCAGACTGGTTACACACTACTACTACTACTACTACGGGGACGGAACGGGTGCCGCTATAAGGAGCTTCGCCCCTAAAAATATACAAAAGCGCAACGCGTGCTTCCACGTGACACGGATTGGTCAATGGGGGAGCGGAGGAGGCTGGGGCGACAGGAGGAGGCAAGGAGGAAACGCCGGGGTGAGCGCGGTAGCGGCAAGATCTAAGAATGGCGCTACTTTTTATATATAGGGGCTTTAGTTCGCACGAGTTTTACCCGAGTTTGCTCGATGGCAGTCAATGAACTGAGATAGCAAGGAACGTGCAAAATCAACAGGTAACAAGAAATGTCGAGATAAAGCTGCGTATGACAACATGAGCGCACCCTGCGCGGCACAGTGCTTCCACGCTTCTAGCACAGAAGACTGCGTAGCAAAACGTCCTAGCGCCACGTATTGTTATCAACGTATTATCGCAATTTAGCAATACCCTCACTGTCCCGCCGTCTCTCTGTGCACTTGCCGGGAGCCGCTTGCCGCGCCTTTCTCGCGTGCCTCCTCCTTCGGGCATTATCTTTTTATCCTCCGTCGAATACGAACAGGGCACATGCGGTGCATTCTTGCACCTACACTGTACCTCAATCGGATACATTAAAATACAACAAATAAAGTAACGAACACTTCATTTCTTAAGGTATCGGTTTTTCGTTTTGAATACTATAAATTTGTGAATGAAAAACGGAGATCGAGCGAATTATTAAATATTGCACTTTTTTGCCGCGAGTGGCGACAGTGAGGCGAAAGCTTACTGTCGGTTGGCTTTCGGAGCACACGGTAACACCACAAATGAGGCAGTGCATGGAGACATGGGTTGGGCCTCTTTTGAAGTCAGAGAAGCACAAAGCAAAATTAGTTTTGAAGAAAGGCTCAGGAACATGGATGAAAATAAATGGGCGGCTAAAGTGCATAAGTACCTCTACATGAAAAGCGTGGACACAGAATGGAGGAAGAGGTCAAGGAAGTTGGCAACCAAGTACAGGATAATCGAAACTGTAAATAGACAACCAGGGGTCATCAGAAAGAAAGTGAGAGACCGTGAATTGGATGCAAAGAATGGAAACGAAAAGGACAATGGAGATTTACAAGAATGAGAAGAAAGAAATTAGAAGGGAAAATCTGTACGATAACACAAAGGGCAGTGCCTTGCTATTTGAGGCTCGAGCCGGTTTCCTAAGGACGAAAACATATCGGAACAAATATTCGGAACTAGATGAGACATGTGTATGCTGCAGTAAAGATCCAGAGACCACTCAGCACATCCTAATGGAATGCGACGGGATCCACCCAGTGAGAACCGTAGGTAACGTGCAACTCCCAGAAGCGCTTGGTTTCAAAGTGGAAGGAAACATAAACAGATCAGCCGTAGAGATCAGCAAGAGACGAAATTTTTTCCACCAGTACTGGTGGTAAAAAAGCAGGGAAAAGATGGATACGACCTGATCTCTTAAAATCATAGGCAGCGGTACAAGCTAAATTTTTGAAAAAGAAAGATAATGAGAGGTATACACAAATGCTAGATAAAGAACATGTGTAGTATACCTGATGAAATCAAGCAGGCTAGGTGACTATTTGTCGCCACCCCGTTTCAAAGGGGATGCCAATAAATCATCACCATCATCATCTTACAAGCCGATACATTCGAGCGGGTCGCACGCATAAGGGAGTTCATACGGTGAGCAGTCGCCAGAGGCGCTGCAGTGCTATTCTCGATGAAGTCAGTCATACCAATGATCTGACCATTCCCTGTCCATTAGGGAAATGACAACGCAGCGCCGCTGCATGGCTAGTCACCGCCGCTTTACCAGCTGAATCGACACTGTAGTCATAGAGACGGGAGCCACGGCTGTCGCTGCAAAGTGGCTGTGCGATATTCTAGGGTCCGTAGTGACGCAGCACAGTGAAAATGCGCCAGTTTATCTGCGTGCGCGAAGCCTCCGGGATGCATTGCGATGAACAGCGCGCTGCCCAGCGACAGATTTCATCGCTTGTCATCGCTTGCCAAGTGAAGGTGCCTCCGTGCGCACATACGCAGAATTTCAGTGTATTATGCATTCCAATGTGCTTGCCGATTGCCTCTGCTGCTGAGCGAACAGCCATCGCAGATGGATATCGTAACGACAGCGCAGCAGTCGCATTTTTGCGGGTGAGGGCTCTTGTGCGCAGTTAGGAAATTAGGCTTCGAACGCAGGAACGTGTTGCCACTGTTTAGTGTGCTTTGCTTGTTATGAAGAAATGCCATCGCACTGTGTCTAGAAAAGCGAGCGTTTCTTGATGTTGACTGTGTTTGCGACATTGCGGCTCCGATACATCAGCGATGACAGAGCAGCCAGTTCAAACGACAGCTGCGATACGTTGTCGTTTGGAAAGCACTGCGCACTGCTCAGGATCGTCGTCCACCCACCTCGGCGCATCGACGCCTTACAAGCAGCTACAGTGGCGTGCCGATAATTATTTGCTGTGCGCTACGTCGCCACAATGCAGATAATGAACCGTGTTGTGGGGCCATCGCAGCTCAAGAAGATAGATGCATAAGCCAGCGAAAGTCGCCGTTTCTTCTTGATAGAGGCGCTCAATACATCACCGATGACAGTACCTAGTGCGTGTTTTATTTCGGCGGTGAAGATTGTTGATGCCTCTCAGTTCCGCATCACGTCGCTTCGTTGCGGAAAAATAAGTTGGGCATGGCCAAAACGTAGTGGGCGCGCGCACAAGAGTTACATGCCTCGCGCGCGGCCTGACCTATGATTTTGATGGACAGGCGAACTCGTGCCAAACTCGTACATCGCGAAACCCCCCTCGAGTTGAACTCGCGAACATGGCGGCGGCAGCAGCAGCCTGTGTCATCGCATCCAGAGGCAGCAAGCGTCAATATGACCGTCTGGACCCGTTCACCTACATGACCGACGCAGAGCTTCAGCGTCATTTTGGCTTTCCAAAACGTCAGTGCGCTGGCTGTGTGACGAGTTAGGCGAAGGCCCTCGTCTGTGGAGACAGCGTGGCCGGTCAATTATGCTGTCCGAGCACAAACTGGTGTGACTAGGCTGCGGAGGAAAAGTTCGTGCGATCGCTTCGGCTCCCTCCGGCTTCAAGAGCTGTTCGTTCACCACGCCCCAGCCCCAGTCCAGGTCCGGCGGAGTCATCGGAGTATTGGGGCACCTGCGAGCACCTGGGGTTCAACCCGGACCAACCAACCTGCGAAGGTGAAGTGATCACATTATATAGGATGACTCAGAATAGACGCCGGGCTGCCTTCCGGTGCAACAGGTGCCGAAAGCAGTTTTCGCAGTTACACGGTACCGCTGCACTGCACGGGCAGAGAGGCGAAGCAAATTACTTCGCCAACACGGACCGCCTCGGCCGTCCGAACGACCACCTCTCCAGGCTGCAAATGATTAGGCTCACGTACTGTGTGAGCAAAAGCAAAGACATATGGCTGTTGAAGGATATGACTGGCGACTTGTTCCCTCTATCGAAGCACGCTGTCGCCTACTGGAGGAACTACCCCCGTGAGGTCGCGAGGGACGAGCTGCTGGCGCGACCTCCACTCGGTGGCCCCGGGAAGATAACGCAAATTGACGAGTGCCTTGTTCGCGACGAGTAAAAGTACAATCGTGGCCACCTAATGGCGGATGACAACGTTCCGCCGAGCCGCCAAAATAACGGTGGTGTTAAAGATAGTCTGCGCGACCAAATGGGTGCTACGACTTTTCAAGGTCGACCGACGAAAGGCGGCGACACTAGGCGCCATTATTGCAGACAATGTTCAACCGGGGACCATTATTCATGTTGACGAATTGGCCGCATACAACTGTACCCCAAATTTAGTGGATGCTAACGGGGTTATGCATCAATCTGCATTAGGAGACAGTCAACCACAGCGTGAACTTTGTGGACCCCATCACGGTCGTTCACACGCAAAAATTAGAAAATTGTCAAAAAATGAAGCGCCACCTCGTCAGCGCAGGTACAGGGTAACTGCACCGATGCGGGAGTCTTTCCTGGGATGGATGTGGTGGAAGTCAATAGCCACGTGCGCTGCAAAGACCCTTTTTTGGGTTTGTTAGGAGCCACGGATCCCTCGGGCTACCGAGTATAACGACTCTTTCCTGCGGATGTTAGAAGTCATCGCTCGGCGCTAGCCAGTAGGAAGGTGCATCACAAAGTAAAAGAAAATAAAGCGTAGTTACCCTTGTATGAGTGCTTTGCGGCATTCTTGTGTGGATTACACGGTAAGCTCGTGGCAAACCACTTCTTCGCTAGTCGACGGTCACTTCGTCTCGCAGCCTTACTTTAGCGCGAGCAGCGAGCGATCTGTTGAAAGCTCAGTGTGAAAACCAGGCGCACATTAATCTGTGCTCGGAAATGGGAGCGCAAGCACGTATTGAGCCGCATCAATTCAATCCAGAGGAAAGAGAAGGAGCAATGAGCGATCTTTGAAAGCCCAGTGCGGAAACCAAGCGCACACCAATCTGTGCTCTGAAATGCTAGCGCAAGGACGTAGCGAGCCGCGCCAATCCAATCCGGAGGAAAAAAAGAGGGTGAGCGTCCCTTCATGGTATAACGCAAAACGTATTAAACCATGACTTAGTATAATACACATTAAGTGTACATCTTGTAAACTTTAAAATGCCCACGTTAATGTGACTAATATCATTGTACTAAATGCATTTATTTTATTACTTGCTTGTGCCTGTAATGCGCTCGGTGGAACGACAAACAAGTGAAAGAAGGCACGACCATGCACCAGCCGTATCATCGCGTGAGCCCCAGTTTGTCGACCACCCATATGGCAACGCCCAAGGAATGATAGCCACCCAAAGTGAATCTAGATAAACCAATGACACTGGAGGCGTGACCACGGACAAACTTTGTCTTGTCACCATTAGTTCTTTCATCCTGGGGCGTCGCCAGAGCTCGAGAAGATCCCGAGTTTCGTCAAACTCGGCACATCCTGCATAGCACCCCAATTCAGCTTTTTGTATTTCATATGCCCAAATAGAAAACTAGAGTATTTGCGCTACAACCCTTCTTTCTTGTTGACAAAGTGATTTAGACGTGTCACAATAAAATTGACAACAGAAATGCTTGTTAGAATTGTAGGGAACGCGCGGAGTAACATACATTACTTTCGGGAAATAAATTGCAAGTCTCCATGGCTACATAAAACACACTGTAGGGGCCGGAAAAAAAGCGTAGTTGCATTTTTTGTGCCGTTCTCATGTTTTACTGGGCTATGTTCGACAAAATCTTGTGGTTGCGCGTCTTAATTTTATGACCATCCCCTGATTTATTGTGTGCTCACTAGCAGCGATGCTTTTCCACAACTGCCTGAGTTGTACCTTAACTGCTCTTTCCGATTTCTCATCCCTGTGGATGAAAAAAGGCAGCTGCCTTACACAAAGGCAGCTTGGGTAATTTAACATTGTTCTCAGTAGTGAGTACTGTCTCTTCTTATCAAGAGCCGTGCAAGCAGCGTTTCTGTGTTCTGCGTAATATTGGCACGTGTCTGGATTACACCTCACCTGATATACCTAATAGGAACTGCACACATTGCTGTGCAACCAAGGAAATGCCTACTGAGGGGCGTCCGGCGCTTCGTAACTTGTTGAACTCTGAACTGTATGTTCGCCTCCATATCCCTTCAAGCCACGAGGCCCTGCCGTACGCTCTCATCACTTCACCATCGCCCTAAGTGCTAGAGTAGTTACTATATGGGGTGTAATTTTTTCCTTCAAGAAAATGGAGTCGAGCGATTTTCTCACTTCAAGGTTTGATAGAAATCGCGAAAGACATAAAAATACAAAATGTTAACTTGGTCAACCTTTTTTTCATTTTGTGCACTTCAGCTTTTGCGTCAACCGTACAGTTTTAGAAAAATATATAGAACTGCTTAGTTATTGTAGTTACAGTGAGCTAGAACCAAGTGAATCACGAGGGTATTCCAGAAATGCAAGGTTGTTGCTTGACAGGCCGCGGCACATTGCAAGAATTTTTAGGCCGTGCACTGCAATATCTCATTTACAATGCCACAGGCGCATATAGGAGCTTTTACGAGCAGAAGTAAGCTCTAGTATGTGCGCAAAAATGATTCGCCAGTCACCACGTACTACATAGATCGTTGAAATGCTTGAGTCCCCCCAGGAAGCGCATAATGTACTAGGGCATGTCAGGTGCATGGTAAGATGGCTTTCCAAATCCTTACGTTATATATTTGGTGATCGCTGTTTTGCTGCACTGCGAGAATTCACTGCTGTGTGTACCATGCGACGTTGGACTCATTATATATCCGTCTCGGGCAGGGCACTTCGCTGAGGTGCCTTCGCCGTCGTGGTAAGAGCCAAGTCTGCATTGAAAGTGGGAAGAGGGATCAAGGTGAAGGTTTTATCCCTTGAAAACGACAATAAATGGGTGTTAAAGCGAAGCTTTTATCGCGTGTTCGGTCCTATTTGGAGGTCTGGCTTTTGCAGCCTTGTCGATGTGAGCCGCTAGGAAGTTTCCTTTAAATCTCTGCGCCAGAATAAACAGTACGCAAATTTGGCCACAGGGAATGTGCAAATTGCCCATCTGCTTACGTATGCCTATGTGAACAGACTCTGCAAATCCCCTGGACTGTGCCTGCTCCACCGAGTGCGTGCCAAATCAGACAAGTGCAACACCAGTCAGGAACTTTAAGCAGGCTACAATGAAACCAACTGAGTGCATGGAAATTATTAAAGGGATGAAAATGTGCCCTAAGTGTCAATTACGCGAGGAGCGCTCAGCGACAGAGCAGTGAAGAATAAAAGGTTACGGCCACGCTAGCGGCAAAAACACGCGCGTCATGCCGCGAGCGGCAACGCGTCGCGCCGTGCGCGGCAAAAGCGGCAGGAATCACGGGTTTTGTGTAGTTTTGCGGCGTGCCGCGCGAAATGGGTTCGAGATCCATTTCTGCTAAAACCCCTATATATAAAAAGTAGCGCCATTCTTAGATCTGGCCGCCACCGCGCACACCCCGGCTTTTCCTCCTCGCCGCCTCCTGTCGCCCCAGCCTCCTCAGCTCCCCCATTGGCTAATCCGTGTCACGTGGAACCACGCGGGGCGCTTTTGTATATTTTTTTTTCTTTCCAGCGCGCTCCGACCGCCATTCTCGGGCCTGTGCGACGAAAGTGCTGTACGCACAAACGGATCAAACGTGTTAGGGACAAGAACTTCGTTGTGATAGCATGCTGCTGCGCCTTAAGTTGCCGCAACCGACATGGCGAGGGCAAAGGGCTTTTGTTGTTTACCATCCGGCGAGCGCAAACGCTTGCAGCACACTTGGTATTTGCGCTGTCTCGCATCGTCGCGTTGCTACTTTCAAAACGGCATCATTAAGGCCAGTTACTGACTCGACGAAGCAAAATCACGCCTCGAAAACTTCTCCGCAGGGCGCGGTCGAAGGTTTCCGCGGGTGTCCTGTGGCAGCGCGTTAGCTGTCGTCTGCCACGGCAGGCCCGACGTAGGCGGCACCACTGTCGTTATCGCACCTCGATCGCGCTGGCCGCGCCGAGCGCGACAGCGGAACGGAGGAGGAGGGAAGTGGTTGGCGCTACTTTTTATATATAGGGGTTTTAATTTCTGCGGCAAGTGCCACGGGCCACGAGATAAATGACCAATCAAGAGCGCCGATGCTGACGTCACGCCGCCATGGCAACCGGACCGCCGCCGCTCCGCGCCGGCGGCCGGCTTTCCAATCAACGATCATCGTCTCTAGCGGTTACACGGAGGGATTTGTGGACGCTGTCCGATCGTGCCCTTTCCGCTCATGGTGATTGCGCGTTCCGAGAGCGCGCGAGATCTTATAGCGCTGCCACGTGGCGAGACGCGCTTGCCTTGCTGGATTCACGGCAAGGCGCGGACGCGCGGCATGACGCGAGCGTTTTTTGCCGCTAGCGTGGCCGTACCTTAAGTCGACTAGAAAAATTTCAAGTTGAGAAGGAAAAGAGCAACAGAAGGTGCCCAGTCCAAGTTTAAGTAAAATAAGTTCAAGCAGAGCTTGCATTGGGCGATAACTCCAGTAAACAGTGAAGATATTTTAGTAAGCATAAAAAAAAAGTTCTGCTTACTACCGAATTCTGACATCCGTGTCGCATTTATCCACAGAATCTATGATAAGCGAAGCTTTCTCAGCGTATGACTTAAATATCTTCACATAAAATTTAATTGTTTTCTTCTTTGTAGCTGAACGCTCCTCGCTGAACGTGCCGCTTGAGGCTGAGACAGCGTCGCTTGCTAAACTCAAGATCACGGGTTCGACAAAGCAGCGTATTTCCATAAAGGCGAAATACAACAACGTTCATTTACTTACATTTCACGGATTTTATACTGGAATGAATTTCCAGAATGACGCCACTTTGGAGATATATGCGCCATTAAACCTGAGGTAAAATGCACTGTTGGTCCACTTATTTTAATAAAAGGCATTTTTTGTGCATTAAAGCACACACTTTACCGGAACGATAATGTATTTCGCCCCACAATTTGGAAAAGAATTTCTCGAAACTAGTGTTATCACCAAAATTCATTTCATGCGGATACGTCTTGTAAGCTTACCATCTAGAATTTATAAATTGCAATACGTGATGTAAAGTAATTATTTAAGAAGTTTATTTGTGAATTTTTGTTGATTAGTTTAATATGTGTTTGGATTTCTCGGGCTACTAATGTCCGCCTCTTCGAATAATGCAGCTTAAGGACAAGATTTATGCTATGAATGGTCACCCAGCAAATACTGGCAGATGAAGTCCTGTATGCTCACATTACAGCGATTTTGTGTGGATTTTAGTGGCTACTGACATAGCCGAAGAATATGACAATGCACACCGCGAGAGCATCCTATGAAACAAGAAAAACACTCGGTTTCCACTTAAGACTACAAAAATAGTGCACTCGTTCTTGTGCTGCCGAACCTTTTCTGTGCGTGTGGACACACAAGATACATGAACGAATGATTCATTAAGAGCTTTAATTTGTCCGAGTCAATTGGAAGATGTATCCCAGACAATAACCTACAGAAAGTCGCTCGAGGACATCTTGAGCCCAAAAGCACAGATCATACAGGGAACATTAAACCGTGAGGTTATAGCAGAAGCGTCCCGTATGGCACCGTTGTTATTTACCATTGTCTTGATTATTTCGATAGTCATTTAGCCATGGCTACAACCATGGACAATTTTCCACTATGGCTTTGCATGACGATAACCACTATCAAGACGACAAAGCTCCACCGATCGGTTCACGCGATTTAAGCGAGAGTACTTAGGGATAATGTGGGATCAACAATGACGCGGCTGGCAACCCATCAGCAAGACAAATAGCTTCGTTAAACCCACACACCCGGAGACCCAAGCTACCCCAAGCTGTTTTTTAAGGTGCGTTATTTTTTAAGGTGCAGGCTATGCACGATGCGATGAAATCTATTGTCACTCGTCTAACGTGAACGACGCCAACATCTCTACTGACAGTTTCAGCACACCAAGGCCGCTCAAGCACGTCAAAAAGAAAAAAAAAAAGAAAAACCGCGTATTTGTGATCACAGTCACAAACTTTACAAGTCTCCACCTGCGCACGTCACCATCAGCTGGGTTAAGCTGCAATGTCATGACCACATCAATGACCTTGTGGACCCCAATATTCGTACTTTCTCGCCGCCTGTAAGTCCACCTCTCTCCCTTCCCTCACGCACCTGCACTGTTCTCATTGCCCGGAAATTCATCCTCTACTGGGATGCGCGTGCCCTTTCCTACAGAAATAAAGTTTTTCTCCAGAGACTTCGGGACGGGCGGACCCATACACCAAAAATCACTTGTACCTGGGATGAGCCATATGAAGGCGTGCTGCGCTCGCAGAGGGCAAGAATATTCGCGGCATTCTTAAGGGTTAAAGCAAATACGTTGCCGTGTGCCTGAGTTGGCGCTTCTGTGTGTTTAACTCTGGTTGAAGCCGAGGAGTGGTAAAGTCATGTTCAATTAACAGAAATACTGAAACTATTACTATAGTATACTATTAGTTAATTGTAAAAATAGTCTACTAAACATGAATTCGTACGGTTGTTAATTGTGTCGCTACCTCTTATAATCAGGCATTCTGGAAACTGTCAACCAGAATGTAATATGCACTTCTGAGAACATTTGGTAACAAATATTTTAAAAAGTACAACAGTGCTAGGTAAGATTTCTCCGAAGGAGAGATGACTTTCCAGCTTCAGTTATTTCTACACGTGTGCTACAGTGTAGAATAGGAAAAACAGTGAATCATTTTATTTTGCACCTTCATTTTCTTAAAGCTATTAACCCTGCAAATAATGTTTTCTTTCGGGTAATTCAGCAGAACCGACAGAATTGTGTAATCTTTCCCATGTAATGTCTACAATACTGTCGAAGCTACAGAAAAATATCTCGGTACACTTCGAACACCATGGAAAAGAGCTCGACAACTGTTCTAACTTTTTAATGATTCGTTTTTCGTATATGTCTATGTCATGTCATGACATAGACATATACGACATGGCATGACATGTCATGCCATTTTTCAAGAAACTCTAGGATACTTGTCCAGCACTTCCTCTTCGTATCGTTATTGGGGCCTTGTTCATTGCGCACTAGTTGACAATTTCGTCTCAGATGGCTCGATTTGCCACACTGCTGCAATTTAATGCTCCCATCATCTTGCAATCTGCATTTCTTTCATGAAGTGTGTGAGGCGCAATGCAGGATTACTGGATTTATTAAACTGATGAGGGTGTTCACTGCGCACCAGCCTTTCATTTCACGAAGGTTATATAGGGTGGTATACATATTCGAAATATGATTTTGCATCCATGTTAAGCTATTGAGTACATGGTGTAGTTCCGTAGGTCCGCGTGAGAAAAGTGCTTCTCTCACTGTCAAGACTTATCTAACAGACTGGATGAGGCCAGCTATCATAATATGTAGGAGGAGCTCATTTACGATGTTCTTTTGTTTTGGGAATCTGAGTTTAACAAACAATTGATGAAACGATAGACACGCCGCCTATAATAGCTGAAAACACCTGCATTGTTGACACAAACACTACAATATATGTAATTATGGCGATATTTATGAGTAAACTTACGAATGACCCATTTCATGGACAGTTGAGTGCACTCCAGAGTATCTTCCAGCCAAGTCTTTAACAACTGCTACGCTGTATTGACTGCAAATTCCTTCCAAGGGTGCAATGCCTATGTGTATAACAAAACGTTTCAACACTTTTTATCCATATAATATATATATATATATATATATATATATATATATATGCAGAAAAACATTTTACCGAAGCACGGAAAAATGTTTCACGCATAGAATAAGACAAAATACGTCATCTGCCCTCGAAGCACCGTATTTATTTATATTGAATGTACTTACAGGCGCCATTTAAGGGGAGCAGTAACAAAAATCTAAGATCAATGAAAAAAAGCAATATACTAAGCCACATATAAAAAATGGCGAAAAACCTCGATACCAGACGTGAAGATCTTCGCAAGAATGGCCCAGCGAAGCTGCAAATAATAAAATAGTAGGTTGCTTTGAAATCTAGACCACTGACTACCGAAGCAGATTGCCGAATACGGCTGGTGGTGGTAGACTCCGAGTGATAACTGAACTATTGGTAATGGTTAATAATCGTTGTCTACGCGCCGCAAGGCATAAACGTAACGGATGGTGGCGCACTTGTAAGAATACGTTTACTACGCCATAAGCGTATACATAGAGCGAAGATAATCCCGTCAAATCAATTAGTTGTCATATCGCTATTTGCGAAGGTGTTTGTGCTTTTTTCTAAAGTTGTATTTGGTCCTCCTGCTTCCAAGTTCGAGGAAATGTCGGAATGCCTGCAAAGGTGTGTGCTTTAGCTGTAGACAATAGCGGCTACATTCACTGATTCCACCCATTCACAGAACGCTGATGTCGTATTGTGCAAACATTTTTGTCAGCGATACTACTCTTTCTTATCAACTATAGCGCCTATAGTGGGTGATACCGGCTATAGAAAGGGCACGACTTCGTGACAGACTATGACAAAGGTAGAGAATAATGGGATCTGAAAGGGACCGTCAAAAGATACGACCAGACGCCAAGTCATATTAACCAGTTTTTTCATAAATGAGTCGCATAGTTGCAAAACGAGTCTGGATAGGTTAGTGCAGCCATGCCACAGCAGAAGCGACAATAACTTTGACCTGAAGTTTGGCCCATAGCTGCTCGAGAAATAGTTGTATTGTAGCCCGTATGCCACACTCTCGACGTTTCTATAGTCCATATACGAATAATTATTTCGGTAAAAACCAATTCGCGGTGGTGTACACCTCCAATCAAAGTGCTTAGGGTTTCTCATGGTATTTTACAGAGACCAGCTCACGCCTTACGTACGACATATATAACATTACAAGAGTGCAGAATTCCACAGACTCATAGCGTATTAGATTCCGAGGAAACGCATGCAAGGATAGCTGGCGTAATAAATGCTCAAAAACAGAATGTACACGTAAAATATGCACTTATGATAGTACAGATAGAAACTGTATATAGCAATTGGTATCTAAATTGCTCTTAATAAAGTGGCACATCAGGAAAGAAGGGTTGAGGCATTGTGATGGACACTAACCACTTGGCCCATAACCTGGCGGCGAGGCGTGTCCGGATAA
Source organism: Dermacentor silvarum (assembly GCF_013339745.2). Classification (NCBI taxonomy): domain Eukaryota; kingdom Metazoa; phylum Arthropoda; class Arachnida; order Ixodida; family Ixodidae; genus Dermacentor; species Dermacentor silvarum. The sequence goes on along the minus strand of NC_051161.1, from coordinate 139,250,048 downwards.
TCTCTGTGTAAATGTCAACGTTGCTTCTCAATCGTGCAACTAGAAAGCACTGCTGATTCACATGGGCTACACGCGGAAGCCGTCTATTTCGTATGCACTCCTAAGGGTTCCCACGTCGCTCCGTCAAGATTGGCGCCCTTTTTTAGTGCCAGCTGTATTAGTTACTGTAGTGCCGTTTGTTTGCCCTGCTCCGTAAGGTGCTTCGGTAGTAGGCGAGCTGCATCTTCAGTGACCTGGTGTAGTGCATTGCATTAGGACCACATGTGTACGTCGTCGAAGGTCATTTGTAGAAGGCGATCAGTGTGTAACGAGCTTGACTAGACAGTGCGTTCAATCAAAGTTCACCTGACGATCACTTAGTCTGCTTGACAGCCATTTGTTACTCTGGACTTGCACGTAGCTAGATATACGCGCTCTAATAGTTAAGCTAGCTATTCAGCCACTGTGCGAAATAGCAAAGAATTGTAAGAAATTTTCAAACAAACGACTGAAGCACTTTGTGCCCTCGAGAAGGCGAACCAACTTGAAAACAATTACCCGCAGATGTCTGTAATGCATCCCTCTGTCTTCTTCATAATTTATGTTTTCATAAGTGCGCGTTTAAATATGTTTTTGGATGCGATAAATATAAAGCCGTTTTATATTCACCGCCGAAAGAAGGCATCTACATTGCAGTACAATTTATTCATCCATTGCGTCAGCGGACTACACCCTATGCCTGCAGATATCTTGATCTCATCACAACACCTAACTCTCGCTATACACGGTTGCCCTCACCTTTCTTTATATTCATTCTGTCACTATATTAGGCAACCAGATATTGTATTCTGCCCGCGTAGCGTTACTTGCTCCACTCTACTGATCTCCCTAATAGCAGCTGGAATTTGCGTACGAATTTGCTCTTTAATATATACTGACTTTCTTTCTAAATTTACGTCGTTATTTTATTTTTGTATAATTAAAACTAGTGCGACCACGTACGTTAGTGTCGGTAAAATTGCTGCGAACGTATCCCTGTTTTGTTTTTAATTCTACAGTAATAAATAACGAGCCATGACAGCCCAAATGTATTTCTCGAGTAATCATGGAACTGGTGGACGTTACTTTCACAAGATCGAAAAAGAAGTATTTGATCAATAGAAAACTTCGATAGTTACTTTTCATTATTCTTTTAAGGCGTATGTTGAAAGTTACGTGTTGTAATCGATTAGTTCGCACAGTATGACCAGTGGAAATTCTAAGACTAGTAGCATATCTGAGATATGTATTCCAGAGTTGCGGAATCAAGACTTCTCCCTTAGTTGTTAAGCTTTCACCCATTGCCCATGGAAGCATTTTTTTATATTAATCGTACAGTCGCACACTTTGCTGCAAATTCTCTTAACTACTGTTTTACTATATTTGTGGTAAGTAATCGTGCTGTGAGAAATCACTTGCTTCAATTCTCTGTCTTATAGGGATTTTGTATAAAGTTATTAACATTTTCAAATATTTACTTAGGTATTTCAGTTTTTCCTGCACGAACTATTTGTTTTATTACCAGCGGGTTAATATTTCGTTATTAGGATATCGCAGAAGACAATGTGGGTGGATAGTATCAGGAAAACGATTATCGACAAGCTATTATTATTGTTTACAGGCGGTAGGATTTACCTAAGCTATCGTGAGATAAATACTGTAATTGTCTATAAAGAAATGAGATGCTTGTACGGTTGCCTTATATACTTTTAGTAAGCGATCTGTCACGTTTGTAACACTTATATTTGCTTAACCTAAAGCTAAGATAACGATCATTGTGTGGTGAATTGGTAATGCGCAATTTAAATCTAACGAAAGCGAAACAAAAAAAAGCAGCCTACCTACCAAGCATTTCAGGAGCGCCAGGACGTGCTGACAAGTCACGTAACTTAGCTCTGAAAAATGAAACAAACAAAGTTAGTGCAAATTAAGTTTCCCGACAAGCAGCACTTCTGCACCAAGTGCCTGTGATAGTCACTTAAATCTGGAACGTAAAACAGCACAAAACTTAATAGTTGTAATTGGCGCGTGATGTATGTTGCATATCTGTGCACCTGTACTTGTGTGATAGCGTTTTCCCCTTCTGACACCCCCGGTTTTCCCCTACCCCGTGGTAAAACGTGACGGTTCAGTCAGATTTTGGTTTAACCACAAAATTACGCTGAACCCAATACTAGAGCTCGAAAGGTATCCCTTACCAAAAGTGGACGAGCTATTTGCCACACTTGCAGGCGGAAAAAATTTTTTCGATCACTTATCTAAGTAAAGCGTAGGAGCAGATCGAAATGGATGAGGAGTACAAGCAATATCTCACGCTGAACGCGCACAAAGGTCTACTTCTGGTCAAAAGCCTACCGTTTGGATTTTGGTGGGTTCCAGCAATATATCATCGTATTAGTATTATGGATAACGCGCTGAAAGAACTGAACAACTTGTTATCTCGATGACATACTGATCATGGGCCGCACGGAAGCAGCACGTTTGTTTAACCTTGAAGGAGTGCTGAAACGGCTATCAGAACTCGGAATGCGCCTAAAACTTTCGAAGGGCGATTTCTTTCGCGATGAACTGTAATACTTGGGTCATGCGATCACGAAAGGCTGTGTTCGGCCGACAGATGAAAAGTTGGTCGCAATCACAAGTGGACCGACTCCGACAGATAAGGAGCAAATGCAGTCGCTTCTATGGCTCATAAATTACTATGGAAAGTTTGTTCCGAATCTGTCAACCATACTGTTTCCCCTGAACAGGCTCTTACGCAAGACCGAAGCTTGGGAATAGAATTCCGCTTGCCAAAGTGCGCTGGTGCGTGTAAAGAAACTGCTAACGTCAAAGCCAATTTTGACTCAGTACAACCCCAGTTGGCTTGTGACGCTGTCATGTGATGCTTCCGCCTATAGAATAGGTGTGGTTCTGTCGCACATTTCACATCGGCAAGTTCATCCAATAGCGTATGCTTCACGCACGCTGACAATGTTGAACAAGGTTATAGCCAACTAGAGAAGGAGGCATCAGCTGTTGTGTTTGGTGTCAAGAAATTTCATTACTACATTTACGCACGCAATTCTACGTTGCTCATAAACCACAAACCACTTGAGACAATATTTGGCCCCAAAACAGGCAATCCCGCGACAGCACCCGCCGGACTTCAGCGCTGGACAGTCACACTTTCTGCATATTCTTTTTCGTTGCACTATCGACCTTCAGCTCAGAATGTGGACGCTGATTGCTTATCGCACCTTCCACTTCAGCAACCTGGCAGGGATGGGGCCAATGAAAATGGTTTGCTTTTGCGTTTGGACAGCTTGTCTGTCTGCAGTAAACAAATTACAGAAGAAACTGCACGCGATCCAGTTTTCATCAAGTGGCACAGCACAATTTGTCAGGCTGGCCGACTAACGTGTCTGCAAACATGAATCCATTCTTCTACAGGAAACTAGAGCTTTCCTTATATCAAGGTTGTGTCATGCTCGGATTGCGTGTTGCGGTACCACAAAATTTCCGTCAATTTGTCCTAGATGAATTGCATGAGGGACATTCAGGAGTGGTGCACACGAAGGAGTTGCCAAGAAGCCGTGTGGTGGTCAAATATCGGCCATGACGCAGAGAGATGTGTTTGGGATTGTCAAACATGCGCTGACACACGCAGTTTATCAGTAAAGGCACCACTCCATCCTTGGGCCTGGCCGACGTGTCCATGGCAACGCATGAACGTCGATTTTGCAGGTCCCATAAAAGGTGCGTCATACTTAGTGGTAGTAGACGCTCATTCGAAGTGGCCAGAAGTATTTCCCATTTCGACTACTACTTCAGAAACAACCATTGCATGCATTCATTTACTTTTCTGCAGATTTGGTTTTCCGGAACCACTGGTGTCCGATAACGAAAGCCAGTTCATCTCTGAATAATTCCAAGTCTACCTCAAGCAAAAGGGTATAAGACACGTACGGACCGCACCGAATCACCCAAGCCGCAACCGACTGGCGGATCGTTTTGCCAAAACCTTGAAGGCAGCGCTTCGTAAGACCAGTCCGAGGATAGCCAGTGCAGAACTAGCAGACTTCTTTTTGACATATCATAATACGCCTCATTCTACGCCAGCGGAAGCCCCTTCTAGTTTGCTCCTGGGATGGCGCCTACAGAGCAGACTAGCCCTGGTGCGACCATCTGTCGAAAACAAAGTGTCCCAGCGCCAATTTCATCAGACGAGGCAGCACCCGTGTCGCGAGAAAGCGTTTGGTGTGGGTGATGACGTTCGGGTGCGCAACTTCCGACCGGGACTAAAGTGGCTCGGTGCAACAGTTCTCGCCCGTACGGGACCCGTGTTATACAGAAGTGTAGCGACTCCACGTGGTGTTTTCCAGTGGGTGCGTCGCCAAAACCAATGTGCACTCATCCCCTTTCTAATGAACTTGGCCTGTCGGATGGATATAGGGAAGTTTGAGAATGTTAGGTTCTTAGGGTATTTTTGTAAACGCACAAGAACAGCGGCACATAAAATTGTCATTGACAAGCATCTGCGAAACGTAGTAGAACGGCTCCTGAGTGGGTAACTGGGGTGGCGTTTGGAAGTGAACGATTCGAAATTGGGGCATTTATGTACGACATTCTGCACCAACTGCTGTATACGTGTACCTAATAATATTAAAAGTGACCTGCGAATTTTGCCCAATGGTGACAAGACATTGTCATGTGACATTTCAATATTCACCCCTATAGTTTAATCTGCACTGACGCTAATTAGTGGCACGAGCACCGAGTGATACTCCTGCTAATTGCAGAGCAAGTTCCGGTTAGGGACCAACTTTCCGTTTGTCATAGAGGTGGGACGAACTTAAAAATAATTATAAAAAATGAAAACAGGTCGATATGGACGGTTCTACTTATGGTTAATAATGCATATGACATCAGATCACATGTTTAGTAAAGAGCTAATTAAGTGTCAGGAATAATTAGAAACAATTAAGAAAAGTATAATTGCCGTACAAGACCAAAGCACACAGTGGTACACTTCACATACCCACCGCATCAGTACAGGTTCCCGTGAAACTCCAAGAAGGAACTGACCTTGTCAGTGACGTCACACTTAAACCAGTGGTACCCGCTCAATGCTAATTAAAAGAAAACAAGGTAATTAGACCTGCGCCCCACCTGACACAGAGTGAACGCCTGCCTAACATAACGGAAAGGTGACGTCAATCCCTCCTCCCTCCCTTCTTGTCTCCCGGCGCGCACCTGCTCCGTCCTTGCTCGCGCGCGCCCTCTTCGCGCTAGCGCTGGTTACTTGAGCTCCCGTCAGCGGCGGAGGGGCACGTAAGGTGCGCTTCTTGCGCCGTCCACTAGGGGACTACACGTCGCACCCTCCTTCGCTCCCTCGCCAGTTCCTCTGTGCGTGTCATTTTCCAGCCAGTCCCGTTTGCGTGCTCCGACGAGCTTGGTTTCCCGCCCTGCACCAGGGTACACCAACGCCGAGGCGCGATTGCCCCTAGCAGACACCGAAATCAAGGACTAGGGTGTTTTTTGTACACAACATACACAATGCCGGGCTGAGTAGTGCTCGCATTGCTTGATCTTGTTTTTTTTTTGTAGTCTTGTTTAACTGTTTTCCTGCCATGGAGAAAATAGGTGTTTTTTGTATGTTACGGCAGATGTTTTTTTTTTCTGAAGGAACTAGTGCACTAAATATTTAATGTAAAACGTAAGTAGAAACCAAATGAATGCACTTTTCACGAATAGAAGATTTATTAACGAGTTTATGTCATAAAAAGATATAAATTGTTAAATTCAAGATTTTGCAATAAGATTGAACAAAGTTTGTAAAGACACTGTTGTACCGACTAAGAAAAAAATGCTACTAAAGTGATGAGATATACAAAATTTATTGCCGTATATTAAACACTACCTTCGAAAAATCAAAATTTTCCATAGAACAGGTATTTCGCTACAAAAATTTTACTGCAAGCACTTCAGCTGGGCGTGCCGGGCTGCGGCCATCGATGTTCCGGGCTGGTTTGCATCGTCGTCGCTTTCAGACTCAAAGACCGACGAAAACTCGGCGTCCTCTGACTCGCTGCTATTCGATGTATTGATAAGGTCAGCCGCAGAGGCAGCGGAATCGCGATATCTGCGATCTTCCGAAGCGCGCCTGCCGTTACCGGAGCCGGACATTTTTTCGTTCTGCTTTGACGATTGCGAAACTTTAGAGCGCATTTAAAAATTACCGCTTGGCGGGTATAAAGCGAACTGCTTAGAAAACAAAGATATAGTCTCCCCTCTTTCACGTCCGATAGCGCAGTATGCCTGTGAGCGGCGCGGAAGGTCTCGAAAGCGGCGTTTCAAACCATCGATAAAGGGCTAACCATGCCCAATGGGCGCGGTACGAAAAGAGTTATTCAGTGCCGCGAAGGAGGCTTTGGACACGACGCTGTGCCTTTTGTGCGACCAGGTTCGGCGATTGGTTAAGAGCGAATTGAACTTTTCGCACCCTAATATGCTGATATCCCTGAATTCGGGCATCTTATTAAATTCAGAATTAAACATGTTGCGCGGAAGAGGCCACAATGAAGTACAAGTGCTAATTACAGCATCAAATCACTACTCCCAGCTGATTTAATTCTATATACATCAGGACAAACATTTACACACGCAAAAACAAAAGCAAAGCACATAGCCTAGGACACTTTAGATTGTTGCACGCATGAGCCTCAGTTTATTCTTGAAAACAGCTACAAACCTATCCCTGATGGACCAGTTTTATATTTTGTTCTACAAGTAAGCCTAAAACAAACCTCCGGTGAGTGTAGTATTGTTTTTCCTTTGCATTCTAATATCACCTATTATTGGTTCATATATGCGAGATTCACAATGCGCTGGCACGCCTACGCACACTTTACCACATTTAAGAGCAATCTGGTAAACCACTTCGACGTGGCATTGTAACTACAGCTGCAAAGGTTTCCTCCTGGAGTATTTTTTTCGTTTCGAGCATGCACGAAATACGGCTCCATAAACAACCCAAAATAGTAGGCGTCAGAAAAACTTAAGGGTATGCCATATCGGTTTATATGTTTTGTTTTATAACACCGGAAGTGCTGAGCACCAGTGTTCTTCTTGGAGAGACCATGCTCTTCCCAATAGTGCGCCCCTGAAATTTCTTCAGCAACGCTTCTGCCAGATATGTTGTCAGTTTGCTTCAATAGCCCGCCGACAGGAGCCTGCAGACCTAATTTGGAGAAATGTTCTTGGTTGACGGCTGCATAAGTTTCATAGGCCGGGCTTACGACACAGAAGACGCGCAGCACTTTTGACTGTTTTCGACTGCACGTTATTGATAGGCAGCTGTATCTGCGCACGCACTAATAGGGCCACTAACGTTGTAATTAAGACATAGAGGTATTTACAGAAAGAAACTGAAATACAGAGCAATACGGTGATTTCAAAGTTAAAATTACAGCCATTCCACGTTCGGTAAAAATAATTAAATCAGTGGTGCAGTATTCTGGTAAGTCTTCACATTATTTAATATAAAGAAAGACAAAATTATTGTGGGATCGGAAAACGCGAGCAATTGTCTTCTTGTCCAGAGGTTCACAGAGGGGATTGCTCAACATGAGCAGAAAAACTGAAAATTACTTGCGTATATCACGATCATTTAAAGAGACAAGGTATGACCATTATTAGCCAGCAAGACGAACCTTCAAGTACACAAAGATCGCACCCCCGAAATAATTTTCCGCAGGTGGAGCATACAGAAATTAGCAAAAGTATAAAAAGCTCGATATGTTTTTATGCGGGCTTGCTAGTAGGATCCGCTCAAGTGTGGAAATTGCTGCCTAATGTGTTTTTAATCACAGTGAATACGCATCTTTGGTGGTCAAGGCTGGCTTGAGAGAGCCAGAATTTGACATGTTTGGAAGTGCATAGCGAGAAATTGCCTTATTTTCGCGCTGAATTCATTAAGAGCGTGCCGCTAACACTACTTTGGTTAAGGACTAGGACATTTCACCTGATTTGGGAACCTGACATTTACGGTTACGTCGTCAGTACTGCCGAAAAAAAAACCATCTCAAATGTAAAGTCAGAGATACAGAAGCCGTATAAGGGGTACGTGTAGTTTAGAAAACCACACTATGCAATATTGCTGCATCACACAAAACTTTTTAAATTTTATTAAACAACTAAATAATACAACTAGACATTTATTGTAATTGAGACTGCAGTGCAGCACTCTTTAAGGCAAATACGTGTTTCAGAAAACGTGGGCTTATTAGAGAAATTATGGTAGTGTGGTGGACACAAATTGTGTGTTGGTATTCATACTGTACTACATGGTGCAAATGATATTCAGGTGGTAGCGTAGAGCAGAGGTAGAACACCAGGCTTCTCACCTTCCCCAGTTCACTATATTTTCAGGCTTGGAGTGGCGCCTGACACCGGCAAAAAATTACCGAGAGCCAGTGGGGCTATACTAGTCCAGGTGCAACTGAATTAGGGCGGTCCCTTAAGTTTTAACAAACACACTCCCACACCAGAACAGGAATTGACCTCTCTGGTGCAATATTCAGCCCCTACCGCACCTCATGACTTCTGCAATTAACCCATGGTCCTCAGTCTCCAGCGGTTGTGGAGCACCTGACCAAGCGGCGGTGGGACCTGCGACGCGCCAGAGGGCGCTAAGTATCTCTAGATCCGGACAGGCCACCAATGGAAACTGAACCTCGAAACGTTGAACACGCGAACCCTCTCGAGTGTGGCTAGCTGAGCAGGGATCTTTGAGGAATTATCAGGCATTTCCTGGGATACTATTGGCCTTAGTGAGGTTAGAACTGGTGGGGCTTATACAGTGTTCACTAACGCCCACGTTCTCTGGTATTCGTACAGAGGTCTGCCAGGTAAGAGAGAACACAGGGTAGGATTTCTAAGCCATAAGGACATAGCGGGCAAGATTGACGAATTCTAGAGCATCAATGAAAGGGTAGTAGTCGTCGTAGTAAAGCTGAATAGAAGGCATAGCATAAAGATAGTATAAACTACGCCTCAACCTTCAGACATGGCGATGAAGAAATAGATGAGTTTTACGGTGATGTTGAATATGCAATGACAAAGGTGCAAACTCCGTATACTGTAGTCATGGGTGACTTCAATGCAAAAATGGGGAAAAGCAGGCTGCGGAACCAGCTATTAGCAGCTATGGGATCGATTCTAGGAACACAAGAGGATAAATGTTGGTAGAATTCGCGGAAAGGAATAGGCTACGAATAATGAATGCCTTCTTTAGGAAGCGCAGTAAGAGAAAGTGGACCTGGAAGCGCCTCACAGGAGAAACAACAAATAAAAAAAAAAAACTTCATACTCTCTATCAATCCCAACATAGTGCAGAATGTAGAAGTATTAGGTAGGGTAAAGTGCAGTAACCATAGGTTAGTGAGGTCTACGATTTCTCTCAATTTGAAGAGAGAAAAAATAAAATTAGTCAAGAAGAAACAGGCCAACCTCGACGCAGTAAGGGTAAAAGCAGACCAATTCGGGCTGGTGCTCGCAAATAATTATGCAGCTTTAGAACAGGAAGATGAAGACAACATAGAGGTAATGAATGAAACCATAAACTATAGGCTGATCTCAGAAGCAGCAATTGAAGTGGGAGGTAAGGCACGAAGGCAACCAGAAGGGAAGCTCTCCGAAGTAACAGAGGACCTAATAAAGAAACTACAAAGCATGAAGGCCTCCAACACAAGAGATCAAGTAGATTTCGCTTAACTGTCACAACTGATTCACAAGAAGTAAGGAATATTCGAAATAATGAAGTGAGAAAACCTGAGGAAGCAGTAAGAAATGGCCGCCACATGATATTAGTGAGCAGGAAACTTGGTATAGGAGTAGGCAACATGTATGCACTGAAAGATAAGCTGGGTAATGTCATCCGCAATTTCAATTATATCGTAAAAGCAGCAGAAGAATTCCATAATCACCTGTACAGTCAATTATTAAAAGGTTATTCGATCAATCGATAAACAGTCGACCTAATCTGAGAGGGGGAAGATATCATGCTTGAAAAGCTTGCGGCCCTTTAAGAAGGGACGCGTGGAACCATTGAACAATTATACATCCATTAGCTTGCTTTCAGTATTGCGTAAAATATTTCGCAAGAATTATTCCTATAGAACCAGGGCAACACTTGACTTCAGTCAGTGAACAGAACAGGCTAGCTGCAGGAAAGAATATTGTACAATGAATCACATGCATGTCATCAATCAGGTAATTGATAAATCTGCGGAGTACCATCAACCTCTCTATATGGCTTCCATAGATAATGAAAAAAGCAATGGATTCACCAGAGATAGCAGAAGTCATAGAGGCATGGCGTAATCAAGGAGGACCGGAGGCATACGTGAATATCCTGCAAAATGTCTACCACGATTCCACGGTTACCTTGGTTCTCCACAAGAAAAGTAGAAAGTTACCTATCAAGAAAGGGGTCAGGCAAGGAGACATAATCTCTCTAATGCTGTACACTGCTTGCTTAGAAGAAGTATTCTAGCTATTAGATTGGGAAGCCTTAGGAGTGAGGATCAACGGCGAATATATCAGCAACCTTTGGTTAGCAGGTGACATTGTCTTCTTCAGAAACACTGTGGATGAATTGCAACAGTGAGTGATGACGTTAACCAAGGAAGTATAAAAGTGGGGTTGAAGATTAATATGCAGGCATAAAAGATGATGTTCAACAGCCTAGGAAGAGAACAAGGTTTCAGGATCAGCTGGTCAGCCTCTAGAATCTCTAGAGGAGTAGTTTTTTTTAAGTCAATTACTCACCGCTTACCCTTATCGTGAGAGGAAAACTTACAGAAAATAAAAATGGGTTGTAGGGCATACGCAAGGCATTACCAAATCCTGACAGGAAGCTTATCACTGTCGCCGAAACGAAAAGTGCAAATCATTGCATTCTACTTGTGCTAAGATAGGGCAGAAACTTGGAGGTTAACAAAGAAACTCAAGGACCGCGCAAAGAGCGATGGAATGAAAAATCTTAGGCGTAACGCTAAGAGACAGGAAGAGAGCAGTGTGGATCAGAGAACAAACGGGGATAGCCGATATCGCCGTTGACATTAAGGGAAAAGAAATTGGTCTCCAAACCACGCTGTAAAGGTGGTCGGACAGCGAAGGTGTAAACAACAACGTGAATGATTACCCATTGCGACGTAGCTTTAAATTATTCAGATGACGACATTCACGTGCACATTAATTATTAGCCTAAGGCATTTCAGCGGCCTACTGCGTGGCTTGCGCCGTTACTTCGGGGTCCTACAAAGAGTGGCCGAGAGAGAAGAGAAATGCACTTAACCCCATTTTCGCCGCACCCCGTATATACACTGCTCTTCAGGAGTCCTCACTTTACGTGACCTTCCCATAGCACTGTCATGACACAAATAAATTGCTAGGCGGGTTTATCTTTTACATACGAAAGTGTAGTGACGTCACCCCTGTCTGCCTATGCTACAGTTGACGCTTCCCGACAACTGTAGCTTATGCATCCGTAATATTTACCGGGAAGCGCTTGCGGCGAACGCTATGCGCGAAGGCGAGCTTCCTGTTTCTTCTAAGTGCGAAGCACTTTAGGGGCCCGGGCTGTCGGCGTGTAATGTGATCTCATGTCGTCGTGGTCACGCGCAAAAATAGAGTCATAATGTGCAGAATTGACCAAAACCGGTTCAGAATAAACTAACATGATTCAGAATAATGTAAAAGACAAGATAATCAAGCATTAAGCGCATTAATTAGCAGAAACACATGAAAGTTGTGAAAATCATGCAATGAGATCTCATGTCGATCGTCGTGGTCAGGCGCAAAAACAAGTTCTCAATACAGGGTCCAAACAAGTGCAGAATTGATCAAAACAGGTTCAAATTAAACTAAAGTGATTCAGAATAGTGTAAAAGATAGGAGTACTCATGAATTAGTGGAATTATAAACAGAAATTTGTTAAAATCACTTCTGACTGTCATCAGCGAAAGCTTTGGCTCCATGTATGTGTTGGTTTGGCTCCATGTGCGCGGTAGGTTGAGCACCAGTTGTGCTGTAGCACAGGTGTCAAAACAGATGATGAATCGGTGAACGCAATATAAACACAAGATAAATCAAGATAAACACAAGGAAAACACAAGGGAAACACCGGCGAGTCACTGCTTCGCACTTCCCCAGCTTTCACGTTGAGTGGAACTGCATTACCACCCCGTTTACTAAGGCCACTGTCCCGGACCGGTACCCAATTTTTTTCTTTTCCCACGCACGGCCGGACGGTGCCACCACTGCCGCGGATGATGATGATGATGATATATAGGCATCTGTTTTGAAACGGGGTGGGGGCAAATCGTCACCTACCCTGCTTGAGTCACTCAAGTGCGCTAACAATGCTTTTCTCTCTAGCATTCTCGTATACTTCTCTTTAATATTTTCTATCTACCTTGTACCGCTGCCTATGCCTGTCACAGGTCCGGTCGCATCAGTGTGTTCCCTGCTTTTTTTCCACCAATACTCTAAACGTCTCTTGCTTATCTCGACTGCTGACCAGTTGATCCTTCCGTGTACTTTAAATCCAAATGCTTCTGGAAGTTGTACGTTATGCTTTGGTCTCGCTGGGTGAATACCTTTGGATGTTATTAGGATGTACTGAGTGGTAACTGAATATTGGCTGCAGCACACACATGCCTCACCTAGTTCCTAATAGTTGCTATGGTATGTTTTTCTACTCATTGAAGAATCAAGAGCCTCAAATAGCAAGGCACTTCCATTTGTGTTACTGTACAAACTTTCTCCTCTAATTTCTTGTTTTTCATTCTAGTAAATCTCCATGGTCTTTCTCGTTTCCATTCTTTGTATTCAATTCGCTGTCTCTGTCTCTCCAACTTTCTTTCTGATTACGCCTTGTCTATCTACACTTTCAATTACACTGTACTTGGTTGCCGACTTTTTTGACCTGTGCCTGCATTCTTTGTGCAGGCTTTTTAGGTGCAGATACTTGTGCATTGTAGCCGCCCATTTATTTTGATCTATGTTCCTGAGGTTTTCTTGGAAACCAATTTTCCTCTGCGCTTCGCTGGCTTCGAACAAGGCCCTACCCATGTCTCCTTGCATTAGCACATTCGTAGTTTCGTCGTGGGCTCCGAAAGCCGACTGGCGAACCAATCTTTGGTTGACTTTCAACCCCCACAATATTTCCGATTTTAGGGACAGAATCGCAGTTGCACGCGGATGCGCTGTTGCGAGCGCCATATGGTGGCGCTGCAAAGAACCCAGCGGTGCACGCACCACGATCCTCCCGCTGATTGGTTGAGTTTTTGCCCACGGACACGTTAGACCCATTGAGAAGTAGAGCTATTGACCCTTTTCGCGGCGATCCATGTTTGATCACGTGGTGACGCGTCCATTGCTTGCCACAGCTGCCTCCGTTGCCTCCGTGTTTACAATGAATGTACATGACCCCCGCTGCGGCTGAAGAAACGTTTGTTTCGGGTGATATCGTAGACGCTCACTGGGTGTCTACGGAGTGGGCAACACGAAGGTTTGGCCACAGCTTCAGAGGACATGTAAGCACTTTCAGTGCTCATACGCTTTGTAGAAACAGCGCCAGCAGCATATATTCAGCTTGTTATAAAAGCGAGGCTAAAACTGTATTCCAAGTTATACAAACGTTCCGCTTATAAACTGAATCAGGATCAGTGTGTCTTGCTCTTCGTTCTTTATTTGGAAAATACTTTGAAGCAGCGGTTTGTCACGCTTCTGACTGGGTGAAGTTCGTTGGTGCGGTCACTATCTGATTACTTTCTGCCTAATCGCTCGTGGTTGTGCTCAGTTGTAATACATTTGTTCTTGTTGCACACAAGGCTTGAAAAGTAGCGGTTCTGTGCTCTGTAATAGCTTGTAGCAAAGATATATTATCGCTAGTAAGCCACTCACTCTTGTGAACCGTCACGAAACATTCAGCTTCGAAGCCTTCTACCATTCGTGAGCTGTCGGTGTAATCGCTGTCACCCATGCTTTGGCGCATTGATTCAAGTGTGCGCCCATTCACATATTTTTCATACGTTGGCGATAGAGTGGGCGTAAGATTGCGTGTGAGTTGGAGTAGATGTGTGTAGATAACGTGTGCGAAACTTACTATGCCGAGAACGGCGCTACTTCCTTTGCCATTGTTTAACGAGCGGTACTCAGTCTTGCCGACGTTTCGGGGTTGAAGTCTTTCTTGGGAGGTTAGCGATAGAACGCTGGCGGATGAGTGAAATTTTTTTATCCACGAGGAAAGTCTTGCATCGAGAAGGGCCGGCAACACAGGTTGTCGGTATGTAGCAACGGTCCGTGAGCTTGTTCGCACATATTCATTCCAGTCCTTAATATGCCAGTCAATAGTGTTACGGGGCATTCAGACTGGACCATACGCGCAAGAGAGATACGAAGTAGTGGTAGACTTTCTACTTTAGCAGGAATAATCCACCCATTTCTTGGCTAATCCACCATCGTAGGTAGGAGCCACAGGCGTGATAGGCCACAACAGAACAACGACCTTTGTACCAGCCTGCGCGTTTCCCGCTAACTTTTCCCGATGCAAATAGTTGTATATACTATTTGTGCATCGGGCTTCCTCTTCGTTGCATTTGGTGAAGTTGCGTGGTAACGACTTATAACGGAGCTTCGCAGTGGTCGCCGCTTCGGTTCTTCACCGATGTCACAGGAGGCGGTGCCTGGTTCGGCAATGCCTATGTCGACTGTCATACTCACGCATCCGTGTGATTCAGGAACCTACCGAGGCACCGATGGCCCCGACGTCCACGACCGGCTGGAGATGTATGAGCGGGTGAGCAGCCATAACAAATGGGATCCCACAGTTGGAATCAGCTAGCGCAAGACAGGGGTAATTGGAGATCGCAGGGAGAGGCCGTCGCCCTGCAGTGGACATAAAAATAGGCTGATGATGATGATGATGCAGCGTCACTTTTAGGAAGATACAGTTTACGAAATCCTGTAGCATATCCTAATGAGGAATGCTAGTTTGATTCCTGTCACAAGAAGCTATCTTACAATAATGCGTTTCGCCGCGTCTCGAGGCCGCGCTGCGAAGTTTCGATTGAAACTTGTGCAATTATTTTTTATGTACAGGAATGGAAGGACTTACCCTGTGATTAAAATGACCAAGTCAGATTTCCGAGTGGAATCACCTTTTGGCGCGTACTGCCTTAGTTTTGTTACAGTGTCGTCCGCGTCCAGAACTCCACTTTGCAGCAGGCTGACATATTCGGCATGTGTCTGCGAATTTTTTTTTTATGTTACTCAAGTGGTGCATGGCGGTGTACGTACCTTACTTGTGGTCTGGTATCCTACTACGGCAATCCGGAGAGGTGGCTCTAACTGCTGCAGCTCCAGGCTGACCTAGAATCGCAAAAATCAAAATGAGCTTCCCTGAAACGAGAACTTCT
Organism: Dermacentor silvarum; assembly: GCF_013339745.2. Lineage (NCBI taxonomy): Eukaryota > Metazoa > Arthropoda > Arachnida > Ixodida > Ixodidae > Dermacentor > Dermacentor silvarum. Next base: position 139,234,563 of record NC_051161.1, on the reverse strand, counting down.
TATTGTGTATTTAAAAGCATTAGCTGCGATGCTTATAGCGACACGCTAGCAAAATAATTGCATATGTGACACCGACCCGTTGGTGTAAACGTGCCTGTGGTTCTCATTCGTTGCTCTCAAATTTGCAGCACCAATAAATAAGCCACTTATTAAGGCAGGAATTGTTTAGAAATTAAACTTCTATGTTCCGCCACAAAATTCGAGAGAAGACTGCAAAGGCTTTAGGCCTATCACCGCACTCGTCAGTTGCGGTCGAAGCAGTGCAGCCGGGTCCACCGCAAACCTGTTTTCCGAAATAAAAAATAAAAAATAATTAAAAATATTGCTGGCCCTTCCACTCTGTGAAGATTGATGATAAGCAATCACTGCCTTTGTAGACCTAACCCTCACGTTTTCCATCAAGGGCGCTATAACGTAAAATGATTCCAAACTCTTTTGATTCCAATTTCTGCAATCAGCCTCCACAATTGGTCAAAACATTTTCGGGCCACTCCCAACTTCGCCTGTCTGTCACGCGACGTCACGAAAACCGCAATAGCTCCCCATCTGATATAACGTGCACACACTGATTATGCATGATTAAACCGCGCAAAAGAAAAATAATCATTCCTGATTCGACGCCTTTTCACCATTAGCCCTCTGTTATTGGTGCAATGTTTTCTGGCTACGCCCATTTCGCCTGTATGTCACGCGAACTCACAAAAACGCGAAAACTCACCACGTCAAAGTGACGTGTACGCGAAAAAAATGCATTAATATGCCGAACAAAACAACATTTTTCTGAATAGCCACAGACTGCCCCGTTCCGAAGGGAATAGAAGATGGCTGCTCGCCGATCGCTCAGACCCTCGCTACTCGCACCTGTCGGTGAGCATGTATTTATTTGCGCATGATAAACCTTTTTGCGTGGCTGTAACACGTTATCGAGCCCTTTCGGCATGCATACGACATCGCTCTGCCAATTCTTCCTTGCTGAGGATCCGTTTTATCGGCATTCTTATCCTTCCATTGCACGCCGCCGCGATTTTCGACCAGCCACCGCAAGCTAGGTAAGGCGAAGCGGACCAATCGGAGAAGCCGGCACCACCCTCTTCATGCGGTTATCTATTTTCACTGTGCTGGCTCATCCCCATCGAAAACCTCTCCACTAGAGCGTGCTCCTCGCCTCTTGTCAGCCAATTAGATAAGAAAAACCGCTGGGTGTAGACAAAATGTTATTGGTTTTGAAAACGAACAAAGGTGACCTCCTATAAACGAGGAGAGTGTTTGATTGGGTTGTTCAGACAACGCTGCGGGTCACCGCCCGATGCTTGCGTCAGTGATTACGTAAATTTGACGTCAGGAGTTTGGAATCAGAACAGTTTGGAATCATTTTACGTTATTGCGCCCCAACTTTACGCTTACTAGAAGGTGCACTTCTTCATCCTGCCTTATAATATCTGCATTCTTTCATACTTGCGTCGATGTTCGTCGGAGCGGATCACACTGATGAGGGGCACGTTGTTGTCGAACCACAAATGATTGCGATCGATGTGTCGAGTTTGCTCGGCGGCGTGGTTAGGAGCATCCGCCCGCCATTGCCGCTTACGGTTCTTCAAAATTCAATTGCTTCGAAATTAAATCTGTCCGTCACGGTACGACAATAAATGGCTCGTACCCCCTTAAGCACTGGCTCATACTCCCGTGAACGCGGCCTCCTCGTTGTGATGACTGAATAGCAGTGAAATTCTACGCTGGAATGATGAGCGGCAACGGAGTCACCTGTGGAAGAAGACGACGAGCCATTGCTGATGATGAAAGTTTCTACGTACACGGACGCCACCGAAATATGTACTTTATAACAAGCTTCGTTTGAAAAACTTGTGTCTTGCATATTTCTTGGCCCTTTGAGTGGCTGCGCTATTTTTTTTGAATATGGAATACCAAATTGTGTTATTTTAGGCTGAGGTCTGTTTCACCATGCATCACAAGCAAGAGCACCTTTCACTCCCGTTGCTTGACATGGTTCGGTCGTCGCGACAATTGGCGTATGCACGTTAACCATTCAATTAGTTTTACGTGAGCCTGCTGTGTTTTCGTGCAAACATACCGCGACGTTCGCCGCCCAACTACCGTCTCGTGAGTGCATTAGTGTGCCTTCAACATGGACGAGCCTGATTTCTGTCTAGATTTTTAGATCTGCCGAGAAGCATGTTTTCAAGTAACCACGTTGTCCCTTTGCTCTACTTCGTGGGGTCACCACTATTTCTTTCCTCTGTGTCGTCGTTCTGCGCTTAGAGAAGGGAAAACTGATCGCTGCAGTTCTGGAGGTAAGTACTGCGCTTGTGTGGGATCCCACAAAATCTCAACCTTTTTCGTCAACTGTTGTCCATGTTTTTCTAGGAGGTGTTCGTAACATTTTTTGTCGGTGTAGGAGGTGCTGCTTCTTTAATTTACGCAGCCATTCTAATGCAGAAAAAAGAAGAGTTCGCGTGCACAGGCTGGCCGAAGAAGTTGACAATGGAAGTGACCTTAAAGTGGATGACGTAGTTCTCGTCGAACAGCCCAACGTTTCAAGGTGTATTTGGCCCTTTGGACGGGTAGTAGAAGTTTTTCCTGGTCAAGACAGTGTAGTATGGGCCTGAAGAGTCAAGACACAAGAGAGCAAGTTCATGCGGAGACCTGCGCACAAACTGTACAGTTACGCCGAGAAATCTTTACACTCTTGAGTTCTACATCCTTATATCCTGCTGTCATGGCGTCATAGTTGGAAGGAATTTTCTATCCTGGAGGTGCATGCGCTGGCGCTAACGTGAAAGATTTTTTTCCGTCGTGTGACGAGCCCTATACAATGTCATTATACAAACTCTAAGCAAAACACATCGTCGAGGTAGACGTATACATCCCTACAGCTGCCTCGATTTTGGTATCGATAATCTGCAACGTTCCTTTCGAGGAAGTCGTATTCTTGGAGACCGCAAAACGTTTCCTTATTCGGATAGCTCTAGCAACTTGTGCGTTCCTCTCCACCAAGTTGCTTTGACGTTTGAACGCTTTCCACTTACTCGTATTCTGTGCATTTTGATCGTTTTATTAGTCGCATATTTAGGTATTGTCCCGTTGACCTCAGTGCGCTGAGTGTATTCGACTCCTCTGACGCCTTTCCTCCCAATCTGCACAGTTTCTCTATCGCCGACGGACTGCGCCATATTATTCGTTGCGATATTACCAATCTACTGGGCCATTTACGCGCTGATTCCGATGCTCCTACGTTACTAAACCTTGGAACAGGCTGAGCTCAACTGTCCTCCACTACATCGCTATACTAGTTCCCGCTCTCCAATGCGGCTACTACTATACCGTGTTATCGCTGCAGTAGGTTGCGTTAATACAAAGGAGGTGTACGACCTGCTTAACCAAGACGTAATTATTTGCCCCACATTCAGTGGGTCATTTTCGTGGTTTTCTTCAGGAAAAAGACAATTATATCCGCCCCTTCGTAGGCTGCAGAACCCTTAATGAGATTATAGAAAAAATGTATACCTCTTGCGGTTGATGTAATGATAGGGTTGATTGTGCAAAGAGCGCGTAGTTATTAAAAAATGAGCTCGGGGTATTGGCAGCTGCCCCCAGCAGACGCCTGGCGCCTCAACACTGTTGTAAGGAACGAAGCGACTGCGCGTCCGCCGGTTGTGGTTTATTGAACCAACTGGTACGATGGCGCTAGCGCGTGCCTTCGTCTCCCTTGTTCTAAACCTCTTCTTCTTCTTCAGTTTTCACCACACTCCCGCGGCCGCGTTGCACGTGTGCGCCTCCAGGAGGTGTAGCCGCTGTATAGGACGTCGCACTTGCTGGCCGTTCGATAGTAGTATCAGGAAGGACCGCGCAATACCGTCTCTTCCTTGAAACGCCTTAACGACGCGGCCCATATTTCATGCCATAGGCGGAGTTTTTATGTCCTCAACGATGACAAGATCGTCGGGCTTTAAATTCGATTACGGCACAGGCTTGCTGTGGTGAGCAGCGCGCAGGAAAAGAATGTATTCCTTCTTCCATTGCTTAGAAAGCCTGCGAAGCAGCTGTTCCCGATGCCGAGCTCGTCGTCGAAGGTCAGGCACATCAGCATTAAGAGCAGGGCTTTCTTGCTCTGTTGGCAAAGTGATGAGACGTTTGCCGAATAAGAAGTGTGGGGGCGTCAAAACTACTGTAGATGTGACGTCATCCTCCAAGTAGGTGAGCGGACGGCAGTTAACTGCCGCCTCAACTTCAGCAAGCACGGTGAGTGGCTCGTTGTAGCTCAAGCTGCTCCGTCCGAGGCAACGCTTCAGTCCATCCTTAATTGTGTGGATTACACGCTCCCAGAAGCCTCCCCCCCACGGCGCACATTCAACAATAAAGCGCCATTGGATTCGGTGAGAGCTGGCATAGTCTTGAACGTTGTCTTAGAAAAGGGAGCACAAATGCTTGGCGCTGCAGCGGAATGTTTTCGCGTTCTCAGAGTGCTCGATAGCAGGAATTCCACGTCGTGCTGCAAAGCGTCTGAAGGCTAGCAAAAATGCTTGCGCTGTCATATCTGTGGTCAGCTTCAGGCGTACTGCCCTCGTCACAGCACATGAAAAAACAATGATGTACACTTTTGCAGTAGATGGTAACTCAGCACGACAATAGAGTGGCCCGCAGAAGTCAATTCCCACCACATCAAACGGTGTTGCTTCGCTAATTCTTTCCCATGGCAAGGGAGCTACAGGGGCAGCTTCGCGAAGTATATAGGCGTCGCCGGCGGCATGATAAGCACACTTTCAGAACGCGCTTCACTGTGCGACGCCCCTTGAGGATCCAAAAGGGTTCCCGAAGGTCCAGGAGGGTGAGTTGAACTCCTCCATGTAGGAGTCTTACGTGTGTTGCATCAACCAAGAGGTCGGTGAACCGGTGATCGGCAGGAAGCAAGATCGGATGCTTCAATTCCTCTCGGTCGTTAAGCTGCTGCAGTCGGCCTCCTACACGAAGTAGTCTGTCACGGTCGAAAAACGGCTTTAGTGTAAGCACACTGGAGGTACTGGGAACTCGTTGTCCTTCCTCCAAGGCCGTGACTTCGATTGCAAATGCGGAGTGTTGGACAAGCCTCAACCAATACATCTCCGCCTGGTGCAATTCTGATGACGTAAGTGGTCCGGTACAAAATGGCGTGTTCTGCGAAGCGTTCCGACGAAACCGCATGATCCAAGCCGTTACTCGGAGTAATCGGGAGAGGCGTCCAAAGCTTGCAACCTCAAGCAGTGGCTCGTGTGGGGCGAAGGGGGTGCGACTACTTTGGTGGGGCAAGCGGCTATGTCTTCACTGGTCTCGCTAGAAAGGGCCTCCGGTGAAGGAGCAAATATTCGCAGAACATTGCAAATGTGGCTGTGACAACCATGTAGGACCGGTCCACCAGCAAAACTTGCGCGTGAATAATTGGGCTGCTACTCCACGCGTGAGCAAGTCTGCTGGGTTGTCGGTGCCTGCGCAGTGCCTCCAAGAATACCCCGAGGTCAAGCGTTGGATTTCGAGAACACGGTTTCTCAGGAAAGTCTCCCATCGTTTCGCGTCAGCAGCAATCCAGTGTAGGGCTATCGATGAGTCGCTCCAAAACACGCCCTGACAGCCGGATGTTTCTGGAATTCCTCAGAGGTAGTTCCAAAGCCTGGCAGCCAACAGGCACGAAAACAGCTCTAGGCGTGGCAGCGAGGTAGTCTTCAGCGGTGCGACCCTGGACTTGCTCATGAGCAGCTGAACCTTAAATGTTCCTCCATTGATCTCGAAGCGCATCTAAACGGCTACACCGTACGCCAGTGGGCTTGCATCGCAGAACAGGTGAAGTTGAAACGGTGGAATCTGTCGCGGAGTGTGACAGATGACGCAGCGTGGAATTCGCAGTGAAGAGAGCGTCGGTAGTTCGGATGTCCAGCCTTCCCACTGCTTAACGACGTCTTCCGGTAATGGCTCATCCCACGGTGAGTTCCTAGGCCACAGCTGCTGGAACAATAATTTCACTCTAATGATGAACGGAGCCATGAACCCTAAAGGATCATACATTCCTGCGAATGACTGCAGAATGGTGCGTTTCATGGCTGAGTGCGCAGCGACATACTCGGAAACGGCTTTGGTGGTAAGCACGATATCGTCAGCTTCGCGGTCCCATACTAAGCTAAGTAGCTTTATTGCTGCTTTGGCTTCTCCAATGTTGTCGAGAGAAGTATTTTCCTTGAGGAATTGACGGCAAATAACGCTGGAGTTGGAGCACCACTTTCTCAGCTCCATACTTGCATCTGCTAAGATGGCTAATGCAGCACGGTAAGTTTAGAGGGCCTCTTCTTCAGTGGAAGCTCATATGACGAGGTCGTCCACGTAGAATGATGTCTTTAGGCGTGTAGCTATTATTGGCTGAGTCTTTTTCCCCAATTCGAAGTAATGCTGCAAGGTATCAGATAGAAGGAAAGGGCTATACGACGCTCCGAAGGGCACACGAGTAATTCGCCATTCGATAATGGAAGGTATTTTGCCCTCATTGCCGGGCAGTCGGTCGAGTCATAGAATTCGGAGAGCGTCGCGGTCTTCAAGTCGAATTGAAATTTGAAGGAAAGCCTTCCGGATGTCCGCTGTCAGGGCAATTGGGTTCATTGGTTGATGGGGCCAGCCAAACTGTGAATTGCAGCTTTTTTCCTATCACACCCAACCACGTCTTTGTGTACTTTTATGTACCTGCCATGTGGTTAAATAAATTCAAACTCAAACTCAAATCCTGAACTGTACAAGCAATTGCAAGAGCTCAGCACCAAGTTTCACTCCTTTGTCCAAGATATCGTTGAGCGATGACTCGCCACGTTCATGAGAAGAGGCGTCAAACACTACGCGTATCTTCGTAGTGATAGCTTCCCGACGGATGACTGCATGGTGCGGAAGGTAGTAAACCGTCGCTTCCGGTTCTCGAGAGGTGTCGACACGTTCGGCGTGACCTTCTTTGAAGTACTCACTGATGGTGCGGTCATACTCCTGGAGTAGCTCCTGTTGTCCTTCGAAGCGCCGAAGCTGACGTCAGAGCCGGTTTTCGGCGACACTTCGATTGGTGCTAGTCAATCTTCCCTGGTGCCTTATCATGAGAGGAACCACGCAACGTCATGCTTCCTTGTGCACGTACTGTGTGAACTGAGTCACTGCCGCTTGGTCACAAACGCCGGCGGTATCCTGAGGGTCGGTGATCCCTATTGCATCGAGTCGCCACATCTCCGTCGGGTCATCAATGTCATGTGTGGCTTGCCCATTCCGCTCACACACAAGGAATAGGGCAGATGCGCTGGAGTTCCAATTAGGCAAGGCATTGGCGGGCCTTACTGGGTAGACGCCTTGCACCAGCCAACCGAAGACCGTCTCAACCGCGCATAGATCGCTGCTTAGACGTTCTATTCTTACGGTCACTATGCGCCCATTGTAATCTGATCCTATAAGGACACTGATTGTCGGTATCGGCCGATCACCCAGTCGATTCTCATCTGCGACAAGCATCTTGCGTTCCCGCAACTGTGCGAGGAGATATTGTCCGATGGCTGGAGTCTTCACGGTGCAGACTTCCGGTACCTCCAACGTGTCGACAGTGATGGTGCGGGAGTGGAACCGACTATGAAGTTCGAGCTTGACGCTTTGACAGATGTAAGGGCGGGAACACTTAGAAGTACCAAACGTCCAGAGAGAGAGAGAGGTCTTCTATCCCGAGGGAAGGCAGGTCGAGCCTTTTGGACAGGTCGCGTCGAATAAAGGTTCTCTGGCTGCCGGTGTCAAGCTGTAATCGAACTAACACGGAATTGTGTTTTCCGGACGCCCAAACTGTGGCCGTTTGCATCAAGACAGGTGCTGACGTGTTACTGCTAGCTGGAGCACTTGTTACTGGCGGCTTGACACTTTTCGTTGGATCATGGTTGACAAGTGGATCAATGGTCTCCGGAGACGGGTAGTTGCGATCTTGGTTCCATATGGCACAAAGTACTGAAAGGTGACGTTTAGAGCATAACTTGCACTTGAGCCACGCGGCGTTGCGGCACAGTCGTGCCACAAGGCCCTCTCTGCGGCATTTAAAACAACAGTTCTTTCTAGAAAGCCGGCGTCTGATCTCGTGAGCTGACAATGTGGCGTGGCAGTCCTTTATGGTGTGGTCACGGTTATCGCAGAGTACACTGCAGGGATGCTCGTTCGATGCAGATCCTGTGGCCAAGGCTAATGCTGACGGTACCGGCAGTGGTAGACAAGGTTGACATCGCCCGCGTCCCGCAGAGGTAGTTTTCGGTAGGTACCTTGAACGGGAGGCCTGTCTCTCTTTTCTGCTCTCGACTTGCACCTGCAGGAACTTCATGACCTTTCGCAACTCCTCTTGCCACGCCCCGTCATCGTGCTCAGTCTCCTTCATGCTCTGACGGTAGAGAATAGCGATAACTTCGGGAAGCGATCGCATAAGGACGCGATGAAGGATAACTGCGTATTCTGACGCTTGAACCCCGAGGCTGTCAAGGCAGCTTGTACGAAAGTGCACCTCTTCGTAGAGTTCCCGCAGCTGCGATACTTGAGAAGAGCGATCAATGGGCAGTCAAGTAAACAGTCGATGTGGTCGTCAACGATGGCAGTATGACGGCCGAACCTCTCTCGGAGCATTTTCACTGCTACAGCGTAGTTCGCTTCCGCCAGACGCACACCTTCGATTGCATGCTTCGCTGTTCCGGTTAAGTAGGGTCCTAAGTACGAAAATTTCTTGATGTCGGACAGCTCACGGTTGTTATGGATCGTGGCCTCGAAATGTTCTCAGAAGCCCTGCCCCTCACGAAGTTCACCGGAGAAAACGGGTACCTGTAGTTTCGGTAGGGCAACTCGGTGTAACGGTGCTCGGGAACTTGGTTGAGTGGATACGCGTTGGGTGGCGGTTTCGTTCAGAACGCTCTGCGTGGCGCTGTCTCCGGCTCTTGCAGCAAAATTCAGAATGAAGCGGACCCGGCTCATGGTGTTGCGGATCTTGTCGTGGTACTCCAGAGCGGCGGTGGCTTCCGCCTCATACTCGTCACCGTCGTCCATGAGGTCGGCAATCGTCTCGTTGAGCGCTGCTAGCGCCGAGTCCTTGTGCTGCAGGTCATCCAAAATAACTTGCAGGTCGGATGGCAAAGGATGCTCGGCTTGTAGCGCTTCGGTAGCGGAGGGGATGAGCCTTGTAGCAGCGGGTTGAAGTACGCCTCTGCTGCGTTGCAGTCGATCCATCGTCGGTGCAGGACGCCAGTCATCTCCCGGGTTTCACGGTACCATAAATGTAAGGAACGAAGCGACTGCGCGTCCGCGGGTTGTGGTTTATTGAACCAACTGGTACGATGGCGCTAGCGCGAGCCTTCGTCTCCCTCGTTCTAAACCTCTTCTTCTTCTTCAGTTCTCATCACTGTCATTTTGAGCGTTACACGAACAGCGAAAATAGGAGAACAGGCTTATGAAGCTACGCAGTGCCCTAAGTGTCGTTGTCTTAAGCAGCGCTACCAAAGGAGGTATGCCCTGGCACTCGTGAACGCGATCAGCCAGCAGCAAATTACCACGTCGGCCACGGCGGGGTCACCCACCTCGGCCGAAATGTTAACAGTGGCGATAGCGCTCGCTTACGCGGAGCGTTCGGAAAGGGACTCGGTCGTGGTCACTGACTCCCGGGAGACATGTTGCATGTTTCTCAAGGGGCACATGACTGCGGCTAGCCTCGCGATATTTCCCAAATCGTTCAACCACCGCCATCGCCTACTCTGGTGCCCGGGACACGCGGGGGTACAGGAGAACGAACAGGCTAACGTGTTAGCTCGAGCGTCTACTAACCGAACGATGACATCCTCTTCGAACCCCAACCCCTCACACCGTATCCCCCACAAAATCCCACCAATTTAAATGTCAAGGACATCCTTGCTTATCAGCGCAGAGTCCTCAGAAAATACCCGCCGCCTCACCCACAACTTAGTATGGAAGAGGCCGGCGCGAAATACAGACCGGGGTATACCCGCATCTAAAAGTGCTAAGCGCCATGTATCCCACTCGCTATAGGGCAAGCGCCCTTGGTGCGGTGGCATACCTACCCTAATACATGTAACCTGGGAGTACACTAAGCACCCTCATAGGTCAACTAACAATATCATGATGGAGCAGTGGGAGGCACAGCTCGCCCGTTCCGACTTGGCAGGACAAAGGTCCTTAATTGGCCAGGTCAGGCAGGCGGCAGAGGCCAGTGGGGCCCTGGACTGAGGGTTTCCGACCACCGCTCCTTAAAATGTTTTCCAGCCAAATGAAGTTTCTATATATAAGAAAATAAATCCGGCCACGGCAGGGTGCTTACCGGAATTAGGACGCACGCCATGTTTGGAAACAACTACGGCCGAAAGGGTTATTCTTGCACAAAAAATCAGTTATTCAAGGTAATTAATCTGTAGGCGAGCTTGCGTAAGGCAGCTCGGAACTTGTTTCAGGCGTCGAAGATGTATCGGTAAGTCGGACGCAACCACCACAACGTTGTCTAAATAAGAGAGGCGTGTTTGCCGCTACAGCCCATGCACAAGAATCTGCATCATCTGTTCAAATGTGGTCCGCACATTAAGAATCCGAGTGACAAGATGATAAATTCATACAAGCCGCCCAATGTGACAAATGCTGTCTTATAGCCATAAGCCTCCACCATGGGCACCTGCCAGTATCCGGAGCGAAAATCTAAGGAAGAAAAAATTCGGCTCTTAGTGAATGTCTATGCGTGGTAAAGGAAAGAGATGATTATGCGTGATCTTGTTCAAACAACAATAAACGACGCAAAGTCGGATGGAGCCATGGTTCTTTTTAACAAGAACGATCAAGGATGCCCATGCATTATTTGATGGCTGAATAGCACCGTGAGTGAGCATGTCGGTTAAATGCTCACCAATAATACACCTCTCCGTCGCCGAAACCCGGTAAGTTTGCTGCCGCAGAGGAACATTAGAGCTACTGTCTCCCATATAGTCACTAGAAAGTGTCCCATGGTAGACACTAGAAAAGGGAGACAGCTGTCGCTCGACCTAACGAAGTACTGTGGCAATCAAATGAAGAGCTGAATTGATAAGATGACGGAAAAAGTCGTCGCGCTACGTCGGACTAAGGCAGCCGCCGATGGATGCGGCAAAGGGGTGCGGTGAGGAACTCGAAGGCACAGGCTATATGGCGGTGATATTCGCCGAGTGGCTTTCCGTGTGTGTCAAAATGTAAATGCACCAGCTCAGTACGACCGAAGCACTCGTGGTGTAAGAAGTTAAGTGGGAGTGACGTGAGGTGTACAAACATATATACACGAGGTTAATTGTAGGAGTCATGAGGGAGGTAGTAGGATTTCTAGTTCATAAGGACATAGCGGGCAACATTGATGAATTCTACAGCATTAATGAGAGGGTTCCAGTCGTCGCAATAAAGCTGAATAGGAGGTACAAAATGAAGGTAGTACAAGCCTACACCCCAACCTCCAGTTACGATGATGAAGAAATAGAACAGTTTTCTGAAGATGTTGAATTAGCAATGAGAAATGTGCAAACTCGGTAAACTGTAGTCAGGGGCGACTTCAATGCCAAAGTGGGGAAAAAGCAGGCTGGTGAGCAAGCAATTGGCCACTACGGCATCGGTTTTAGGAATACTAGAGGAGAAATGTTGGTAGAATTCGCGGAAAGGAATAGGCTCCGAATAATGAATACCTTCTTCAAGAAGCGCAGCAACAGGAAGTGGACCTGGAAAAGCCCCAATGGAGAAACAAGGAATGAAATAGATTTAATACTCTCTACCGATCCCAGCATAGTGCAGAATGTAGAAGTATTAGGTAGGGTAAAGTGCAGTAACCATACGTTAGTGCGGTCTAGGCTTTCTCTCAATTTGATGAGAGAAAGAATAAAATTAGTCCAGAAGAAACAGGCCAACCTAGACGCAGTAAGGGTAAAAGCAGACCAATTCAGGCTGCTGCTCGCAAACAAATATGCAACTTTAGAACAGAAAGATGAAGATAACATAGAGGTAATAACCTTAACTAGGCTGATCTCAGGAGCAGCAATTGAAGTGGGAGGTAAAGCGCCAAGGCAACCAGTAGGAAGTAAGTTCTTCCAAGTAACAAAGGACGTGATAAAGAAACGGCAAAACATGAAAGTGTAACTCGTTAAACTGTCGAAACTGATCAACAAGAGGAAAGTAAGGGATATCCGAAATAATAACGTGGAAAAGATTGAGGAAGGAGTAAAATATAGATGCAGCATGAAATCAGTGAGAAGAAAAATTGGTATAGGGCAAGATAAAATGTATGCCCTGAAAGATAAGCAGGGTAATATCATCAGCAATTTCGATGATATAATAAAAGCAGCGGAAGAATTCTATACTGATATGTACAGTGCCCAGAGCACCCAAGCTAGTTTTATTAGAAGTAGTGATGAACGGGATACAGAGGCTCCTTCTATAACTAGCGATGAAGTTTCAAGGGCCTTGAGAGACATGACCAGGGGAAAAGTTGCTGGAGAAGATGGAATAACAGTAAATTTAGTCAAAGATGGAGGAGATATCACGCTTGAAAAGCTTGCAGCCCTTTTTACGCAATGCCTCACGACTTCAAGTGTACCAGAAAGCTGGAAGAAAGCCTACATTATACTCATCCATAAGAAGGAAGCCGTTAAAGAATTGAAAAATAAAAAAACCTATTAGCTTGTTTTCAGTATTTTATAAAATATTCACCAAGATAATTTCCAATATTATCAGGGCAACACTTGACTTCAGCCAAACAAGAGAACAGGCTGGCTTCAGAAAGGGATACTTAACGGTGGATCATATCCATGTCATTATTCAGGTAATACAGAAATCTGCGGAGTAAAATCAACCTCTCTATATGGCTTTCGTAGATTATGAAATAGCATTTGGTTCAGTGGAGATATCAGCAGTCATAGAGTCATTGCGTAATCAAGGAGTAGAGGAGGCATACGTGAATATCTTGGCATTATTAAAAAGGATTGCACAGCAACCTTGATTCTCCACAAGAAGAGTAGAAAGATACCTATCAAGAAATGGGTCAGGCAAGGAGACAAAATCTCTCCAATGCTATCCACTGGCTGCTTAGAAGAAGTATTCAAGCTCTTGGGTCGGAAATGCTTAAGAGTGAGGATCAACGGCGAATATCTCAGCAACCTTCGATTTGCAAATGACACTGTCCTATTCAGAAACAATGGGGACGAATTACAGCAAATGATTGAGGACCTTAACCGAGAAAGTGTAAGAGTGGGGTTGAAGATTAATATGCAGAAGACAAAGATAATGTTCAATAGCCTGGCATGGGAAGAAGAATTCAGGGACCCCAGCTAGCTTCTATATTCTGTAAAGGAGCACGTTTTTCTAGGTCAATTACTCACAGGGGACCCTGATCATGAGAAAGAAGTTTACAGAAGAATAAACTTGGGTTGGATTGCATACGGCAGGCATTGCGAAATCCTGACTGGGAGCTTAACACTTTCGTTGAACAGAAAAGTACAATCATTGCATTCTACCAATGCAGCAGAAAATTCACGCGAAATAACGTTACGATTCGGGCTAGCTAAGCAAAGTATATGAACACATTAGAACTAGCATACTTACCTTGTACATATACGTCATTATGTATTCCAGACCTTTGAGCGACTGCTGTCGAAGTTTCAAAGTATGAAGGTAATCGCTAATGATAGCAACCTCCACAACAAGTCCGCCGGGCTTTGTTCTTGCTTCTGATAAGAAATGAGGGGGATCAGTTATGTGCCAGAAACAGGAATAAGGATGGGCTTAATTAAGATATCAATACCAACCTGGAAGGGGCGCATTTGCATTCGTGCTAGGCTTCACTTCTGAAATAGTTGCTGAGCATTAGGCATACTGACCCATATGAAGGAAAATTATGGGCAAATTAGAAAATTGCGAACATGCTGAAAACATGCCAAACTGTAAATAACATTTTTATGCATATGCATATGAGAGTGGTGCATTATAGCTACAAGCAAGTCATGGAACAATTAAATAGCAATATAGTCATATATACGATAACACGAACTTATTTAACAGGCGCCTGTGTATTTATTTCATTCAACTCGCCATGGTTGCTCAGAGGCTATGGTTTTGGGCTGCTTAGCTCGAGGTCGCGGGATCGAATGCCGGCCACGGCAGCCGCATTTCGATGGGGGCGAAATGCGAAAACACCCGTGTACTTAGATTTAGGTGCACGTTGAAGAACCCCAGGTGACCCAAATTTCCGAAGTCCCCCACTACGGCGTGCCTCATAATCAGATCGTGGTTTGGCACGCAATACCCCACAATTAATTATTTTTCTTTCAATACGTACCCTTCACCCGCCCGCCTCCACCTTATATTCCCTGAAGTTTACAATACCCCCAACTGCCGGTGCTGTAGCACTCACCCGGCTACGCTTCCGCATATGCTGTGGGAGTGCCCAGCACAGTACACACACATTAACACCACGACCCTCTCGTCGAGGTTGCGTGAGGCTCTGCGGAGCTCCGCCCTCGACGACCAAACCTGGGCGACCCAGCACGCCCGTGAGGCGGCGGCGAGGCTAGCCCTCGACGTCCCCTCATGGGAGGCTTAGGCCCGGCCATCTTAATGTGCTGGTTCCGCAATAAATGTTTATTCCTCATCCTCTTTCATTCATTCAGAGTTTAATAGAAAAATATTTTTGGCACACTAAATTGAACGTATTCTTCAGTAACATGTGTCTGTGATGCTAATCCGCTCAGTTATTTGATGGAAGAGAATAAAAATTATGGCAAAACTCATCGGCAATGACTTATCCACCAAGTCGATCAACGGTAATGAGATTAGCGTTCGAGCACTGTACAGACACACGTACTGGATTTCATGTTTATTTAACGTCTCAAGTGGTCATTCTGAGACTTCCGTTGTTTTTCGGTCACTTCGGCGTCGTCCCACTTTGCTATGGCACGCGTTTACCCGCGTCGCCCATGTCATCGCGGCATGAATGTGACGGTATCCCACCGATCTCAATGACATCGATGGAGTGACAAAGGCAGTATGACGACAATGGGATGATTGTTGTTAAATAATTATGATGTTATAACGGCTTGACTTGACAACGGTGACATGAGCATAATGGGATGACGACGAGTGTACAACGGCGATGGCGTGAAGATCATAGTATGACGACAACCGGATGGCAAACCTGGCATGGCGAAGATATGGCACAAGTACGACGGCATGTCGACGAAGGTACGACAACGGGTGCATGATAGCGACTGTCTCAAAACGACGCAATGAGGATGATGGCATGGTACGATTTAATGACGACGGTATAAATACGATTGAATGATGAGGAACGAATTAGGCCAATGGATTGATAAGGCGGTATGCCGTCGGCGGTATACGCCCAATTGGATGGCGTTGCTGAAGTGACGACGATGATAAAAAGTCACAGGCCTGCGCGGCACACGCAGCACAGTAACAGCGTAAGCTGGTGGAGCGGCTCAAGAGTAGCTCCAATTTCGGCACCACGCACAACAGGGTCTTAGCGGGAAAGTCTATTCGCCTCGTTTTGACGAGGCGTTGATGGGGAGCTGCGGCTTGTAATGCTCTCTGCACAGCAGTCTGCTCATCCCGATGATGCCTGGTTGTAGCCGCGCACGTAGCTCTACGATTCGCTTCTTCAGCAGTGGTTCGAACCTTGCGAGGAGACGCCATAGCGTGTACCGAAGAGGTGCCCAGAATACGTGGCGCGCATCTCGCATCCCTTGACCCGTGGCACGGTGCGTTGTTGCTGTTGATGATGATGATCGTTTATTGGAATCTTCAAAATGGGCTGGTGACAAATAGCGACCTAGCCTGCTTGAGTTAACCAGGTCCAGTCACATGCAGCATGCAAGTGCTATATGTAACTTGCATGTCGGGCACGCTGTGTTTGCAGGCGCCTTAACTAGATGGTGCCACCATAATAGTGGACGCTCGGGATCGCATTGATTGCCCGCCTCCTCGCTAGGACGCGTTTATAGAGCATTTTTCAGCTGCCTCATAGCAAGCGCTTGCGTGGATCAGTGGTAGAATATCTGATTCCCGCGGAGCGGGCTCGGGTTTAATCCCGGCGGGAACCGGGCACTTTTTGTCCGCATTTCCGGCGGTAGTGATTACGGACGCTGGCGGCGGCGGCGGACACCATCGCGAACCGAAACGGCTGTTGTAATGCGCCCATAACAGCTTACGCTGCAAAACGGTGGCGTTAAGACAGCATTACGTCAATGATATGACAGCGATTGTGTGACGAGGACGACGGGAATACGACGGCATGACGAGAGTCAGATGATGAACTTAGAAGGGCGGTGATACAACGAACGCGACAATATCGCGACGACAGTATGGCAACGAATGCATGAAGATGAGTGCAAGAAGGCGGCGTATTTACGACGATGGCATGACAAGGGTTTGAGCACAATAAGATGACGATGAGTGTATGGCGACAATGGCTTCACGAAGACTATCACAACACCGGTGTGACGACGAACGCCACATGACGAGAGTCAGATGATGAAACCAGAGTCACGGCGATGACCCGGGCACGACGGTATGACTGCGGATGCATGATAGCTAGTCTCTGACGAAGACGCAGTGGGTACTATGGCATGTCAACAGCGTCATAACTACGAATGAATGAAGAAAGCATGATTACGGTAGATTAACAAAGGTTTGACATCTGTGAAGTGGCGAAGGCAGTAGGACAACGATGGCCGGAAGACAAAGCGATGGTGTTAATGAAGTGATGCCGATGGTAAAATGATCACGTGATGACTCACCACGACGTTAAAACGACCACGACGAAGTAACGGTGATGGTATGGCAATGAATGCATGACAACGACGTAATGACGGCGATGACATGAAAACATAAAAGTGCAATAGGATGACGAACGAGTGTATAACGACAATGACGTGACAGTTACTGCATCACGAAGCCTGTGGGACGATGAAGGCGTGATAACGATGGAATGCTGGGAGTCGGATTGGAGTGACCTGGATGAAACGATCATGACGGCGTCACGATGGTGGTGTAACAACGAGCGCATGCCAATAATATGAAGAGGATGGCGTGGTGATCAGGGCTTGGCGAGAGCCGGACCACACAGGAGGAGTGAGGGCGATGCAATGACCACGACGGCATCGCGACATCACGGCATCACCTTGTGGTCCAAGTTACTAGACAGCTTCGATCAATGGAGCTTTGACGACGTCGGCATGACGAGGGTGAGATCATAAAGCTGCAACCACGAAGCCTTTGCACTGGTCTGAGCGGGGAGGGTCCTGACTAAAGCCGCCGTTCTCCTGGAGAATCTGCAGAACCTTTCCCAGCCGTGCCTGCAACACCTTGTATTTCCCGATGGATAAGTTATAACCCGCAAACAAACTTCCCGTCTCCTTATCGAATTGTTAAGAGAGACTGGTTTGATGGAGATATGGTGAAACCCTGCAGATATATTGTAAGAGACGCTCCGGCGGCGCAATCACCGGTCTTGATTGCCAGGCTAAACCCGCCTGCTACTACAATTCACCACCACCACCATCACCAAAGCCACCGGTTTTCAGTCGGTCTCATCTCGTTCACCATTGAAGTGCGTGTGAGACCTGAAGCGCTCCACATAACATAAGCGAGACGCCTGGTAGCTGCCGAGGTGCTGTTCCTTCTACCCAGCAGCACTTTCAGCGTGGCGCAAAGCGAGAACGCGTCTGACCCTGGCCTAGTCAGAACACTGCCCCAGCGGTTCCAGCGCAGTGCTATGGCTATCGATGATTCACCCTTCAGGCGAAACTGCAAATCTTTTTAGCTGCAAAGCATTTCTTGTCGAACATTTGCCACTTTGACAGTATCTATCTATCTATCTATCTATCTATCTATCTATCTATCTATCTATCTATCTATCTATCTATCTATCTATCTATCTATCTATCTATCTATCTATCTATTTAGTTATCTGTCTACCTAGCCGCCTACGTCTCGGTGCTGTCATGGTCGTTTCGTTAACTTGGTATTTACCAAAATCGGCATAGTATGACAAGACTGTATGACATACATAAATGATAGGTCATGACATGAATGTTATGACATTTGTGTCATGTAGGTCATGAAACAGCTGCCGGCGTCTTGGTGCTCTCATGGCCGCTTCGTTGATTTGGTGGGTACCAAAATTTGCATAGTAGGACGAACATAAATAATAGGTCATCACATGAATGTCATGACATGCGTGTCATGTTGATGACAATGACCAAGCGAAAAAACATTAACACCCAAAAACCACAGAAAGGGGTTCGGACGTGGGTACTAAGGGAAGGAAACACTAAAGGATGATGGTAGAAGTATTAGTCATGAGCACGACTCAGTGAAAATGACAATGACTCAGCGAGAAAAGAATAACGCTCAAAAACCACGCAAATAGGTTCTGACGTGGGTACTAAGTGAAGGAAACACTAAAAGATGATGGCAGAAGTCATAGTCATAAGCATACTCAGCATGAACGACAAGGACTCAGCAAAAAAATTACACTAAAAACCACTGGAATGGGTTCGGACGTGGGTACTAAGTGAAGGAAACACTAAAGGATGATGGGTGAAGCCATAGTCGTGAGCATGACTAAGCAAAAATGACAATGACTCAGGAAAAGTATATTAACAGAATGAGTTCAAACCTCAAAAACCAATGGAATGGGTTCGGATGTGGTACTAAGTCAAGGGAAAGGTGAACGGTTGACGGTCGAAGTCTTAGTCGTGAGCATGACTAAGGCTTTCGCATTAAGGCCTCTTAGGCATAGCTAAAGGGACACCTGAGGACTCATGACATGAATGTCATGATATGCGTGTCATGAAACAACCAACTGCATCTTGGTGGTGGGGGTGGTGACGTTGAAGGAGGCGGGGTTAGCCTGGCATACATAGCCGGCAACTGTTCTGCGTGATCCTCCTTTGAGTTGACTGTGTCACCAGGTGTCAATGAGCCCTGTGTTTCGCAGGAAGGCTTTAGCAGTCGTTGAGCTCTCTTCCTGATTTTTCTGAGGAGTCTTATATCTTGGTGCTCTGCTCTCATGGTCATTTCGTTAACTTCGTAGGCTCCACGCAAGGCTGCTTCGCATAACATCGATTCCCGCAGGGCGTTGGAGGAGGAGGAATAATTTTTTATTGTAGAACCAGCATTTTATGACGGCCGGGCCTAAGCCTCCCATGTGGGGACGTCGAGGGCTTGCCTCGCCGCCGCCTTACGGGCTTGGGATCTGCGGTTTTTCATTAATCATATCAGAAGAAGCCAACAAAGACACAAAGGACAACATAAGGGAAATCACTTGTACTCACGAATTGAATAAAAGAAATGATAACTAATGAAAATAAAAATGGATTGTTGTTTCATCCATTTTCATTTTCATGAATTTCTAGTTTCTGTAATTCAATGCCTACGTGCAAGTGATTTCCCCTATGTTGTCCTTGGTGTCTTTGTTGGCTTCTTTCGATATGATTATACATATACATATATATATATATATATTGTTATGGATGAGGCACGTTTATTTACAGAAGGTGAATGAGAGTCGAGGAAAAACAGTCCAGCACCGGTGTTGTTGTGCGCTCCGCACCAAAAGATTCGTCCTCCTCCTCTTCCTTTCGCCTCAACCAAGGCGTTACATTCCCCATTTCGCAGACGAAGCCCACCATGGAAGTTAGGGCTGCGTTATAGTGTGATATCGCTTGAGGCCCGTAAGATGCGCAAGTTGAGTAGCGCTAGAGCGGCGTGCTGGTGACCTTACACGGGCGACCACATACGTTAAATCGCTAATGCGGTCGATGACTGTGAAAGGACCGGTATACTGAGCCAGGAACTTTTGGCATCACCCGCATCTGCGCTGAGGGGTCCATAGCCACACCGTCACCTTTTTCGAATGAAATTGAGTCGGGGCAGCGGTCATACCGCTCCTTGGAGTGATTTTGTGATGCCAGTGTACGCAGACGAGCAATTTGTCGGGCTTCTTCAGCACGGTACAAGTTTCGGCAACTGAGTCCTCTGTATGGAGTGTAAAGAGGAAAATGGTATCGAGACAGCTGCGCGGTGCCCGAGCGTAGATCAGGTAGGAAGGTGTCAGTACGTAGTTTCATGCTTCGCGGTATTGTAGGCATAGGTAATAAACGGTAAGATGCCATCCCAGTTCCTGTAATTGGACGATACATACATAGCCAGCATGTTGGGCAGGGTGCAGTTGGTGCGTTCAACAAGGCCATTCGTCTGGGGATGATATGGTGTTGAGTGGCGGAGCTGCGAAGTGCAGAGTCTAAGCAATTCTTCCACGGCGTCAGCGACGAATTGGCGACCACGGTCGCTGATGATTATACGAGGCGGACCGCGACGAAAGATTACGCAGCGTAACAAGAAGGCAGCGACGCAAGTAGCTGTGGAGGAAGATATCGCAGCGGTTTCCGCGTATCTAGTTAGGTGATCGACACAGACGATGACCCAGCGGTTGTTGTTCGAAGATCGTGGAAACGGTCCTAGCAGGTCGATAACAACTTGCTCGAAAGGTGTAGTAAGCGGCGCTACAGGATGAAGAAGGCCTTGCGGAGTGCTTGTAGGTCACTTGTGACGCTGGCACTTGTCGTAGCTCGACACGTATTGCTTAGTGGAATGTCGCATCTTAGGCCAGTAAAACCGCTCCTGTATTCGATGCAAGGTGCGAATGAATCCAAGATGCTCTGACGTCGGATCATCCTGCATGACACGGAAAATGTCACATTGCAGTATTTGGGGAACGACCTGTAAATACCGCGCGCCACTTGCTGAATAATTTGTCTTGTATAATAGTGCATCGCGAAGGCAAAAACGACCACTGGCATTGGGACTGCAGGCATCCGCGAACACGCGGTCCAAACATAAGTCATTGCACTGTTCCCGCTGGAAAACGGTGGCATCAGGAAACGCGTGAGAGATAGCAGCAAAGCAGGTGTCGAGGTTGTCCGCGTTATCCTCTGTTGTCGACAGAGGAAGGCAAAAAAGGTAGTCAGCGTCGTCATGACGTCTTCCACTTTTGTACGACAAATGAAGCCAAATTCTTGGAGCCGCAAAGCCCAGCGTGCTAGGCGACTGGAGGGGTCACGGAGGGTAACAAGCCAGCACAAGGAATTATGGTCGGTTACAATTGTGAATGGGCGCCCGTAGCAACGAAACGTCTGAACAGCGAAGACAGCCGCTAAGCATTCTTGCTCTGTCATAGTGTAGTTTTGTTCAGCCTCGCTGAGAGAACGGCTAGCATAGGCAACAACATACTCTTCATTATTATGGCGCTGAACTAGCACTCCTCCGATGCCAATTCCGCTGGCGTCACTGTGCACTTCAGTAGGAGCAGACAGATCGAAGTGACGAAGAATGGGTTCTGAAGTCAGCAGGAACTTGAGAGAATGCCGAGTCGCATTCAGGTGTCCACTCGTATGGGCTGTCTTTTCACAAGAGACTCGTCAAAGGATAACAATGTCCGCGAATCTGGGCACGAACCGCCGAAAGCAGGAGCATAAACCCAGGAAGCTGCGGACTTCTTTTAGTGACTGAGGTGGTTTAAAGGCACTGACTGCTTCTATATTCCGGGGGTCTGGCCTGACAATCTTTGTAAAGCAGGTGGCCAAGAACTAATGCTTGTAGTTCACCAAGCCGGCACTTCTTGGAATTCAAAACCAAGCCGGTCTTTTCGACGCAGTCTAAAACGAGGTTTAAACGGGCGTTACGCTCTTCGAAAGTACGTCTGAAAATGACAACGTCATCTAGATAGCACAAACATACCTCCCATTTTAGACCACGAAGACTGGAGTCCATAAATCTTTCAAAAGTTTCAAAGCCCAAACGGCATAACGATAAATTGATAAAGTCCATCAGGCGTCACGAATGCAGTCTTCTCCTTGTCAGCAGGGTGCTTAGGGATCTGCCAATACCCTGATCGTAGATCTAGTGAAGAAAAGCAGGAAGCCGAATGCAGACAATCGATGACATCGTCTATCCGAGGTAGTGGATGTACATCTTTTTTGGTGAGGGCATTTAATCGTCTATAATCAACGCAAAACCTCCAAGAGCCGTCTTTCTTCTTAACCAAAGTAAGAGGTGGTTCCCAAGGGTAGCACGATTATTCAATAACGCCCTTCTATAGCATATCCTGAACTTGTTCGGCAATAACGTTCCGCACCGATGACGACACTCGATAAGGTTTTTGCCGGACCGGATGAGCAGAACTTGTATCGATCCTGTGCTGAGCTCGAGAACAGGGTAAAGATGGTCGCTTCTCTTTTTCGCAGAAGTCACACACTGAAGCATGTCTTTCCAATAGCTCGACCAATCTTTGTTGCTCGTGTGACCGTAGGTTCTTACTAACCATGCTTAGAATGTACGACTCAAAGGAGCAACTGCATTCACAAACGGCCAAGCGTGTATGACGTTGTTCGTCGTTAACGGTAGCAATAGAATTTTCGATGTCATAATCAAAGACGGCGAGCTTGATTCCTCGAGGACGTATAATAGGCACTGGCGAACAGTTAAGTGCCCACAAAAACATGGCTCAGTTGCTAATCGATACAATGCAGCCAGGCACTAAGATGTCTTTCTTGGCACACTGACCGGTGAGAGGTTGAACGATGGCATCAAAGGGAGATGCGGTTGTGACGGAAGCGAACACGGCAACCGACCACATAGACCATGGCGGCACTGTCAGTTCATCGGAAAGAACCAGTGTGTCTTCCGCGGGCGGCAGCTCGTCACCGAGGGCAGGAAAAACTTCACTGCTGAGTGAAAGTTCACCGGTGCCACAGTCGACGAAAGCACCACACGCTTGGAGAAAGCCAATCCCGAGAATAACTTCGTGCTTACACTGCTGCAGAACCAGGAACTCAGTTGGGAACAGCTTTCCGGCCAACAAGACGTTAATTACGCAAACTCCCAGAGGGTGAAGTATTTCCCATCCGACACCACGAAATCTTTTCGATCCGTGCAAAGAAACATAACTTTGCGGCCAAAGCGATCTTTGAAGGAACGACTCATAACAGAAATGGTTGCACCAGTGTCCACTAAAGCCGTTGGACATACTCCATCTATTAACAACGTGTATTTTGTTCTTGAGGACCGTAACTGGCGGAGGCATTTGAGGTAAATCATTTTGTGCGGCTTCAGCTCCATCGGTCGCACCGGCTAGTTTCCCGGCGGTGGTGAAAGCTGCTGTCGCGGTGAAGGCGAACGGCGCAGTCGGGTGGGCGGAGGTGTCAAACTACGGTTAGAAGCGGGAGAACTATTGCGCCGATTCTGTTGTCGTGAGGTACTCCTGGAATAGGCGGACCAGGGATTGTTGTTGCGACCATTGCCGGCGTGCCGAAACGTTGATAGTGGATCGTATCGTGATGTTTCCCTGCGCCGACAACAGAACCGGGCTACGTGTCCAGTAGCACCACAGCAATAACACACAGGAGGTTGGCGATATGCACTGTACTCCTGAAAAGCATTGTCGCGACGCTGTGAGACAAATGCATCTTCATGCGGCTCCTGGTGGGTAGTGGCCGGCTGACGAGCATAGCTGAAGCGGTGTTCGTACCTCGACTCTGCGTAGTGATTGCGCGGTGGCCTCGGTGGCGAGCGAGAACTGTAGTTGTTGTCCTGGACACCAGTAGCAGCGATTCAAACATGATGAGATGGAACCGGGATTGGCGCAGCATCTTAAGGGGCCGAGTGCACGTGTCGGGTGAGCTCTTCCCGTACAATCTCGCGTGTCGTAGACGCGAGATCAAAGGACGTGTAGTCGTCAACACTTGCAACGGTAGTCACAGTCGGTAACCGACTGAATTTAGGCGTGATACGCCGCATATTCAGGTTCTCGAATGTACGACAATGCCGTATGACGTCAGCTACTGTACCAAGGGTCTCTGTGCCGATGAGGAAGTGGTAGACATGCTCCGCAATTCCTTTTAAGAGATGGCCGACCTTGTACTCCTCTAACATGCGAGGGTTGACGGTCTTGCAGAGCTTCAATATCACCTCAATATACATCGCGCTCGTCTCGCCTGGTATTTGGGCTCTTTGCAGCAGCGTTTGCTCAGTCTGCTTCCTCTTCGTGATTGAGTCCCCAAAACACTCCGTTATTTCAGACACGAACCGATCCCAGGTCGTGAGGGTGTCTTCGTGGTTGTCAAACGACACAAGTGCTGTGTCTGTTAAGAAGAACACGACGTTGGACAGCTGAGTTGCCGCATCCCAACGGTAATAGTTGCTAACTCGTTTGTAGTGTGTGAGCCAGTCATCCATGTCCTCGCCAGATTTGCCTCCGAATGTGCGGGACTCTATCAGGTTCTGACGCTGCCAGGGACCAGCCGCGGATGTAGCAGGTAAGGAAAGGGCCGCTGTGACCAGGGCAGGGGCTGCAGCTGCAGGAACTGGTACAGTCCGGGTTCCGTCTTCACCGCGAGACATGTCGACCACCAGCGGCAACGGCGGCAGTCAAGCAAGGCGGCGGCTTCGGCGTAGATCAGGTGATTGCAGAACCCTGTTGCGTCGTTCAGTACCCAGCACCGTCCACCACAAAACTGCTACGGATGAGGCGTGTTTATTTAAAGATGATGAATGAGAGTCGAGGAAGAGTCCACCACCGGCGTTGTTCTGCGCTCCGCACCAAAATATTAGTCGTCCTCCTCCTCTTGTTTTCGCCGACACTAAGCCGTTACAATATATATATATATATATATATATATATATATATATATATAGCAACCGCTTGTCCGCGACTAAAGCATTATTTGAAAAGTTTGAGGATATTAAGGGCCCCGAAATATGCACTACTGGCAATAAAATCACTTCCAGTACTTGTCGAATGGGTGCGCAGTGTTGACCTGCCGAAGGGGGGCCGATCCCCTGCTTAGTAAATGGAAGGGGGCTGGGCATCCCCGCGGTTCCCCTGACTTTAAGCACTGGTATCAAGATGAGCAAATATTCCCAGTTAACAAAAAGCCCACACAGACACTATCAAACTGAAGTCATAGTGTCATCCTACGAATCAGTACCGGTAGTCTGTCAATCACATGCTCTCAGGTATTCGTATATATTACAGTTTTAGAAATGGGGACCCAAGAAAAGTGCGAGCCGCAAGTGCACATGCGCAGAGCCCTATAGCCAGCCTTGGGTTCTTGCGTTCGCGGTGACCTATGATTAAAAATGAGAAAACTAGGGTAGGTCCCCAAGCCGTCTTGTGTCTTAAAACATCCTACTTAATGCGCACTACTAACACAGTGATTACGTTTATTACATTTTATTGCTTGCCCTTTTCGCTCAAAAATTCGTTCTGTTCGTTTTCACTTGTAAGAAAAACGTTTCCTCTTTTTTTGCATTCACGCATCTTTTTATTTTCCCAGCTGCCGCGTCCCGAGCGGTCGACCCGACGGTGTCTGCGTTTGACCCAATTTTCAAACTCTGGCGGGAGAAGAAACGCTCGTCCAGCAATTTCGTCGAGCAGCCATGGTCATTGGAGTGCTGGAATGAGGACACCACCCACTCGACCTCAACAGCAACGACCTCGATGCTTGAAATACATGTTTTCTCTCTGTCTATTTCTCTCAAACTCTGCTGCTTCTCTAAACCCAAGTGCAACCTACCCAACGCAGCTTGGGACCCACAATCTTCGGTCCCTGTAAGTGGGCCGGCAGTCAGGTGACGAACAACGTTTACTGCGGTTGAAACGAAGTAGATATAGGAAGGAATTGTAATGTAAAAGGTCACGTGATTTTAACGAAATGGTCGTTGACGTCAGAGTGACGCGGCCATGCTACATCTTCCCTTTCTTAGGGAAGCAATTAATTACAATGGTCTTTCTGGTGGAGGGTAGCGGCAAGGCTCCCGGCGTGGCCTTGTGCTTCTACGTAGCTCTTGAGCGGGCTGGGCGTCGTCTAGTCGTTCGGACCCGGCACGAGGACTCTCTTCGGGATGTGTAGGCGCGTCTCGCAGATGCTCGCGAGTGCGTCTAATTTCGTGGCCCTCTTCAGTCTTCACCACCACGGAGCGCGGCGTCTCAGCTGGCCTCAGAAAGACCGCAGGTGTCCAGGTCTTCTCGTGGGTATCGTATGCAGTCACTCTCTGGCCAGGAGACAGGGGTGGCAGGTTCTTGGAGTGGCCGTTGTAGTAGATCCTCTGGCGTTGGCGGATTTCCTGGCGACGGTTATGGACGGCTCGGTTGGGCACAATCTCCGGCACCAGATGGCTTTCGGGTACAGGCAGCAAGGTCCTCGTCTGCCTTCCCATCTGTCTCTGCACAGGGGAGTTCAAAACAGCACCGTGCGGAGTATTACTCCATTCAAGCAGAGCCATGTGGAAATCAGGCGTTCTAAGAGAGCACTTCTTTAGTAGTTTTTTTAGCTTCCTGCACGGCCCTCTCCGTCATACCATTTGACCGTGGATGATATGGGCTTGACGTTACGTGGGTAATGCCGAGCCCATATAAAAAGTCTTTGAATTATGTGCTGTTGAATGGCGGCCCGTTATCGCTGCACAGTTTAAGCGGTAATCCATGAACCGAAAAAAGTTCGGCGCACCAAGACTTCAGCTGGTTAGCAGTGGTATGGCTAAATTCCTTTATTTCAAAAAAGAAGGAATAGACGTCGACAATAATGGCAAACTGTCGGCCCCCGTAAAAGAATAGGTCCATTCCTACAGCTTCCCAGGGCAAGTTTGGAACTTCATGGCTCAAAAGTGGCATCTTTGTGTTTTGTGGCTGATGCTTTTGGCACATTTTGCAGTTTCGGCAAAATTTCTCTATGTCGCTTGCCATGCAGGGCCAAAACATGACGCTTCGTGCCCGCACCTTCATCTTATCGGCGCCGGGATGTGCGACGTGCAAAAGAGTCAATATTTCTGATTTTATCGAACTTGGTATGATCACCTTATTGCTGCGAAATAGAAGACCGTCTTGCGCGTGTATCTCCTCCTGATAAGACCAGTAGGGGCGGATGACTTCTGGAACCTCGTGCTTGTTGTCAGGCCAACTGGTCAGCGCATATTCCCGCAGCTTGGAGAGAACAGTATCGTTGTTTGTTGCTGGGAGAATACTTTTTAGAAGAGCTTCCGAGGCTGAAAGAAATTCCAGCACATTGACTTGAAAGCCGATGCGAGCGGGACCACGGCTCTCGCTTTCCGCCAATTTTTCTAGTGTTTTTCACCGAGTGCTCACGAACTGTTGTTCGCTTTGGATCCGTGAAGACATCAGGATTCTATCGATACCGTATTTGACCACAGTAAGTGATTATCCGCCTATTTATGGACATTTTCTCCTCCTGAGGGGCGGTGCTCTCGCTAACCCTAGCGGGCGGCTCGGAAGACCGTGCTTACGCTAGGCTTACCTTTACCTGCGGCCGGCCCTTTGGAGGCCCGGCACGCTTAATTTCTTACTCAAGATGCCCTATTACGTGGATGGGGAGGATATATCCCCGGAAGAGGTTACTCAAGATCAAGGTTGGCGGTCCGCGGGGGTTAGAAGAGTTGGCGCCAAAACGCGCACGGCTGACTCTAATGCGCCATCGCTGCAGCCAGGAGCGCGCCGTGGCAAATCGGGTGGTGCTGCGCTAAAATCCAAGGTGTTACGAGCGGGAAGGATGCCCTCACTTCCTCGAAATGATATCAAGATTGTGATTAGGCCGCGAGTTGGACTGGATATCTCCAAGATTGGCGCGGTTACGGTAGCTGACGCAATACTCGCCGCCGCTGGCATCAGCCAGGAAGATCTATGCCAAGATACTCTATGCCCAAATCTGCAGCAAAATATTATGGTTGCCAGTACTCCCAAGCGTGAGAATGCAAGCCGCTACGTCCGGATGAGGCAGATACTCATCTCAGGCAAGGTACATGAGCTCAGTGCCTACGAGACAACCCCACACTCCACGTGCAAGGGGGTGATCCGCAACATCCCCCTTCAAGATGGCCCTGACGTCATCGATGCCAAGATTGTCAACACCAATAATCCACTCGCCTTAGCTGCCAAGAGAATAGCCCAAACCGGCACGGTCATCGTAGCGTTCGATGGACATCATGTACCGAACTTTGTCAGGTATGGACCGTTGCTCATGCAGTGCTCGCTCTACCGCAAGCAAATCGACGTGTGCTATACGTGCGGCCGCCTCGGTCATCGCGCCGACGTGTGTCCCACTCCCGGTGACGCGATTTGCCGTGGCTGTGGTGCCCCTAGCCCCGATGAGCAGCATCAGTGTACCCCTCAGTGTAAACTCTGTGGTGGCCAACATCTCACGGCTGGTAAGGAATGTGCTCAAAGGTTCAAGATCCCATACTTCGTGCGTCGTCGTCGCAGTGAGCGCGCTAAGATGGCCGGTGCCGACACCGCGGACGAGTTCCAGGCTTCGTCCACCCTGGGTGCTCAGCGTAGAGGACGCTCCCGTTCCAGGAGCCGCTAGAGAGGCCGTTCCCGATCTAGGGGCCGCTCCACCTCCAGGGGACGTTCCGGCTCCCGCTCCAGGTCCAGAGGACGCGCCTGTTCCCGGGGACGCTCCGGTTCTCGGCCTCGCTCCAGCTCCAAGCCGGGGCACGACACGTCGGGGCGGATCAGGTCCCGGTCCCGCACGCCCACCTCCCTTAGAAGCAAGAAGCCATCGCTCTCCTGGGCCGACATGGCCCGAGGGGGACGTGAAGCCCCGCGAGGCGACGACCTGCGTCGCGATTCGCACCACGCGAACGAGCTCGAGAAGTTGCGCCGAGATAACGAGCAGTTGAGGAAAGAAAACGCGCGGGTTAAGCAAGAAATGAGCAGGCTAGCTGCGGAGATGGCGGAGATTAGGAAGCTCGCGCTTTCACCCTCCCCGGCGCAACCCGCCTCCGTCCCTGTCCCGGTCGCCATGGATACGTCCGAGGCATCCCACGGGTCTAGCGCGCCCAAACGTCGAGCGGTAGAGAACAGACAGGAAGATGAGACTATAAAATTACTCTCGGAACTCAATAATGCCGTCGCCAGCATGCAGGCTAGCTTAGAAAAGGTCCAGGCAGCTATAGCGCACCCCAAAATGGGATTAGGTGCACTCAGTGAGCGCATCAGCAAATTGGAAGAGGTCGATGCCAGGCCGGCTCCTTCGCAGGTTGCAGTACAACGCAATGTTCTAGCACCACCAACGGAAGGCGCGATTCTGAGGGCAGCGTTATCCGCTCAACCCTCCCCTCAGCCTAAACATGGATAGTCCGGACGAGAACTTTAGCATCTGGCAATGGAACTGCGGAGGGTTTCCCAACAAGAAGCCACTTCTGCAGCAATATTTACGAACCCTCGCAAGTAAACCCAAAATCATCGCTATTCAGGAAGTTGTATCTAGTACACCCATCAAACTCGCGGGTTATCTGGAATTGTCATCACATTCAGGAGGTAGGGGAGTTGCTACCCTCGTCAACAGAAGGTACAATTGCCTCTCGCGCGACCTCGGCACAGTTAGTGATGGTATCGAGTATGTCATGACCGAAATCCTCATGGACCCACCCAGAAGGGGCCTCAGAAGAAACAGCCTCTTTATCCTTAACGTATACTGCAGTCCCAGCTACCGCAGAGCGAGAGCGGAGTTTCTCCTCAAGAGGGCCGTCAGCCTGGCCGGTGGGCACCCCCTTGTCGTAGTCGGGGATTTCAACGCCCCACACAGGGTGTGGGGGTACACCTATGACACGCCCAAGGGACGCGACCTGTGGCAGACTGCGATGGAAGCGGACTTGACACTCATCACCGATAAGGATTTCCCCACAAGGAGAGGCAACTCCACATGCCGGGACACTACCCCAGACCTCTCTTTTGTCAAGAACGTCGGGGAAGTGAAGTGGGTAAACACGGCTCTAGACTTCGGAAGTGACCACTACGTCATCGAGGTCTCCTTCACGGTTGCCCGCTGTAGGACGCGGAAATTCAAGATGATCGACTGGGACGTTTTCCGCAAGATCAGAGCGGAGCGTGCACCGACGGCCGTGACAGATTTAGAAAGTTGGTGCAAAGGGATCAGGGATGATGCCGCAGCGGCGACCAAGGAGGTCGTCACTGACCTCGACGTTGACAAGATGGATAACAGGTTGGCCCACCTGCTGGAAGCCAATCAAGCCCTCCTTACGAGATGGAAGGGACAGAAGCATAACAGGAGGCTCCGCAAGAAGGTTTCCGAGGTCAACAGGGAGATCGAAGAGCACTGCAAGAACCTGTGTAAACAACAATGGGAGGAGCTCTGCGAATCCGTAGAGGGCCAGCTCAGATCTGGCAAGAGCTGGGGTCTGCTCAAACACCTTCTCGATGAGGGCAGCGCCAGGTCCAACCAGAGACGATCCCTTGCGCAAGCCATCCACCTCGTTTCAGACTCTACCCCGGACGAGTTGATTGTCGACAGGCTCATAAAGAAGTATCTACCAGTCGCCGATAGCTCTACCCCCACCCAGTTCCCAGACTACACGGGGTGTGATGTGCCGGAGTTGGACCAAGATTTCACTGCGGTTGAGATCCGACAGGTCCTCTTCTCCCTGAACAGCAAATCCGCCCCTGGCCCAGATGGCGTCACTAATAAGATGCTCAAGAATCTCGATGATGAGTCGATCGACTTCCTCACCGAAAGGATTAATGAAGTCTGGCGCAGTGGACATGTCCCCACACAGTGGAAGACGGCTTGCACGGTCCTCATCCCCAAACCCGGTAAAGCACCAGGAATCGACAATCTGAGACCAATTTCCTTGACGTCCTGTGTAGGTAAAGTCGCAGAGCATGCCCTGCTCAGCCGGCTCACGGTGCACCTCGAGACTAATGATATATACACCCACAATATGATTGGTTTCAGAGCCGGCCTCTCGACACAGGACGCCATGAAGCTGATAAAGCATCAGATCATCGACCGGAGCACGAGAGATACCAGAGCAATCCTTGGAATAGACCTGGAGAAGGCTTTCGACA
This sequence comes from Dermacentor silvarum, assembly GCF_013339745.2. Classification (NCBI taxonomy): domain Eukaryota; kingdom Metazoa; phylum Arthropoda; class Arachnida; order Ixodida; family Ixodidae; genus Dermacentor; species Dermacentor silvarum. Next base: position 139,203,578 of record NC_051161.1, on the reverse strand, counting down.
ATATCTCACACGAATTCATTCTCAAGACTATTACCGGCCTCGGGCTTGGAAAGAGGGTCTACGATTTCGTCCTATCATTCCTTAGCCAGAGAACTGCCAAGCTCAAGATCGAAAGATACCTCTCGCAAGAAATAACCCTCGGTTCACGCGGCACGCCTCAGGGCTCAGTCATCTCGCCAACATTATTCAACATCGCAATGATCGGGCTTTCCAAGGAGCTCGCCAAGATTCAAGGAATCAACCATACCATCTACGCAGATGACATCACCATCTGGTGCGCTGGCGGGAATGACGGCCAAGTTGAGGACGCCATGCAGAGCGCCATCGATGCAACCGAGCGCTTCCTACGCTCCACTGGGCTCAGATGTTCTCCATCCAAGTCTGAGCTACTTCTCTACAAGAAAAGACCCAGAGGTGGTGGCCATCGTGATTGGAAACCAGCGTCCGAAAGCGAAATACAGGTTTTCACTGGTGACGGGTCCCCGGTGCCCAGAGTGGACTCGCTCCGAATATTGGGGATGTATATCGAGTCTAACGGTGCCAATGGTGCCGCACTCAGAAGGATCATCGCCAAAACGGAGAGTGCTCTCGGCCTCATCCGGAGGATCGCCAACAGGCACCGGGGAATCAAGGAGGACAATCTCATCCGCATTATACATGCTTTTGTGCTCTGCCACCTTTCATACTCGGCAGCCATGCATAATTGGCATGTTGCAGAGAGGAACAAGTTAAATTCCCTCATCAGAAAGGTCTTCAAGCTTGCCCTCGGCTTACCTGTGAGCACTCACACCGAATACCTGTTAAAGCTCGGAGTGCACAACACGCTCGAAGAAATAATAGAGGCGCAAGAGCGTTCACAGCTGCTCAGGCTATCCGGCACCCCGGCGGGCCGCAAGATACTCGATGAGATGGACCTCTACCCTGTCGACCATTGCGCCGACGCCGTGCGCATTCCCAGCGACATCAGATCTCAACTACACATCGCGCCCATTCCCCGCAATATGCACCCCACACACAACGTCGGCAGACGTCGGGCCAGGGGTAGAGCTCTACTCGAACATGTACGTAACAACCACATTGAGGCAAGCTTCGTGGATGCCGCGGCCTATGTCCAACAAGAGGCGTTCGCCGTCTCCATCGTCGACTCTAACTCCAAGATCACTTGCTGCACTACAGTACGCACTTCGAAGCCATTTGTAGCCGAACAGGTTGCAATCGCGCTGGCTGTGCTCGATGGTCGCAGAGAGGTAATATATAGCGATTCTAAGGCGGCCATTAAGGCCTACCAAACCGGGATGGTCTCCCCTCAGGCCCTTCGCATTCTCCAAAGCTTGAAAAGTATCTCTCCGCATTCTCTCATTTGGTTTCCCGCTCACTTGGGGTCGATTGAGGGCTCTCCCTCTAACCCTAATGAGAGCGCGCACGAGGCCGCGCGAGGACTCACTGACCGCGCCGCCTCCGCAGTCCCCCTACCCCGCGGGGAACCATTGATGACGTATAATGAAATCACTAAGCATTATTATCTGTCAAGACGGGTATTCCCCCTCCCGCACCCTGCCTTATGCAGGGCGCGGGCGGTGACCCTTCGACTTTTACAAGCTCGTGCGTATCCTAACCTTGCGGTTCTTCACGCTATATACCCTGAAAGGTATCCCAGTGCGGACTGCCCTGCCTGTGGACTAACGGCAACATTTAACCATGTGTTGTGGGAGTGTGAAGCCATCGGCTCCGCCTTCAGCGAGGATAGGTGGGCTGCGCTTTTGGGCAGCTCCGAACTCAACGACCAAACCCTGGCCGTCCAGAGTGCCCGCGATCGGGCCGTCAAGCTCGGCTTGCCGGTCCCTACGTGGGACTAGCCGGGTGGCGCGGGGTGTCCCCTGCGTCTTCTCTGGACCTCAATAAAGTTATTTCACTCACTCACTCACATTGACTTGAAACTGATCAGTTTCCTCGCACATGCTCACTTTGCTCGGAAAACGCGATTAAGCATCCGCAAGAAAAAGTTCTTTGCCTGGCTTATACACCAGTTTGATCGGATAGCGCCGCAAGGTCAGCCTCATGCGTTGCAACCGGAGGGGGCACTGATGCCGCGGCTTGCTAAGTATCGGTAACAAAGGCCTGTGGTCGGTCTCTACAATCACTTCTGCCTCACCAAAAACATAGTCGTGAAACTTCGTGCAACCATGCACTATCGCCAGCATTTCCTTATCGATTTGTGCATAGTTTTGTTGCGCCTATGTTAGGGACCGAGACGAAAAAGCGTGGGGCGGCCGTCTTGCATTAGAACTGCGCCGACTCCTAATTGGCTTGCGTCGACCGAGAGAACGAAAGGCCTTTTAGGGTTGAAGAAAGCCACAACGGGTGCTTTATTCAAAGATTCACGCAAGGTGTCAAAACTCTTTTGTTGCGCCTTCGTCCAAACCCATGCAATAACCTTAAGCAACATTGTTCGAAGCGGCGCGGTTACCACGGACATGTTGGGAATGAATCGCTGCGCGAAACTTATCATACCAAGAAATACTTGCAGTTCTTTCTTGTTCGTCGGTTAAGGCATTCCAAGTATGTCTTGTACCCTCTCCGGATCCAGGCGTAGGCCTTCTGTAGTGAGGATGTGTCCCAGATACCCGACCTCCGGCTGCAGAACCGCACTCTTCTTTGGGTTAAGTCGAAGGTTGCGCTGTTGACAACGGGACAACACAAGCTTTAAGCTGTAGTCGTGTTCGTCTTTAGTTCTGCCCCATACTAATCCGTCATCCATCACAATCGCCACGCAGGACAAGCCTTCCAAAACACGGTGCATTGCTGCTTGGAAAACTTCTGGGGCCGAAGCTATTCCAAACGGCATGCGAAGAAATCGATAGCGACCATACGGAGTGCTCATGGTGCAAAGTGAGGAGCTCGACTCACTAAGCGGAATTTGCCAAAACCCTGAAGCTGCATCAAGCATGGAAAAGGATTTTGCTCCGGCAAGCCTAGGAGCGACATCCTCTAACGTTGGCATAGGATAGTATTCACGGAGTATGGCTTGATTGAGCACCGTTGCATCCAGGCAAATTCGAACTTTGTCTCCTTTAACAACGGTAACCATGTCGCTGGACCATTCTGTAGGCTCAGTTACCTTTGTTATGACGCCATGATCCTCCATACGCTGAAGTTTCGCTCTAGTCTTGCCCTCCAGGGCCACGGGGACTCTCCGAGCCGATACGATGACACCCACGGCGCCGGGCTTGAGTTTTATTTCGTACTCGTAGCCCTTGAGCTCACCCAGTCCTGAGAATACCTCTGCAAAAGGTTGTGCTGGCGGGTAGAGTTGATCGACCTCTATGTGCTGTACCCGGCAGATAAACCCAAGACGTTCGACCGCTGAACCGCTCAGAGTCACTGGTACACTTTGCTCTATCATGTAAAATGTTTCGGTGACCACCCTCTCATTGGCTGAAAGCCGCAGGCGCACTTTTGCTGGGGCGGTTGACTTGTGGCCGAAAAATGCTGTTAGTGCAACCCGGCAAGCCTGCTCTGGTAGATCCGGTAGTTTTTGCGACGGCCCTCCTTGAAATGACGCAGCAATTTGCCCCGTGTCTAATTTACATTTCATTGGTTGGCCTTCAATGTCTACCGTCGCGCTCCAGTGGTCTGTGTTGACCGCGCTCACCGTTAATGTTTGCAGGAAAAAATCGTCGTCCTCTGCGCATAGTTCCCGTAGTTTTTTCTTCATATGGGGAAAGCTTCACGAAGGCGGTGCCGATTTGCATGCTCGGGCGAAGTGGTTAAACCCTCCGCACTTATTGCATGCTCTGCCTGTGGCGGGGAATTTTTCGCCGCGGTGTGCGCGATAGCCGCAGCTACCGCAGGCATCGCTTTTCTTTGCCACTACGTTAACTGCAGTGTCCTGCTTTGTCTCCGCGGCTTCACTGATTTCACGAAACTGCTGTTTCCCTTGCTCTTGCGTGCGACAAATATCGATAGTCTTCTTGTACGAAGGGTTTTCCGCAATCAATTTCTGTTGCAGGCTCTTGTCTCGAATACTCAGAATAATGCGACTGCGCAGCATCCGGTCTTCCATTACCCCAAATTCGCAGTTTGGGGATAACATTCGTAGCTCCGTTAGCCACTCAATGAAAGGTTCCCCTTGGTTTCCCTTCCTATTGGTTTCTGGACCCAAATAGAAATTCATGATAGGTCAAGTTCGTTTACGGCTTGTAGAACTCTTCAAACTTAGCAATTAAGACGTCTACGTTATTTTTGTCCTCTTCTGCCTGAAACGTGAAGGTGCTGTATACCTTCCTTGCCTCTTTGCCAATAGTCACTAGCAACGTAGCTGCTTGCACTTCTTTTGCTTGTTTTGTCAACTAGGTAGCAGTGGAAAATAGCGTGAAGTCACTCTTCCAAGTTTTCCATCCAAGCCAGGCGTTGCCCGATGGGTCCAGGGGCTTTGGCGGCGGTAAAATCGTTGACGGCAAAAGGGTTGGCGGCGTGGCCATTTCGGCTAGGCACCGCTGCCACCATGTAAGCGGGCCGGCAGTCGGGTGACGAACAACGATTATTGCGGTTGAAACGAAGTAGATATAGGAAACAATTGTGACGTGACAGGTCACGTGATTTTAACGAAATGGTCGTTGACGTCAGAGTGACGCAGCCATGCTACAGTCCACAATTCTAAACCTCTCTCGGAACACATACCGCTAACTGTTGATATTGGTGTTATCTAAGTCTGGTGGAAACGAAAAAAAAATTACAATGACGATTCACTTCGTGAAGGCGGGTTACGCTCAAGCGTATGCCCAGCGAACACCGCAGCGTCGAAGCTCAAACGGAAAGGGGCGAACGTGGTCGCGGACACTACATTGCTCTCGACGTTGCGAAGCCTGGTGTGCCACAGGGAAAGCGCATATTTCTAAACATGCAAAGAAGAGACGCCGCGAACATGCACAGCAAGCACCGCAGCGTCGAAGCACCATAGAGGAAAAGCTATAGCTAACTCTAGAGCAAACGCTGGGCGAACAAAGGAGGGAAACAGCGAAGGCACCGCCGTGTTGCTACGACTTATTTTTGTAGCACTAAAGATATTCAAGATGTACTATGCAAAAGCAAGCACTTACACGTAGCACGTAGGCACGAACAACGTTTGAAGTTCATTTCCTATATATTTCAGAAAGATCGGCTGGCTATTTAAAAAAAATTTAATGTAAAACTTACGTTGTCTAAAAGGCTGCGCTTGCAGGCGCCTTAAGTAGATGGCGCTACTATGCTGACGGAGGCTCGGGATTGCGTTTATTGCGCGCCTCGTCTGAATCGCATTCCGTCTTCTGCGCCTGCGCGCCTGCCCAGGGTAGGAACATGGCAGCGCCCTTGCGGTTCCCGATTTTGATACATGGGTGCTATGGGGAGCTTTTCCTCTAGAGTTGCTTATATTAACTCTATGCGAAGCACAAACGGAAAGGGCGCGAACACGGCGATTCTGTTCTCCACCTCCAGGCGCCTTCCTCCTCGGGCGCTCGCTTCCCTCTCGGCGACATACTTACGCCGATTTGACAGACGGGGCATCTACGCTTGCGCGTAAAAGTAAATAATAACAAAGCTTCGTAAATTATTCTTTATCAACGACAACCTTTGGTGCGTCTTCATCATACGCCTATAATTCCAAAACTTGTAGGCAACTAGGTGACAATAACTTAAAATATACTTACTTATCATTTTATAGTATGCGTCTTCTTTCCAGGCGGGAATCCGCGACATTACATGTAAAGTTCGGCCCATGAAATCTTTGTGGTTTCTGAGTGGTTCTATAAAATGCGTGGAATTAATGAGACCTGCCTGCGAGAAAGGAATGTGAAACTGATCTTGTTACTTCTGAACAGGTGATGTCAAGGCAGACACTCACAATATGGTAGTGTCCTCTTCCTTGTGGTTTCAGCAAAAGAGCTGCTTCATGTGCAGCGTTTTCATAGAGGTGGCGCTCGTAGTAGGCTCCGTCGACCTGAAGCAAACAAATTGGGAGATCCCGCCGCTGTGGCGCTACTTACACTTTTTCTTGCCTTGACGAATTTTTAGTGTTACCGAATGTTAATTAAAACGCTTTCTTCTGGGTTATGGCAGTGTTCAATAACACCAACAGTCCATTAATTGACTTCAATTGTGGTGTTCTGTTTTCAGTGACAAGGCAGCCACGTGAGCGATATGGCGTGAACGATAGGCTAGCATAAGTCATGTTCGGTATTCTCGTACTCTGGTAATCCAAATTGAGTTTTATGTTTATACAGTATTGCATTTAAAAAGGGCGTTTTATACTTGAGGAGGAAAACAAGAGGTGACAGTGCCGAGATTCATTTACTGGTATAAAAGAGGCTATGAAACCAATACTTGTCCTCCGAAGTCTTTCATGCCATTTTATACTGCTAGCGTGCACACTTCTTTACCAGTTCTATGAATTATCGGCTGTCGCAAACTCTGTTTCTCATCATTTGCCCAATTGGTCCTATACTGAGCAAAATGTCGCGAAACGAAATGTTTCACCCCCCCCCCCCCCCCCGTTATGGGAACTGCTAATTACAGCTGTCAAGAGGCTAATGTGGCGACGCCCAAGGATCTCCAGAGGGCATTGTGTACATGCGACGCGATGGAAAGGTCCGAATTCGCGTCACCCTTTCTCCCCGCCGAGCTCCTGTCATGTATGCACGCGCTCTGAGCCACTCGCCGACGCGGTGTGCTAGAGCGCACCAGCACCGGCAGCAGCAGCAGTAGCAGTGGAAAAGTCGAAGGAAGGGGCAAAGCAAGCTTTGTTTTAAAAAGCCATGTTCGTTTCGTCTAGTGAAATTGGATGTACCGAAAAGGTGGTGCGGATGTTAGGCGAGTACCACCACCTCAAGTGAAGGTAGACGACGTTACAAAAGCACCAACACCACAGGCGACGTGCGCCACGCGCGCGCATACGTGTGCGGAAGTGCAGCATACATCCGTACGCTTATATAGGCCGTCCGCCAAGCGCGAGTGCCTTGTTGAACTAACGTAATGTTTAAACGTAAATTACGTCAGAAAATGTGTAAAGTACGAATTAAAATCAAGCTGCAGACGTGATAGCTTCGTGTTGTTATTCGAATATGCAACGAAACAAACAGTTAAGCGAAAACTGAAAGACAAAGCCCGTTTCTAGCTGCCGTTTGAGGTCTGTCTTAGTGGCCGTGGCCGCTAGGTAGTGGTAGCGTTAGCACAGCATACGTCATCATTCTTGTATTCTCTCCGCCTAGCACAGGTGCGTTATTGAAGTAATTGAATTTCTGAAAGTAACATGGGCCATAAAATTCGTAAAGTATGACCTAAACACAACCTACAGAAATGACAGCATCGAATTGTGATCAGAATATAGAAGACAACAGAATTGTGTTACGTGGAAACTCAAACACGAACCCCTTTTCGGACTACCGTGTTTTCGGGGAGGAAGCCAGGAAAAGTTCTGATCAACTAGAGGCTAACAGCTTCGCTGTAAAAACAACACATTGGGGAGTTTCGCCCAAAGGACGATGTATTCAAAGCGATGGCAAGGCTTAGCATTGTGTCGAAGCTTCTCACACGGTGTTCTAAAGCTGCGTTTACACCGAAAGCGGAGTGGCCAAGCAGATTTTCAAAGCGGCGAGCGCGCGCGGCTGTTCACACCGGCCGGGCGGGCTGTCTTGCTGCCCGCGCCGCCGGTGAGGCGGAGCATCCCGCAATCTCACGGACGCGCCGCCACCTCGCACTTATCAGTCACAACCAAATCGTTCGCAGTCTTCATCCATAACCTCGGCTTCCTTGTACCTCGTGTTACATTTGTCGTAGAGGACCGTGTACTGCTCGATTATCTCCAGCAGCAGTTCCTCAGAGAACACAGCCAGTACAGACATGGTGGACGCCATTTGCATTCTCTTGGCCGGATGTTTACATTCGGTCACCAGCACTTCCGCTGTCTCGGGTTCTGATTGGCTGCGGCCAAAGCGGCCAACTTTTCCGCGCGGAAAAAATCGGTCCGAGCACTACCCGGCCAAGCAGCCGCGTATTTTCCGCAAAGCGTAAAATCCGCGGCCGCTCGGCCGGATCCGCCTGTCCGCTTGCCCGGAGCCTTCGGTGAGAAATTAAGTGTACGCGGCAGCGAGATGTTGGCGCGACACGACACGCAAGCCAACAGCGGGCTGGCACCTGCTAGGTGTCTCACAATGTTGCCACCGGAGTCGCAGTCGTCGCACCTCAACGGTGCACGAAATGAGACAGAAGGAAAACATCAGGTTTTGTAGCTTGACATGTAGTGTTCGTTCGAATCAGACCCGTGTATGCAGCTTGGTGCGCTATCGAGACAGCTGCGCAGTGTTCGCACCACGCTCGCGCCAGCGGTGGGAGGCGAAACGCAGCCCTGACTCTACTGCAGAGTGCCTAGCAGAGCCGATATAGAAGAGCCTGAGGGCGCGTACAATCGGTTTTGTCATTTCTGCGCTAGGAATACCTACGCATCTCTAGAGACAGTGTAACTTTCCACGTGCGCCGTAGGTACTGTGGCAACATGGCAGCGGTGACAACAGAGCGAATGTGCCTTGAGCATGTGCGACTTGCCCGTAGGCGTCCACGTTGTCTTGCAAACCTTCCAACAAGAATAATAGTCATTCATACATATGGCAAGTAAAGCCATAGTGATAACTTCTTCCTCCTATAAAGGGTAGTATTATGGATCACGGGATGCGACGTATGAGTTCAGAATGAGCGTAAAAGAAACGTGCAATTAATATAAGATTATCGGGGGGATGGGCCACCAAGCAACTCTAGTTCTCTTTTTTTTCACTTGGAGTAATCCTTTGTCTTTTTTAAGCTATATCACCGATAATAGGAATAATTTGGACAAAATGAATTAAACAAATTATGTGGATACTCACATATTTCTCGCTTGTTCCGTCCGCGGCGTAGTCTCGAAGCAGAAGCCTTGGTGCCAAAACTGACGCTCTTTTTAATTCCAGTAAGTGCTCGTGCTCAAAAGCGACGACTTTTCTTTGGCTGTCTTCCCTGTCTTCAAAAACTACGGGATAAACTGTGACACTGTCCACAGTGGAAGGGGCCTGGTTACTAATAGCTAGAAAAAAGGCAGATGAGAAAACAGAGGACATCGGTGTTTTTTCGTTTTAAACTAAAGTTTTGAGTGCTAAGCTGTAAGTTTGAAACATTTTTAAATTACTTTGAGCAATGTAAAATATCCCCAACAAAATGACGAACATCAGCCTTCGTTCTCGTTTGGCATTCAACTAAATCATATGCTATGAATGTTCCGCACGCGTTACATCTCGCTCAAAGAAACAACGCGAATGCTTGAACACTCGTAGAAGAAGCTAAAATAAATTGTCATGGCAGGCTAAACTTGGTGTATATTTTGATTATATTTCTGCCCCAACCTGTTCAACGCGTAATAATTACAGCTAAAGTTGTAATGAAATGCAAAAAAATTCTATTCTTGTCAAAAAATTCCAAAAGAATCGCAAGATATTTGAAACTCCTTTTCTGAACACATTCACTCCACTTCTGTGGCAAATTTGTGCAGTGCGTTATCATTGCATTATTGCATTCTTGTACTGCGTCAATTTTTTACTGCACTCTGAAAATGTTTATACCCACAAGAGTGTAAATGATTTGTGCCGTGTGTGACAGCCTTCCGAGCTGTTTAGCAACACCCCACGGATAAAAAATGTTCAGCAAGACGCCCCGATTGGGGAGAGCCTTACGTCATCATGATCACCATCATTATCATCCTATATTTATGTCCACTGCCGGACGAAGGCCTCTCCCTGCGATTTCCAATTACCCCTGTCTTGTGCTAGCTGATTCTAACTTGCGCCTGAAAATTTCCTAACTTTATCACCCCACCTAGTTTCTTGCCGTCCTCGACTGCGCTTCCCTTCTCTTGGTATCAATTCTGTAACTCTAATGGTCCACCGGTTATGCATCCTACGCATTACATGGCCTGCCCAGCTCCATTTTTTCCTCTTAATGTCAACTAGAATATCGGCTATCCCCGTTTGCTCTCTGATCCACACCGCTCTCTCTCTCTCTCTCTTAGAGTTAGACCTAACATTTTTCATTCCATCGGGATTCCTTGTTAACCTCCAAGTTTCTGCCCCAGATATTAGCACCGGTAGAATGCAATGATTATACACTTTTCTTTTCAACAAAATTGGTAAGCTCCGAGTAAAGATTTCGCAATACATGCCTTGTGAAATCCAACCTAATTTTCTTCTCCAAATTTCGTTCTCATGATCAGGGTCCCCTGTGAGTAATTGACCTAGATAAACGTACACCTTTACAGACTCTAGACGCTGAATGTTTCCTTGCGATGCTACGGAACATTATATTTGTCTTCTGAATATTAATCTTAAACCCCATTCTTAAAGTTTCTCGGTTAAGGTCCTCAATCATATGTTGTAATTCGTCCCCGTTGTTGCTGAATAGGATAATGTGATCTGCAAACCGATGGGTGCTGAGATATTCGCCGTTTATCCTCACTCTTAAGCCTTCCCAGTCTGAGAGCTTGAATACTTCTTCCAAGCATGCAGTGAATAGCATTGGAGAGGTTGTGTCTCCTTGCCTGACCGCTTTCTTGATAGGTAACTTTCTACGTTTTTTGTGGAGAACCAAGGTAGCTGTGGAATCCTTGGGTAGATATTTGCCCAGATATTTACGTATGCCTCCTGTACTCCTTGATTACGCAATGCCTCTATGACTGCTGGTACCTCTGCTGAATCAAATGCCTTTTCATAATTTATGAAAGCCATATAGAGAGGTTGATTGTATTCGGCAGATTTCTCGATTACCTGATTGATGACATAGATATGATCCATCGTAGAATATCCCTTCCTGAAGTCAGCCTGTTCTCTTGGTTGGCTGAAGTCAAGTGTTGCCCTGATTCTATTCGAAATTATCTGGGTGAATATTTATACAATACTGAAAGCAAGCTAACGATCCTATAATTCTTCAATTCTTTAACGTCTCCCTTCTTATGTATTAGTATAATGTTGGTGTTCTTACCAGCTCTCTGGTACACTTGACGTCGTGAGGCATTGCGTATAAAGGGCCGCAAGCTTTTCAAGCATATCTCCTCCATCTTTGATTAAATCAACTGTTATTGCATCTTCTCCAGCAGCTTTTTCTCTGGTAATGTCTTGCACGGCCCTTCAAAGTCCTTACATATGGGTGTTAAATAAACAATGCCCTTAGAAATGTAGGTATGAAGACAGGCAGAACCCTTCCTCATACTGCAACAGAGATAACACCCTTCGAAACAGGTGTTACACCCGCTAACACTTTTGGGTTCACTAGAAGGGCTTGTGAACCCCCCTTATTAACTACCCGTCTCCACCCTCCCCGCCCACTGTTAAAAGCGCATACATCGAGACGAAAATCTCTAAGTTTTGTAAGCTTGCTCCAAAGAGTGTGACACGAGCATTGTACAATAATGCCAAGTTGATCCCAGCGTTGACTGCATGGCTACGAAGGAATAACGCCGATGGAATTACAGTAGTGGTTGTATGACTACGCCAACGACAGTACGGATATGGTGGTTCATGGACAGCGTAAGCAGGAGTAGCACTGTGGTCAAAGGCCTCTCTGGAAGCACGTGTCAGTCAGTTGTTAGTCAGCAATATTTAAAGCAATTTGATTTCACACTAAAACTCGAAAGGATGTGGTTAAGTTATCGTGAGAGAGTGTATCAAAGTGTGATGTTTCTTGCGGCAAAGAGTCATTTTCAAAAGCAGTCATTTATATCGTTTGTTAACACGTAGACAGCAGAGTGCGCTGCGCCCGCAGTCATGATAGTTGTCCGAGTTCCTGTAATACGCTTAACATTTAAGGATCAAACTGAACAGTGTCCAGGATGTTCGTGATTTCCGAGATACCGAGGCTCCGAGACAACGTGAAAATATTCCTGCGCAGAATAAATGTAACCGGAGGGGAACTATTTTAATCGCGCCGAATTTTAAGTTCGTCAAGAAACATGCAAGTCACCGGCAAACATTTCACGGGCTTCAATGCCGTGTGACCTAAAACGTTTCGATAAACGTGCGCTCGCATGTCGCCATGCTGATGATGATATGCTGATGCGGAGCGCCAATTCGATCAGGTTATCCCTGAGCAAGAAATTTGGTGTAGATTCCGGGAGTGTGGGCCTATGTGCCGCTAATGAGTAACACTGGTTCTTCGATGCCACCCGGCGCTCCGGGTTATATACTGAAGAACATTGCCTGAAAAAAAGAACAAGCAGGCTGATAGAATAATTCTGAAGACAGATTGAGCCAAACTTGCACACGATTCAGGCAAACAGGGTGTGAATGAAGCTGATGCGTGTCTTACAGAGGAGAGAGAGAGAGAGAGATAATAAACTTTTATTCAGACCAAGCGCAGTTTGCGCCCTGGGTGGGTGGCCTCCTTATTCCAGGTAGCAGCGGGCCATGGCCATCTCCCGTGGCCGTTCGATGGGGCTGCGCTTGTCTCTTCGGGTCCGAGTTTGTTAGCTTGGCCTCCCACTGCTCTTCTGTTAGTGTGTGAGTGTCTAATGTTCCGACACATCTCCATACCATATGACATAGGGTGTCTGGGTCATCACACTACATGCAGAAGTATGAATGCTGAGTAGGCGAGATTCGGTGCTCTAGAATAGCGTGGACGTAGCGGTTGGTTTGCAGTTTCCTGAGGATTACTGCCTCTTCCCTAGTTAGGAAGGGGTGAAGTGGCGGGTAAGTTTCTGTCTAGCCTGTAGTGTTGCAGGATAGCGCTGTACTTTTTCGGGACTTCATCCGTTCTCGTTGGCGCGTCCTGTGAGAAAGCCCGGTGAACGTGAGCTCGGGCGGAGGCATCGGCTGCCTGAATCCCCAGTAGGGACTCGTTCCCCGGAGTAAAAACGATGTATGTTTCTGGTAGGTTCTTCGTTGCCGTTTCTGTGAGGATTTCGTAGGGCTTGCCTGGAGATTCTCCCTTTCTGGAAATTCCGGCAGGCTGCTTGTGAACCTGTGAGTATTATTGCTCCCTCCCCACAGGTTGAGATTGCCAAGGCTATTGCTGTTTCTTCTGCTGTATCTATTTCTGTTGTTAAAATGCTAGCAGCCATTCTCCCTTTACCCTTTCTGTCGACGACAATGATCGCATGGGCCGGAGTTCCTGTATATTTTGGACACGCAAGATACGTATTTGTAGACGAGTATCGAACTGGGAAGCAGCACTGGGAAGGCTCAGGAGTGACGATCAACGGCGAATATCTCAACAACCTTCGGTTTGCAGATGACATTGTCCTATTCAGCAACAATGGTAGCGAATTACAACAAATGATTGAGGACCTTAACCGAGAAAGTATAAGAGTGGGGTTGAATGTTAATATGCGGAAGACAAAGATTGTGTTCAATAGCCTGATTAGGGAACGAGAATTCAGGACCGCCAGTCAGCCTATAGAGTATGTAAAGGAGTACGTTTACCTAGGGCAATTACTCAAAGGGGACCCTGATCATGAGACGGATATTTACAGAAGAATAAAATTGGGTTGAAGTGCATACAGCAGGCATTGCGAAACCCTGACTGGTAGCTTACCACTGTCGTTGAAAAGTGTTCAATCATTTAATTCCACCGGTGCTAACATATGGAGCAGAAACTTGGAGGATAACAAGGAAGCTCGAGAACAAGTTGAGGACTCCGCAAAGAATGATGAAATGGAAAATTTTACACCCAACGTTAAGTGACAGGATCAGAGAGCAAACGAGGATAGCTGATTTTGTGATTCACAATAAGAAAAAGAAATGGAGCTAGGCCGGCCATGCAATGCGTCCTCAAACAAATGGTGCTTTCATTCATGCATGAAAAGCGCAGGGAACGCATCCGTGTTTACGCGGACGGTTCTGTGTCCTCCAAAAGTTCAGCTGGAGCAGTGGTAATTCCCGTGAAATTTGTCACCACCTAATTCAAGACGTCTCACATTACATCATCGACGGCTGCAGAACTCGCAGCTTTGCCGTGCTGCTCTGGAGTTTATTGGTTCCAAGTCAACACAGTCGTGGTCAATCTTTTGTGGCACGAAGGCAGCTCTCTAGCGCCTGCTGTCCCCTTTCAACCACGGATCTAACGTACAATTAGTCGCAGACATCCGACTACTTCACCATCACGCAATCGACAAGGGGCACAACATCATCTACCACTGGCTACCGGGTCACTGCGGAATGTCCGGACATCACAGTGCGGATGACGCTGGCCTGATCGGCCCATGATGGTGCCCCTATTTATACTAATGCCGCTGTCGAGAACAGATGCAGCCACAAAGATCCGCTTCCTTGCACGCGAGCTTACGCAGACTCTGTGGAACACCAGTGAATTCGCCAACGCACGTCTCCATAGGCTGGATCTATGTCTGCAACTCCGTCTTCCCCCGGTGTTACCACGAGCAGAAGCAAAACTTCTGTGCCGCCTGTGGCTCAGCGTGGCGTTCACCAACGTCTATTCCTTCCGCATTGGAATGCCCGACAACCTGGCTTGAGACAACTGTGGCTGTGAGGAGACGGTCAAGCACCTCCTCTGATACTATCCCCGTTTCAATGGGGCAGGAAAAGTGCTCGTGAATGCGCTCGCAAAACTGGACGATCGCCCCTTCACAGAAGAAAAAAATTTTAGGACACTGGTCCATACAGGTTTCGGCACTCTAGGCCCTAAGAGCTCTGTTGAAATTTTTAAGGGCTTGTGAATTGTGCGACGACTTTGAACGTTGTAGCGCGTAGGGTCGCGTTATTGTGTGAATTTTTTACTTTAACTTTTCATTTGTTTCTTCTTACACCTTTTATTCCCTTTAACCCTTTCCCAAGCACAGGGTTGCCAGGCTGTACTTATATTGGCTAACCTGCTTGCCTTTCCTTCCTTTTTGTATATATATATATATATATATATATATATATATATATATATATCTCTCAGACTAATTCAAACACATTCCCAAACCTACACAGACACAGGAAAATGTACGCAATAATATATCGAGGCTTCTGCCCCTGGTGCGGCGACACACGCCCTACACTCGTCCACATCTTGTGGGGGTGCGGAGGAAACCTCAACACATAAAGACGCCTAGCACGTCATTTGAGCGGTGGGAGGTATAGCTGACCAGCGATACTCTGGCGGGCCAAGAAGTGCTCATCGAGGTAGTTCGTCTAGCAGCCACGGCTAGGGGACATATAACGAGTCCGAAAATTTCGGACGTATAACGAGTCCGAAAATGGGTGCCAGATCTGATGATGATGATTTTGGAATGAACCTGCAAAACAGAGGTGGGAGTATATCCTACCCTGAAAATGCATTGTCTCGATACTAAACCACGATTGAGTCAGGTCACAAAAACACAAGTGGAGAAGAAAAAAAAAAGTCACAGGCCTGCGCGGCACACGCAGTACAGTCACAGCTTAAGCTGGTTGAGCGGCACAAGAGTGGCTACAATTTCGGCACCACACACAACAAGGTCTTCGCACAAAGTGTCTTCGCCTCGATTTTGACGAGAACGATCTGAATGGTCCGCCCGGCGTCGGCGCCGACGGCGAGCATCGGCTTGTAATGCTCTCTGCACAGCAGTCTGCTGAGCCCGATGATGCCTGGTTGCAGCCGCGCACGTAGCTCTACGATTGGCTTCTTCAGCAGCGGTTCGTACCTTCCGAGGAGACGCCATAACGTGCACCGAAGAGGTACCCAGAATACGTGGCGCACATCTAACATCGGGATAGCGTTGATTGCGCGCCTAGTCTGAATCGCATCGAGTCTGAATCGCATCTCGTCACACGTGGCGGTTGCAGGCACGTTAAATAGATGGCGCCACCATACTGGCGGAGGCTCAGGTCGCCTGCGCCTGCGCACCGGCCTGTAGGGCGCGTATAAAGGGATTTTTTCTTCTGCCTGATAGCAAGCGCTTGCGTGGATCAATGGTAAAATATCCGACTCCCACGCAGCGGGCCTGGACTCGATCCCGGCGGAGAGCGGGTACTTTTTTTCGCATTTCTGGTGATAGCGGTTACGGGGCGGCGATGACATCATCGCGACCAGCAACGGTATTGGATTGAGCCCATACCAGCTTACGCTGTAAAAAATAAAGCATGGGAAGAAGCACATAAGTAACGTCAACACGAGAGTACAGAACAGGTAAGTCATCGTGAGTGATAGGGCTTCATCCGAACTACGGGCACAATTTCGGGTACAGGCTTACGGCGGGAGCGCCACGAAGACTCTGCTAGGATCACTACGTAGTTGACATCGTTTAGGCGTTGTAAAACTACGTATAGCCCAAAGTAACGCCGTCGCAGTTTCTCGGAGCGGCCTCGTTGACGTATGCGACTCCACACCCAGCCGTGATCGCCAGGGCTGTACAGAACCTCTCTGTGGGGATGGTTGTAACGGTGGGCATCATAACTTTGCTTACACTGAATACACAGTCACGCAAGTTGAAGAGCTTCTTCTGCCCGTTCGGCGAAGTAGTCCGCATCCGGGTGAGCAGTTGTGCATGTGTCAGGGAATAGGATTGCGTCCAACGTGGTTGTTACTTCGCGTTCGTACATCAAGCGAAAAGGGCTGAATCATGTGGTTTCCTGAAGCGCAGTATTATATGCAAATGTGATGAATGGAGGCATGTCGTCCCAGTTCTTGTGGTGATCGGTGACGTACATGGACAGCATGGCGGCGATTGTCTTGTTTAATCGCTCGCTTAGGCCATTGGTGTGCAGTAGCTTTTTGGTGCGCAGTGCCACTTAGTTGCATTATTTCGTGCCCAAGCTGTGCTGTAAAGGCTGTGCCGCAATTCGTGAGGACTACGGCTGGTGGGCCATGGCGGAGATTGATGTTATACATGAAGAATAGCGCAATGTCGGAAGTGGTGGCTCGCTGAACTGCCTTGCTTTCGCAGTACCGAGAAAGATTGTCGGTCGCGACCACAATCCATCAGTTGGCAGCAAAAGACGTCGGAAATGGACCGAGGAAGTCGTTTCCGACCTGCTCAAAGGGAACCTTTGGAGGATTAACAGGCTGGAGAGAACCCGCTGGTCGAATAGGCGGAATCTTGCGGCGTTGGCAATCATCATTCATCATCATTCATCATTAGTACAGAAGGAGGTCCCGGAGTTACAAGAACTGTCAGGGGGACCTCCTATTCGTAATTTAACAATGCAGTAATTAATACATTATGGTAACGTAGCAGCAACAGACATCAGAATACACGAAGTTAGGGAAGCAAATAATCAAATACAAGAAAGGTGCTTACGATAATTGAAGTTCAAAATACAAGCAAATGAAATACATACAGCGTATGAATAAATAAATATGTATTAATTGACACGTTATGGAAACATAGGAATGACACGTATCAAAGAATACGAGGTTAATGTAACAGATAATTAGAAACAAACATATGCTCACAATACGCAAAGTTACAAGTGTTGTATAGACTATGGAACAAAAAATTTAAAACGTCTAAAAAGGAGGAGAAAAAAAAGAAGACAGAGGAAGATATAGAATAAAAAATAAATAAAAGCTATCAATGCATTAGATAAATACAGAAACACTGAAAACTGGAGAATAATTCTGTACACAATATATACTCATAGTAATGAGTCTGTAGCCAGTAGTGTCGTTAGTAAATATTTCTTCGTATCTCTCTCGAATGTTAATGTTGTGCGACAGGCTTTAATTACGCCACGTCTTCACATAGTGCTTCACAGCCTTCGGTTGGATGGATGGATGGAAAACTTTAATGAACGTCCTGAGGTACGCGACTCAGCGCGCGGTAATTTAGTCCAATAATACTTCTGGCAAATTCTTGTTGATGTGCGTGTAAAACCCAAGTGGCCAGAGGAAGATTCCTCGGGACAGGAGCACAGGATCTCTTCGCAGCGCCGTGCGGGGACCATAAACAGGTAGCTGGTGTTGTTTGGCTGGAAATTGTACTTGTAAAGCACCTCGTTGCGGAAGCAGAAGGATGAGACGTGACGTACGAATTCTCAAGGAGGTTGCGAGGTGCGTGCCTAAAGGAAGTCGATGAGTGGTCGCAGCTGTAAGTCTTCAAGCTGCTATTGGGCTAGATGAAATACTGCCAGATACGCTTCCATTTCCTGAGGTCGCTGACTGTCCGGGCGAAAGCCGCAGAGACCCATTTGGCGGAACGCACAGTCACGGTGAAGGTGACCAAATTCCCCACAGTGGTAACACAGTGGACGATTGTCGGCCGTGGGCCACACATTTGTCGTCCTTATGTTCAGTTGTGGGTCAGTGTATGTCGCCGTACCCGTATTTTAACGCTGGATCTAAGCGGAGTTGCAGCGCTTGGGAACTGCGGTGCTGTCTCGTCGGAAACGAGAAACGGACTATAGCTGGCATTGGCGCTGGCACACGCACCGCTTCCGCATAAGCGGCCAAAGGGGGTGCGAAAGGTTGCATCACCTGCCGGATCTCGTGACGTACCACATCTGTAAATGCCGTCCCATTTGGTGGGGGTCCCGCTGCTTGCAAGCTCAAGTTTTGGAGTTCCTCCGTCACCACACGCGGTATAAGGTCTGCAAGAATTACATTGTCGTTTCCTGCCGCGAGGGAGCAGGCGGTAGCAGTGAGACGTTCATATTGGGACGACCACTGCCGAACCATCCTTTTCATGGTTGTTGCCTCCCGAAGGAACTCTGCTACAGTGGCAGGAGGATTACGCACAAGGCCGGCAAATAGTTGCTCTATGACTTCACGCATCAAGAGCCGCACGGTCTTCTCCTCGGACATTGAGGGATGCGCTCGCCGAAACAGCCGAGACATTTCTTCGACGAACATAGCAATGCACTTGTTTGGCCTTTGGTTTAGTGACGCGAGGACTTGCTCAGCTACTTCTTTTCATTCGGCGCTTCTGTAGGTGTCGCGAAGCTGTCGCCAAAATTCCTGCCAACTCTTCCGAAAAGATACGGGGTTAACATACCAAATGCGCGCTGAATCCTCGAGTGCAGAGTAGACGTAACGTATCTTTTTGGTGCCGTTCCAACCTTTGAAGCTGGCGACTCATTGGAAGTCGTCCGACCAGTCTTCAACGTCCTCGAGTGCGTCGCCGTGGAAGGATCGTGACGTGTGTGGCGCATAAGCAATCCACGGGACAGATGCAGTTTGGGTCTCTTGCGTCTTGCCTGCCGTAGTGGTGGACATTTTAAATGCGAAGCATTTCTTGGAGAACGTTTGCCACTTTGGCAGTATCTATCTATCTATCTATCTATCTATCTATCTATCTATCTATCTATCTATCTATCTATCTATCTATCTATCTATCTATCTATCTATCTATCTATCTATCTATCTATCTATCTATCTATCTATCTATCTATCTATCTATCTAGCCGCCTACGTCTTGATGCTCTCATGGTCGTGTCGTTAACTTGGTACTTACCAAAATTAGCATACTATGACAAGAGTGTATGAGGAATATATATGATAGGTCCTGACATGAATATCATGACATGTGCGTCATGTAGGTCATGATACAGCTGCCTACGTCTTGGTGCTCTCATTGTCATCTCGTTAACTTGGTAGGTACCAAAATTGGCATAGTATGACAACAGTGTATGACGAACACAAATGATAGGTCATGACATGAACATGCGTGTCATATAGGTCATAAAACAGCCACCTAAAATAACAATGACTCAGCAAAAAAGATTAACACTCAGAGACCACTGAAATGTGTTCCGATGTAGGTACTAAGTGAAGGAAACATTAAGGGATAATGGCAGAAGTGATAGTCATGAGCATGATTCAGCAAAAATGACAATGACTCAGCGAAAAAAGATGAGAGAGAGAGAGAGAAAATGATTATTGAAAGACAGGTAGGTTAACCAGGGCTGAACACTGTTGGCTACCCTACAATGGGGGAAGGGAAAAGGGGAGAGAAAGATTAAAAGAATAGAAAGTCCGCTGTGGATATCGCCGACGTAGCAACTCTATTACTGACGATCACTGAGTCCGAATCACAGACAGTCACTCAATCTGGTAGTTTTCAAAAATCGCAGCAGCGCCTTTGCGGCCCTTTGTAGCTGCGATATTCGAGGCCACGGTCCCAAGATCTTGTTCAAGGGGAATGGGTTTTTGTCCAGCTGATTGAGGGCTGTGCACAGGTCATGTCATAATGATGTGCTGTAGCACAGTAGGTGTTCTATGGTCTCCTCGACACTGCAGGCATGGCACTCGGCACTATCAGCCATTTCAATCAAATACGTGTATGCATTTGTGAACGCAATACTCAAGGGTAAGACGCACAGCATTGTTTCTTCACTTCGCGGAAGTCTAGGTAACAGCCGCAGTTCCATAGATGGGTCGAGAGAATGCAACCGATGCTGGGTGAATTCAGATGTGTGCCACTTCTCCAATCCGCTCGCTGTGCGCTAGCTTGCTTAGGTGTTGGGCTGCGTCAGTTCTCGATAAAGGCACAGAAGCAAGGTTTGCTCCTTCGTGTGCTCTCCAAGCCACTTCGTCGGCCAGGTCGTTGCCGAAGATACCGAAATGACCCGGCAGCCACTGAAACACGACGTCGTGTCCATTTGCGATCGTATGATGGTGCATTTCTCGTATCTTCGACAAGGGTTGTTCACAGGACACGCGACGAAGAGCTGACAAAAGACATTTTATGGCCACCTTTGAGTCACAGAATATTGCTCACCGATTAGCCGGTTGCATGTTAATGTAATCAACGGCACCTCGGAGGGCAACAAGCTCCGAACCGGTCGATGATGTGACGTGAGAAATCTTGTATGTGATGCTTATTGAGCGTGATGGTATAACCACTGCGCTCAGAAACCCTCAGAAACCATTTAAATGGGTTATGAAGTGGGTAGTAAGTGAAGGAAACACTAAAGGATACTGGTAGAAGTCTAGTCATGAGCACGACTCGGCAAAAATGACATGGTCTCAACGAAAAAAGATTAACACTCAGAAACCACTGAAATGGGTTCTGACATGGGTACTAAGTGAAGGAAACACTAAATGATGGTGGTAGGAGTCATAGTCATCAGTATGACTGAGCAAAAATGACAATGACGCAGCAAAAAAATGTAAGTTTTGCCCTAAGGGCGAAGCAATGAATGCGATAGCAACACAGCAATGTCATACGAAGTAAGGTGAGCGGCTTTGGTAGCAATATGAATTGTAGTAAACATGAGCTGATTAAGTAAGCAGGTGTGCTGCGGCGTAAGTAGACCGACATGAAGAGAGACTCGATGACCACGAGAAGGCGCGTGCGAAACGGTGGTGTTGATGAGAAACGCTTCCCGTGGGCAGCGCGTGCGAAGGGACACACGTGTAGCGCTGCACTGCCGACCCGGGCAGCATTGCATGTGTAGCGTGCGTTGGAAAATGTGGCCCGACGATTACTAACTGAATGAACAAGCGTGGTGTGAGCGATCACAAACAAACACGAATAGATCACACTGAATGACTGCAGACAACGACTGTCAAAACGCTGGCAGCAAGCATACGCCGCAGCATGCGAAGGTACGTGCGGTCTATCGCTTCAACGGAAACTGAGCGGCGAATGCACGGCGCATAAAGGTCAGAGCCGTGTGGAGATAAGAGACGGTGCGGACGAGCGACGAGCGCAGTTGTTGGCAGAGAAGAAGTGCCCCCCCCCCCCCCCCCCCGCTCCCTCCGGCGCTGGCTTCCTGCTTCCTTGCTTGCGCGTGGGAGATTGAGTGCGTTCGCTCTCCGTGATAGCGCGCGTCCCCGCACGCTTCCGCTCGGGCATACGGCGCGCGGCGCAGATTTTATCTATAGGGAACCTGACGGCGACGACGACGGCGACGCCGACGGCAGAAATCCGGTTGAAGTGTCCATATAATTGCTATCGCAATAAAAGATTAACACTTAAAAAACCACTGAAATGGGTTCGGACGTGGGTACTAAGTGAAGGAAACACTAAAGATGGTGGTAGAAGCCATAGTAATGACCATGACTCAACAAAAATGACAATGACTTTGAACTGTGAATCCGTGTGGATTGAGGCTAACTCTTCCCCTTCCAGCAATCTAAATAATTTGACCATTGCATGCATTTACCGTTCCCCATCTTCATCTATTCCGGATTTTCTGCATCATCTCGCCGCAGTACTCAGTATAATCTCTGCTGAAAACAAGGAGGTTGTGCTGGTTGGTGATATCAGTATTAATTTATTGGATACTGATAGCAACAGCAGAATAGCATATAGTAATTTCTTTCTTGGTTTCGGGCTTGCGTCACTAATTTTACTCCCTACTCGATTTTCACGCAATGGAACTGGTACTCTTCTTGACCATGTTTCAAGCAATATCACACCAAAGCCAAGCGCAGGTGTCATTGATGTGTATCACTGATCATCTTCCCGTATTTGCAACATTCGCCGCAAGACTACCTCGCTATCACAAGTGCCATTTTACTTCTTGCTTACATCAGGATAACTTTACCAATACAATTCATGGCACTGACTGTACTTCCATTAGCAACTTGCGTGATCCTGAAAAAGCACTAGAGAATTTCTGCTCCTTGTTTCTTAAAGTTGTGTATGAAAACACTAAAACTGTCAAATGCAAGAAAATATTTAAATTTCCTCATAATCCCTGGTTAACCCCAGGTTTGTTAACTAGCATGCGAAAGAAAAATAATCTCTACAGGAAAACTAAAAAAAAAACAGCCATTCAACGCGGGTATAAAACTTAGGTATAAAAATATAGTAATATGTTGAATAACCTTCTAAAAAATCGAAACGACTTTAGTAGGAAAAAGAATTTCGTGAGAAAAAAATAAGCCCAAGAAAAAAATGGAAACTTTTCAATGACTTTTCAAATAGACAACAGGTTAGTAGAATAATTGATAAAATAAATTCTAAACAACAAATCTATACTGAGGCATCCGGGACTGCTAACTCATTTAGTGATTACTTCTATGAGATATGCAATAATAGGCGCGAAGCTTCTTCATATCCACTTACCCGTTGGAACTATTCATTTTTTCTCTTTGCTGCCACCCCTGATGAAGTGTGTTCGACAATTATACATATAAAACACTCTAGCGCCGGACTAGATAATATTTCTGCATATCACTTAAAACTCGCTGCTACATATATTGCTGAAACATTAAGCAATATAATTAATCTCATTTTTAAATGTGGTACCTTTCCAAGCTGCCTCAAGAAGGCTAAGTTAATGCTGGTGCACAAAAAAGGTGATATCACAGAGGTCCTAAACTATTGCCCTATCGTTATTTTGTCTTCAATTAGCAAAATTCTTGAAAAATTATTTCTGAAACGTATTAACCAGTACCCTAACAAATTTAAGTTGCTAAAGCCTTCACAGTTCGGTTTCCGTGCAGGTAGTTCAACCAATTTAGCTTTACTATCATTAACCGATTTCTTAAATTCTTCCATTGACAACGGCGATTTCGTCAGTTCTGTATATCTTGATTGCACTAAAGCCTTTGACATGGTTAATCATAATATTTTAGTTACTAAACTAGAATCATTGGGTATAACTGGTCCACCTTTAAATTTCTTTAAAAATTACTTGATCGCGAACAATCAATCTGCATAGATGGCGTTTATTCAAACGTTAAGGCGATTAATCAAGGGGTGCCGCAGGGCTAAATTCTTGGGTCTTCATTATTTTGTATCTACATTAATGATTTACCTGATTGCATTATTCTTTCTGATGTTGTCCTTTACGCTTATGATACCACCATTTCCATGTCACATAAGCTGAACAACGAATTGACCAAAGTTGTTCAACGGTGTCATTTAGACCACCTAATTTTAAACCAACTTAAAACTCAGTTCATGACTTTAAAACATCTCAAAACGTTCTCCCTTATCTACAGCAAGTATCCATAGATTATCATTTAATCCCAGCGGCTGAATATGTATCTTTCCTTGGCATAAAATTAGGCCCCCACTTGAAGTTCAATAATCATATTGCTGATGTTAAACAAAAACTGCTTTTGGTATGAGAGCTCTCATTAAATCTTGTTCATCTTTTTCTGCTCACGCCTCATTGTCTTTATACTTTGCCTTCATACATAGTCACATCACATATGGCAATACTTCGTGGGGAAATACATATAACTGTCACCTTTCGTCCATACAGCACATTCAGAACCAGGCCATTCGCATTATTACCAAGAGTTCTTTTTACTCTAATGCTTATCCGATCCTTCAGGCTAACTCCATTGTTGCTGTATCTGGTTGGTTCAAATTTCATTTACTTATTATACTATGTAAATTACTTAACAAACAGATCGCGTTTCAATTAATAGACCCTAGGCTGCTTACAAATACCAATAGCACTCGGTTTGCCCATAATCACAACTTTCTATTGTCTAAATGTAACACGAACTATGGCAAAATGACATCCTACTTCTCGGCGATTAAATTTTGAAATAACTTACACTATGCACTTAAATCATCATCACCCTTGCATGCATTCAAATATGAGCTTAAAACTTTCATTGTGTATAACTAGTTGTCGTGTTTAATTTAATTTGCATATAAAGTGTGTACTTCATTTGAGAAGTACACTTCTCAAATACTATGAGAAGCATAATACGCGGCCTTCGTCCTCGTTACTTCGTTGTTGCGATGTCTCACTTTCTGCACTCGCCTGATTTCATGTTAGTCTTTTGATGTTGTTTGTGAACAATTTAGTGCAAATAAATGATGTAGCATGAGATTAACATTATGACATGTGCGGTGCATGAACATAAACGTAACAAGAGCTTACAGGTTGCACCGGAAATATAATATGCACAAATATACCATCGCATTTGATTGTATTGCATTTGAGAAACCCTTCTTCAAGCTTTGGCAGCATGGAAATGCGAAAATAACCCAAAAAGAGACAAAGCACAGAGGAATAAAGAAAAAGACAAGGCGCTTGCCTTTGTCCTTCCTTGCGCTGTGCACTAGCGTTTATTGCGATAGCAATTATATGGACACTCCAAGCGTATTATTGCCGTCGCCGTCGCCGTGAGGTTCCGTATAAAGTCCAAGGGCGACGCACACACAGCGCGTGAGGGACGCACGCCAGCGTTTTGAAAGCGGTTGTCTGCGGTCACCGAGTGTGATCTATTTGTTTGCTTGTGCGCGCTCACACCAGGCTTGTTAATACAGTTATAAGCGAGTGCGTTCAAGTTTATACAGCCAATAAAATTACCATCCTTACTGCGTATAGCTCTCTACTAGTAAATTTGCTATCGCAATTGATGTTTCGCCTTTCGGGCGGAACTGCGTCTTTGTTTCTTGCACTAATTTTCCTGGCTAGCAATTCAGACCCGTTAGCTCAATACTTATTCCTTCTATACGTAGGTTGGAATTATGGGTGTCGTATAATCATGTTTTCTGCTCATCAAACATTTTGTTTGAGGTAACTAAGCCAAATATTTGGGATAGGTATTGTTTCATATTTTCAGTTTATGATATGTAATATTGGCGTTCCGCTTAGTTTTATTGTGCAACCCTTCATTAGCGGAACCTGACGGGAAAATCTAGCCACGAGCTGTTATGTGCCGTGTTTATATCGATCTTAGATTGCCCTAGATGGTACAAATAGATTCTGGAGAGCGTTTTCACTTTCTCACGTATCTCTCGTTGCCCGTATGTTACAATGGTACTTGAAGCATCATCATTCTGGTAATGTATTATAATGGTTCACACAATTGAAGGCGATCGCAAAGTCTCATAGATCCAGAAAAAATAAGCTTACCTACTGCTGTTCCCAAAAAGCAGAAGTAGAGCACATACATTTTATAGTGGTCAATATCTTCCGACCAATCGATACTAAACACAAATGACTGAGTTGCAGGCAAAATTATTGCTTCAACACACTCGAAATCCGACCTTTGTTCTTCGGAGCAGTGCTCAAAATCTTGGTATAGAGGTGATGCAAGTGTATACTTCAATGCTCGTAGGTTTTCCTGTGGAGAATAAATATCACGGACACCTGTACCTACGGCATAGGTTATCCTTCAGCAATAGTCTGTTTCCTTGACAGGGCACTTCCAGCGTTTTCATGCAACTCGCAGCGGCCTTTCTAGAGTGCCAGCACAGCCAACATATGTGTCGGTTGTCGCAGAGTGTGGCTTGAATTCTGGGTTTTATAAATAACACAACAAAACATGATTTTGAGAAACCAGCACTCTATAGACGAGTAAGTGTGGGCTAGATTTGCGGAACCTCTTACAAGCAAGAATCTAACGGAACAAAGAGTAAACACGAGCATGCCAAACGATGGCCTAGAACTGGTAATTAGCCGGCGCTAGGGTATATAAAGGGTATATCAAGGGTATATCAAAGGTCAAAGATTGGTCTTTGAAACACTTCACATAAAACAAAAAATAACTTCATGAGTGTCACTTATATTGGAGTAATAAAATAGAGTACCCGAGAGAGAATATGTGCACGCATGTGGGGTGCAAGTTCTTTGTATTCTTTCTGTCTGTTGTATATATATATATATATATATGCCACTGTCCAAACAATTTGTTGATAGCACTTGCATTTTTCTTAGCTGGGGAGCGTGGAGCGTATACAATTTATTTTATTTTTGAAAATATGGGCTACTATCATCAGTACTGTATATGCGTTTCCGCAAATATATTTTTCGTGCTAATTGCACAAGGGAAGCATGTGGTAATTTTCCCCAATGGTAGGAAGCGAATCGAGAGAAAAAGCCAGAAATCGACGGCAAAAGCATTGTGGCAAGCATTGCATTTTTTAAATGTTTCTTCAACCGTCTTGAGCCTGCCTGCCTGCCTGCCTCTCTATCTATCTATCTATCTATCTATCTATCTATCTATCTATCTATCTATCTATCTATCTATCTATCTATCTATCTATCTATCTATCTATCTATCTATCTATCTATCTATATATCTATCTATCTATCTATCTATCTATCTATCTATCTATCTATCTATCTATCTATCTATCTATCTGCCTGTCTGTCTATCTATCTTCTAACCTTCTACGCCGACCCCGAGGCCAAATTAAACAGTGTACCAGCTTGGACCACGAGCTCGTGGTCTTGATGCCGTCGTGGTGGTGCCGTCGTCATCATTCCAGCTTCGTGGCATGATTTTCGTCATGTCGTCGTCGTCACCCCTTCTACCCCGACCCGGTGGCGTAAGTTGTCGAATAGTTTGGGCCACTAGGTATGTGCTCGTGGTCGTGAAGCGGTCTTGATGCCGTCGTGGTCGTTGTATCCTCGTCGTTCTGGCTATGTCATCTGACTGACTCTCGTCGTTCTTTGTCATTACGCCACCGTCTTCATGCACACGTGATGCATTAGTTGTCACACCAACTTCATGTTCCCGTCTTGGTCACTCAATAATCTTCACTGCAGCTCCTTCATCTGACTCTAGTCTTGTCGTCGTCGTCACTTCTTGTACTCCGACACACTGAAAAAGTTGTCTACTACTCTGGGCCCCTAAGAATGTTATCGACGTCGTAATGCCGTCCTGGTCGTGGCATAATGGACATTCCACATTCGTCATTCAGCTCCCCTCATGCAGTCAACACTCATGCATCGTCGTCATACAGTCACCATTGAATCGGGGTCACATCACTATGGTGATCCCATCATGGTCACCTCGACCGCGAGCACACACGTAGTATGTGGTGCGGTCGCGATGCTGTTTTGGTCCTTGCATCGCCGTCACTTCAGCTTGGTCATTCGACTCCCGTCATGCCATCGTGGTCATGTCATCACCGCCATACGCGCTTCTTGGCACAGTTATTGTAACGTAATTGTCGTCAAACTCTCCTCGTCATTCCATGCTTTGTCGTGACGTCGTCGTCTTTGTATCATCCTCATGCGCAGGTTGTCAGGCCGTCATCGTGATGACGTTGCGGTCGTTCAAGTGCGGTCATTGTAACTTCGTCTTGCGACTCTCGTCATGCCGTGGTCATGATGTTGTCACTTTAGCATCCTCATCCTTAAAGTAACGTCATGTCATTCGCTTCATGCCTCGTCGTCACACCGATGGTCTACCATCGACGTCAATCTTTCTTTGCCACTCTATTGTAATAATACTGCTACGGGAATAACGTTTATTTAGAAATTATAACTTTATACAAGGTTTAGACAAGCAGCGGCGACGGATGCAAAATAATCTTAGTTATACAAAAGATATATATACCTGGCTTCTACTAGTTCCCAACTTTTGTAAGTCAGATTAGGCAAAAAATATATTTTTAAGTTTGTCGACGTCAAGACTAGCCATATTGATGTCCATGGTTTGCGCGATAGCAGTACTTTCACAAATGTGGAAGCAGTTAAGTTCCTATTTTACTGGGAGCATTTTTTTCTACTCATTGTAGCAGGCGCCGTGTTCGTTTATTACTGCATTCTTCAGGCTCGCGCAGCAATGGCTTGTCAGGTCAGTTATCATGCAGAAGCCTCATCGTAATTGATTATTGCGTTCAATCTGCTGTTCTGTGCCAGCAAGGTCGTACAGTCTGCATCCAGCTGGTGCTAGAATTTTTGTTCACTTCCGGTACAGCGCTGCTGAGTAATGTGGAGCGTTGCGCAATATTGATGCCGCGCTACACCGGGCACTACATGATATTGCGTCAGCTTGGCGCAGTCAACTACGAGATCACCCCGATGGACTCGCCTGTTCCCACTGACGTTGCGCATGTGTCTCGGCTGAAGCCTTACTTTGCCGCGCGTTCACGTCCCTTATAGTTAGCGCCGAGACGGCGTCTTTACAGACGGAGGTTATGTTACGGTGCAACTGAGAGTGGCGCTAGTCAGAAGAAGACGATTTGACGTGTGGCGGTGGAATCGGTCTCGACAGCCATCTCCTTTATGTATCACTGCAGCTCTTGTATATGTTGTAAATACATCTTTATATGTGACTTCAGAATCGTAACAATATCGTGTAGTAAATAATAAGGACGTTTGCACAGGCGGCGTTCAAAATGTAACAGATTTTAGTGCTACTCAGCATTCGGTAGGAGGTCAATCTGACATCGACTGCGTGCTCTTGTGCAAGTGAAAACCACACACGACGGGAAGGACTGCCCGGAAAAAAGTTGCACATGCGGTGTCAAAAACTGATGGATAAAAGCAAAGCACGGTGGGAAAAATAAAGTTGCTGTTGATATTAGTCGAACAAAATTCACAAAATAACATGCACTTTGTTTAAGCAACCGTTGTTTAAGCAATTATTTAAAAAGCCTACACGAAAATTAAACAACCCCGCCAGAAGCTTCAGTGTCTTCACGGCTGGTGACAGTAAAAAAAGTATGTTGCCGAGTCGATGAAATCACAAAGTTTGCGTCATTTTATAGAGGAAGTGCTAGGAGCACTAGAGACTAGCTTTTCTTTTTTCGAGACTCCTCAATTACCAAAAAAAAAACAAATTGTCAAATCTGACAAAAAGACACGTCAGCCGCTATTTCAGACAATGCACGACGTTGCTAGTTCAGTAATTCCAACGAAATGTTTAACAACCCGTAAAAAATACTTGATGAAATTGAACGAATTCATATGTGCGGCAAAGAAAGAGTCAAATTGTTTTACCCTGGTACTAGAGAGAGAGAAACAGTAGAGCGGAAAGGCAGGGAGGTTAGCCAGACGCACGTCCTGTTAGCTACCCTGCACTGGCGGAAGGGGGTATAGGGATGAAAAGAGAGAGAGAGGAGACATAGAACACAGCTGCGCACACATGTAAAGGTTCGGACCATGTCTACACACGGTCGACAAGACCTGTCGACTTCAGGTACTGCAACAATGCTTCCGTCCCTTTCAGTGCCACCTACGCCTGCCGCCATGGTGCAAGGATCTTCATTTCCAAAAATGGTGCAGAATCCAGGCGGGTTAATGCTGTCCGGAAAGCTTCACGCTTGAGGTCGTAGTGGGTACAGATACGTGTTCAATCGCTTCTCTGGTTCCACAAGAGTCGCACATGGGCGATTAGGCTGAATGCTGAACGATTAGGCCTTTGTAAATGCCACCCCGAGCCAGAGGCGGCTAAATACTGTCGCCTCAGAGCGGGAAACTTTGAATGGCACGTGTAGCTTTAAGGATGGGTCAGGTCTGCGAATATGACACTTCGGGAGGTTGGGAGAACACCAATATTTGTGTCATAGCTTTAGCCTTGATATGAAGCTTTCTTGCAGCGTTGGTCCTGGATAAGGTGATTGGAACTAGTACTAAGTTAGAGTTAAACTGAAGCAATGAAAAGCGTGGCGTCAGCCTATCACCACTGGCGCTACACCACACGTAAGCTGCCGTATTATTCCCTGTAGATCTGTCGCCGGAGTGTTCTATAGGTGAGGCTTCGAAATGGCTATCTTTAGCTCCACAGTGCGAATCCAGGATTTTTTCGCAACCCCCCAAAATTTTGAGATATCCACCAGACGTATCTTTATTATAAGTTCTTGCGTGCATCCGACGTATCTTTAGACGCTTCGTGTTCACGAAACAAGAACTTCATAGTCTGTGCTGTGCATAGTCTGAGCATAGTCATAATCTTTGGCTTCATTTCTTTACTTGTATGCTTTTGATAAATACATATAGCGTAAGGGTTGCAAACACGCTTAGCTGTCTGTCATCTTGACGCATGCACCGCGAGGCATGACCCACTAACATTTACTGTACGCGTTGTACTATTTGAAGTCGCAACGCCCTTTGACTGATTTTGTGAAATGTCAGCGCACCAATTTTAATCTGACCATAGTTTTCTGTCTGTCATAGTTGAACAAAGTGGAAATGTCATGTCTTCGTGTTGTTTTTTTACGTAGAAGGCATGACTTTTCTGTGGAACTCGTGTGTTTTCTCAGGAAACATTTTCTGCCTTTTTTGGATTTCATTTTTTTCGGTTGCATGTAACCTTGAATACTCCATACAGTCTTCACGTGCTCTCTATTCGCTGTTCACAACAAGGGCCCTTTATTCCTGTATTTCGAAATTACGTTGAAGAAGCAAACACGCTTTTCCTGCCCACACTCACAGTGTCAAAGTAGCTCTGTTTTTCGAATAATTTGGTCTGCAGCAGACGTGGTCCGGTAAAGGCGTTCTTTAGAACCCATGAATGTGCGCTGAAACTCTGCAAGGAAATAGCGAAGAGAGTGTGCAAAATGTGTTCTTTCTAAAATATGCCTAGGAGCTCAACAGCAAACTTTTGCGTATGCACGTATACGTGGGAGACAAGAAAGGTTAGGAATACGTATACATTTATGAGGCAGCACGAACATTGAGAACTTGGGGCCAGCTTCACAAAGCTTTTCTTTCGTAAGTTCGCTTTGCCATTGGCTGGCCGCCTTCACTAACGATATGTCTGGCATCCGGATTGGGTAGAATTCTTTCTTACGAAAAATTCTAGCATAAGAATGTTTTGTGGATTTGGGTCCAGGGCCCGAATTTGAATTTAGCCGCAATTTTTGGATTGGTCAGAGTCAATTTTGGTTGTGGGCCACCTAAATTTTGTTAGTCGGCCAAGTCCATTTTGGGAGTGGGCCAGGTTGGTTTTGAACAGGTAGGATCAACTAAGTTTTCAACTTAGGCAATGTCAATTCTTTGGATGTGGGCCATTTCGGTTTTGCTTGACATTGAAACGTGACATCGTCACTTGGTAACGTGAATTTTGGTACCATCCGATGCTAATGCCGCATTTCCCGTTTCATGGGGCATACAATGCTTTCGCATTATAAAGAAATAGCGAAAAAAAATCACGTGCCACCATCGATATGAAAATCACGTGGACTGCTCGAACAATATTGATGCTGTGAAACAAAATATCTCTCACGAACGGAGCGAATATTTGTCGCATGAGTACGGACGCACGCGTGCGCGAGCGCGCACGCACATACACACAATCACACGCACACACACGCACACAGACACGCACACACGCACACAAACACACGCACAGACACGCACACACACACGCACGC
Organism: Dermacentor silvarum; assembly: GCF_013339745.2. Taxonomy (NCBI): domain Eukaryota; kingdom Metazoa; phylum Arthropoda; class Arachnida; order Ixodida; family Ixodidae; genus Dermacentor; species Dermacentor silvarum. The sequence goes on along the minus strand of NC_051161.1, from coordinate 139,171,636 downwards.
ACGCACACACACAAACACACGCACACACACGCACGCACCCACACACACGCGCGCGCACGCGCACACACACGCACACATTTATATATATGACCACACTGAGGTGCATCGCCGCATAACACTCATACAGACGCCGCAACGTTTTCATTTTGCATTGGTTTTGTTTTGGTTACAACGTACACGGGTGGGCTGAGATTAACGACTCTTGCCTATAGTCAATCTATAGATGGCAAGTAAACCTGAAGCAATAAAGACTTTTATAGTATCGGCTGTCTTTTAGTTCATCTCACGCCTTACCACAATCGCTATACGGGCTGTTCGTTCGAGTTAACATGACCTTTGGCGACGTCCCACCGTATAGCCTTCATCAGGGGTGTTATAGGAAACCTAAAAATAATTCTAATCCTATAGAAGTATATACTCCGCATTCGTGCGGTTGGCAAGTAAAGATCGCCGTCGGGGATGCATTCCAGACTAGCCATGGTACCTATGAGGTTACATGTTGAAAACAAGTACAATCGCGGATGAAACTCGGCGAGCAGACTTTTAAACACCCAATTATCTGGTAAAACAATAATTAAGGATCGCGCAATTCAATGACAAAGTTGAAATGGTGAACTTTATTGTTTTTATGTATAGACATTCTATAAACTCGCGATTGGCTAAAGAAATAGCAAGCCAAAAACCTTTTATTATTATTATTATTATTATTATTAATATAAGCTATTATTAAAAATAATAACCTAATAATAATAATAACCTATTCCATACGTAGATAGTGTTAAATATCTTGGAATATTTTTCGATAGCAACTTATCATGGCAACATCACTTATCACTCATTTGTTCAAAACTGAGGTCAGTCGCTTGGCTGATGTTTAATATGAAAAGTATTGCGCCTCTCTCTGTAAAAAAATTGATTGTGCATGCATTGGGTTATAGTGTATTGAGATATGCTATTACGGTCTTCGGATTCTGTTCGGATCGTTGGAGATGCAGGGTAGACAGGATTATAAAAAAATATACTTATAAATGTTGCCTACAATTCCCAAACAGTAACAGCTGCAAATATCTTCCGTGAACTTGGTCTGCCTAATTTTCATTCTTTGCTCGTTGAAACAGTTGTCATAAAACACTTTTAGACTTCCGCTTTCAAACAAAAAAATACCTCCACAAGGGAACTTGGTAAACACGTCCGCTATATGGTTCCTCGTTCATCCACAAAGTATGCTGCGGCCAGACGCTGTGCATATGTACCGGATATTTTTAACAAGTTACCGAATGAAATTTTTAACGCTACTTCAAAAAGCATGCTGAAAGAACTATTGAAGGAGTCATGGTGAAACTAACTTCCACAACGCTTTGGCATCATAATTTTCACTGCTTCAACTTCTGTTTCACGTAGAATAACCAAATGTTATCTTATTTTTTTCTGGTCATTTTTTTTCTTTGTCTTTCTGTCTCATCAACATCTTTTTATTTACCGTTTGTATTATGTTCATGGCACGGTCCTACAAGCCAATTGAGGCTTAGACCGGCCTGTTTGTGTTGCTCTGTATTTTTTGGTGAATAAACATTATTATTATTATTATTATTATTATTATTATTATTATTATTATTATTATTATTATTATTATTCAAAATACCCCCAAAGGCCCTCATTACGAGGGTATTACATGAGGGGGGGGGGGAGCACAGGCACATAGGCACTGGTAACAGATTATACATCATACTAAAAACAACAGAATACAGGAAAATTAATAATAGAGTGAAACATAGGTAATATGCAAGATAAAACACTGCATATAGAGGGCGTATAGACCGATAATATTTTTATTGTTACTATTGCTATTATTGAGATGGAGGAGATAATCATGCGTGAAAATCTTGCGGCCCTTTACACGCAATGCCTCACAATTTAAAGTGTACCAAAGAGCTGGAATAACGCCAAAATTATACTAATCCATAAGAAGGGAGACATTAAAGAATTGAAGAATTATAGACCCATTAGCTTGCTTTAAGTTTTGTATAAAATATTCACCAAGATAATTTCCAATAAAATCAGGGCAACACTTGACTTCAGCCAACCAAGAGAAAAGGCTGGCTACAGGAAGGGATATTCTACGATGGATCATGTCTATGTCATCAATCAGGTAATCGAGAAATCTGCGGAGTACAATCAACCTCTCTATATGGCATTCATAAATTATGAAAATGCATTTGGTTCATCAAAGGTACCAGCAGTCATAGAGGCATTGCGTGATCAAGGAAAACAGTAGGCATAGGTGAATATCTTAGCAAATATCTACAAGGATGCCACAGCTACCTTGGTTCTCCACAAGAAAAGTAGAAAGGTACCTATCAAGAAAGGGGTCAGGCAAGGAGACACAATCTCTCCAATGCTATTCACTGCATGCTTAGAAGAAGTATTCAAGCTCTTAGACTGGGAAGGCTTAGGAGTGAGGATCAACGGCGAATATCTCAGCAACCTTCGGTTTGCAGATGACACTGTCCCAATCAGCAACAATGGAGACGAATTACAGCAAATGATTGAGGACCTTAAAGGAGAAAGTGTAAGAATTGGGTTGAAGATGAATATGCAGAAGACAAAGATAATGTTCAATAGCCTGGCAAGGGAACAAGAATTCAGGATCGCCAGTCAGCCTCAAGAGTCTTTAAAGGAGTACGTTTTTCGAGGTGAATTACTCACAGGGGACCCTGATCATGAGAAAGAAATTTACAGAAGAACAAAATTGGGTTAGGGTGCATACGGCAGGCATTGCCAAATCCTGACTGGGAGCTTACCACTGTCGTTGAAAAGAAAAGTGTACAATCATTGCGTTCTACCGGTGCTAACATATGGGGCAGAAACTTGGAGGTTAACAAATAAGCTCGAGTTCAAGTTAAGGACCGCACAAAGAGCGATGGAACGAGAAATATTAGTACTAACGTTAAGAGACAGGAAGAGAGCAGTGTGGATCCGAGAACAAACGGGGATATCCGATATTCTAGTTGACATTAAGCGGAAGAAATGGAGCTGGGCAGGCCATGTAATGCGTAGGATAGATAACCGGCGGACCATTATGGTTACAGAATGGTTACCAAGAGAAGGAAAACGCAGTCGAGGTTGGCAGAAAACCAGATGGGGTGATGAAGTTAGGAAATTTGTAGGCGCAAGTTGGAATACGCTAGCGCAAGACAGGGGTAATTGGAGATCGCAGGGAGAAGCCTTTGTCCTGCAGTGGACATAGAATTTAGGCTGATGATGATGATGATCGTTACGCGAACGAAGGATTAAAAACTGGAGACTATTGACAATGTATATTTACAAAAGACAACTGCAGCGCTAGCAAGTTCAGCCGACCGCTCGTGAGCAAGGAGCAATTCGTCTTCTTCGTCGGGGATCCCGCGGGCATCGTCCGCAAGAAACACACAATATGCATGTATCATTATCCCCGGCGGCAGAAGCACCGTCCAGGTGCATCTAAATTTCGGTGGTAACAGGAGAGTAATACGGTTTTAGGCGTCCGACATGCAAAATGTCAGTGAAATTCGGGGCATATGTACTGACTGGGGCGATTTCATAAGCAACTGGAGTCATGACACACAGCACTCGATATGGGCATATGTACCGAGACAGGAGTTTTTTCTGACAGGCCAGCGTGACGAGTCTGGGACCACAGGAGTACCAGAGATCAAGGCGAAAAGTGGACGTCTGTGTGTTGTCTATCCTACAAACGCCGTTGGTTCTCTTGGGAGGTCAGGAGGCGAGCGCGGGTAATTTCGCGTGCTTGGGCTGCCCTGGTGATGGCATCAAGTGCACATTCGCTGGGCTCTTCTGGGGCGGATGGAAGAGATGTGTTCAGTGGCAATGTGGGTTCTCGACCGAAAAACAGAAAGAACGGGGAATAAACGGCAGTGTGGTGGCACGAATTGTATCCAAATCTGACATGGGGTAGGGCAAGGTCCCAATCGCTATGGTCGGACGAGACATACTTTGCAAGCATGTTTGTCAGGGTTCGATTGAGACGGTCCGTGAGACCATTCGTCTGTGGAAGTGTAAGACGTAGTCAGCTTGTGCCTGGTTGAGCAGGAGTGCAGGATGTTGGCGATGACTTTAGAAAGGAATGTCAGAACACGGTCAGTGAGCAGTTGGTGTGGAGCTCCATGCTGCAGAATCACGTCACGTAAAAGAAAATTGTCGACATGTGTGGCGCAGCTTGTTGGAAGCATTCTTGTGATGACGTAGCGCGTGGCGTAATCTATCGCCACATCGGCCGACTTGTTGCCAGACGTTTATAGAGAGAAAGCGACAAGTAAGTCCAAGCCAACGCGAAAGAACGGCTCCGAAGGAATGTCTAACGGTTGAAGGCACCCGGCAGGGAGCGTCGATGCTTTTTTTCGGCGCTGGCATTTCTCTCTCGCCGCAATGTATTTCGGGACGGAGCGGGCAAGGCCTGGTCAAAAGAAGCGTCCGCGAATCCGGCTGTAAGTGCGGGAGACGCCCAGGTGACCTGCCATTTGAAAGTCGTGAAGTTCTTGCAGAACAGGTGACTGGAGGTGCTTAGGAATGACGAGGAGTAGGGTAGGACCGTCGGGGCGTACGTTGTGGGAGTATAATACACCATCCCGCAGAACAAACAAGTGAAAGGACGAATGCGAAAGCGAAGATTATAAGCGATCAATGATGGCGTGCAAGGTGGCATTCCGGCGTTGCTGGGCGGCGACGAGTAGCAGCTCAGAAACGGAGAAAATGCAAGCGTCGGCATCGGTGTCAGGGTCGGCACCTTGTTCGTCCACTGGATAGCAGGATTAACAATCTGCGTCTTGATGTAGGCGGCCCGACTTGTACACTACTGCATTGGAATATTCTTGTAGCCGCAGAGCCTAGCGAACAAGTCGGCCGGTAGAATCCTTGAGTGAGGAAAGCCAGCAGAGCTCGTGGTGGTCCAAGATTACGTAGAAGTGCGTACCGTACAAGTACGGGCGGAATTTAGAAACCGCCCTGGCGAGAGTCAGGCATTCACGATCTGTAATCGAATAGGTGCGCTCTGCAGCTGTGAGGAGGCACCTAGCGTAGAAGATAACACGAGCTCGTCCCTGTTGGCGTTGGGCTAAGACAGCACCAATACCGTGACCATTGGCATAGGTACGGACCTCTGTAGGAGAGGACGAGTCAAAGTGGGCCAGTTCAGGTGGCGTGGTGAGAATGTTGGTCAGGTTGCCAACGCGGCAGTTTGAGCGGTACCCCACGTAAATGGCATGTGCTTCTTCAGAAGATCACTAAATGGTCGGGCAATTGCGGCGAAGCCGTTAACGAACCGTCGGAAGTAGGAGCAGAGCCCTACACAACTTCGGACGTCTTTGACAGACTGAGGTACATGAAAATACGTGACAGCACGAATTTTCTCCGGGTCTGGTTGAATACCGGAAGCGTCGACGAGGTGGGGCAGCGCTTTCATCTGCCGACGACTGAAGTGACACTTTGATGAATTTAGTTGGAGGCCAGCCTCAAGAAGACTTGACGAACAGCTGATAAAGCTCTCAAGGTGTGTCTCAAATGTACGCGAAAATACGAGAACGTCGTTGTCACAAAAGAGCGGGTAATCAAAGCGCGCACCGCGTGTCACGCAAGCCAGCGAAATAAGCACGCCGGCCCCGCGGCACCTTAGACATAGCTGGATAGCGAATACGCCTCAAACAGGCGACTTGACGAACGGAGTCTAGAAGCATCTGCAAGTCACGCGAAGACCAAAGGAACAAGAGAGAGAGAGCGCGCCGGAACACCCTCTCAGACTCCGAACAAACGGCGAGTTGACAGAGAGAGAAGCCCGAGCACGCGCAAACAGGATGCGCCACCACGCCCCCCTCGACGACGCTCCGACGGTGGCGGTCGGACATGCAAGAATTAACTAGAAAATTCCCAGGCTTTGGCCATGCTATGGTATCGACTCCCATAGGAAGGTTCGAGAACCCCGGCGGAGACTATAAGACGCCTTGATTAGAGGTGAACACGTCATGCTTTCGTGGTCTTGTCGTGCAGGGCATCGGTGGTACGCGGCGTACGCTGCTACTTGCGCGCTCTCGAGCAGCACGTTCCGCTATGGATACATCACTCGCAGGGCAAAACTCGAATGACCACTCAGCGGTGTTCAATTGCACATGAGTGCTTTCGCATTGACAACTCATAAGAAGTGCCTAGGTGCCCTCGTATTTGTCTTTATCGTTTCCGTGGCCGCTTTCCACGGTCTGAGAAATGTTATTAGTTAAATGTGTTAAAAATGCGTCGCTCAGTGCAAGGAGTGGTTTTCTGCATGGGTGCTTTCTCGAATGCTATCTAGAACCATAGGGAATGGCGGCGCTATAACGTTAAGCTATTCCAATCTGTTTTATTAAATTTCTGCCACTATCCCTGCATGATTGGTCAAACATTATTTGGGCTACCGTCACTTCACCTGTCTGTCATGTGACATCATATAAAACGCGAAAAGTCCTCATCTGATATGATGTGTGTACACAAATTATGCTTGATTAGACATACCTAAAAAACTTTCCCGATTCAACGCCTTTTTGCGTATTAGCCGTTTGTTATTGGTCAAAACATTTCGGGCTGTACCCCTTCACCTGCCCGTCACGAGACGTCACAAAAACGTGAGCACTCGCCACGTCAAAGCCACGTCAAGACTTTCTATAGACAGAAGTTGATACTGTCTCTATTTACTCTTGTTCATTATTTGTGTATAGACTGTTTATTAACGAGAGTCGATTAGGTGATCATTTTTGTCTACTCCCGGCTTATAGAAAAGGAGTTTATTTCTTTTTGTCTACTCCCCGTCTATAAATTTCCTCTTGACAAAAGTAGTTAAACTGCCTTTCTTTTTGTTTATAGCGCTGCATTATCTTCATAGTGTCGATGCAATAATACGCCGAATAAATCTCAATCTTTTTGGAATACAGGGAGAATACGTGGTTACGAAATGAATGAAAGATGGCTTGCCGCCGATCGCACGGGCACTAGCTACTCTGTGCTGCCGGGTGGAATAGATTTCTCTGCGAATAATACACATTTTTGCGTATCGAGCGTCGCAACCGCATACGGTAACATGGGCCACCAAATGCACGCCCTTATCCTCCTTTTTGTTTATCTTTTGCATGAGACTACCATTTTGGGCAGGAGCGGCAATGCCTCTTCTCGTCTTGCACTGGAGGCCTTCTCTATCAAGCAGAACAGAGATCGGTGTGTAAGTGAGCCGTCTATCTCTTTACTTGACGCTGAATTTGACTTCTTGCGCAACCGTCTTTAATCTACACGTGCCTTTCTTATCGTCTGGCCTGCGCATGCGTGACAAGAGGATATATATGTGTGTACAATCCTTCCTTTGCATTAAACAGTTGTGAGTAGCGCTTGTCCTTGTTTGTCCCTTTCTTGTTTCTGTCTTTTATATTGCGCTGAGTTACTTGTTCAGTTATGCAGAACCAACTAGCCCAACAATTAACTATTCTAGAATACGGGCAACTGATATACCACTCTTACCAGCCGCGGCGGCGTAGTGGGTTCGACGTGGCGCTGCTAAGCCCGAGGGCAGGGGATCGAATCCCAGCTGCCGTGGCCGCACTTCGATGGGGTTGAAACGCAAAAAAAAAAAAAAAATCAGCGACGATTACGATATTCGTAATGCGAATTTTGAGCGTAGCTTTATAGGTGTTTTGAATTCGCGATATCTTGTGGCAAAGAACTTGGGGCCAGATTCACACAGCTTTTCTTTCGTAAGTTCGCGTTCCCATTGGCTGGTCGCCTTCGCTAATGATATGTCTGACATCCGGATTGGCTAGGATTTGTTCTTACAAAAAATTCTTGCGTAAGAAGCTTTTGTGAATTCGGGCCTTGATTCTGAACGACAGGGTCCTCTCGGCGCGGAGGCTCTACTCGGGCAGCTCGTTTCGCAGCAGTGGCCGACAAAGCATTTCCACCCGCATTGTTCAGAAAGAAAGCGTGAACACGGCAACGCGTGGCTCGCGCGGAGCGCATTCTCTTGCGGTAGCGGCTCAGGAGAAGTAACGCATGCGCAGTGGGTCCGATGCCCACGCCAGTGCTTTTCAATGCGAAGCATTTCTTGGCGAACATTCGCCACTTTGACAGTATCTGTCAATCTATCTATCTAGCTGCCTACGTCTTGGTGCTCTCATGGTCGTTTCGTTAACTTGGTAGGTACAAAATTGGCATAGTATGATAAGAGTGTATGACGAACACAAATGATAGGTCATGACATACATGTGTGTGTCATGTAGGTCATGAAACAGGCGCTCACGTATTGGTGCTCTCTTGTCGTTTCGTTAACTAAGCATGTAATTAAAATGGGTTCGGACATGGGGACTAAGTGAAGGAAACACTAAAGGATGATGGTAGAAGTCATAGCCATGAGCATGACTGAGCAAAAATGACAATGACCCAGCGAAAAATGATTAACACTGAAAAGCCACTGGAATGTTTCCGGACGTGGGCATTAAGTTAAGAGAACACTAAAGGACGATGGTAGAAGTTATAGTCATGAGCATGACTCATCAAAAATGACGACTCAGCGCAATATGATTAACACTCAAAAACCCCTGAAATAGGTTCAGACGTAGGCACTAAGTGAAGGAAACACTAAATGATCGTGGTAGAAGCCATTGTCATAAGCATGACTCAGCAAAAATGACAATAACTCATCGAAAAAAGATTAAAACTCAAAAACCACTGAAATGGGTTCGGACATAAATGATAGGTCATGACATGAATGTCAGGACAAGCGTATCATGTAGGTCATGAAACAGCTGCCTACGCCTCGGTGCTCCCATGGTCGTTTCGTTAGCTTGGTAGGCTCCCCGCACGCTGCTTCGCATAACATCGATTCCCGCAGAGTGTGGGATTTGCCGGCTTTTTTTGCATTTATATTGCTAAGGGGAGATTTACAGAAAAAAATACGAGAGGCACTGGGATCGATACCCGGCACCTCCACTAAGATCTTATGGGGAGATTTACAGAAAAGGGGCTTGTTTACACACTGTACAAGGAGACTAAAAGTGGGGAAGCAACAACGAGTATGGAGGACCACAGGCCTCACTTCTTCCTCCTCTTGTCGGCTCTACGCTTCAGCATCTTCATTGTCCGCCGGAAAATTGGCTTATAACAATATGGTATCGGTGGACCCTCTCGCCGTATGCCTGGTCACCGCCATGGAGCGCGTCTTGGGTGGCACTCTGGTTTCCTCCTCACCCTTTCGCCCTACTTATCCGCTTTCCTCATCGTGCTCTCTTCGCTTTCGCCGTCTTTCATCCTTTGCTGCGTTCGTTCGCTCGGTTACGCTGACGGACCCCGACACTCAACGCAGCAACTGGCTGCTAAGAGCGGCGCTCTAAAATGTTTTTATTCAGTACGAGGGCGCAAACCTTCGAAAGCTGGGTTGGTGCGGAAAATACTGCCTGCACGACGTTTTCTTTACCAACTTCTTCAAGCCATGCATTTGGCCATGTACTATCGACCAAGAAGTTTACAGACCGAGGGATTTGACAAAATGCTGAATATCTCCGCAGCCTCGAAACTTACCCTGGTATTACCATTTCTAGCCCCTACTGGAATTAGCGAACAAAATTGTGATGTAGGGTTTTACTGGCTATTTTTAAAGGCTGCTCGGATATTTAGCGCTTTCTGAGATCCCGTGGTCCGTAAACTTTCTTGGTCGATAGTAAATATGTTATCACAGCTATTTTATTATTGTCTTTGTTCACCTTGCTCTTATTTCGCTCATGACCTTGACCAAACGTAACAATTTTTCACGTGCTGCAGAAACTACGTGGCTCGAGTGTACTGTCGGCGTCAAATGAAACGCGAACTGACGAGCACGTGGCCAAAGCATAACTGAAGATATATTGCGCACCGTCCAGACATCACCATTGACCATGCAACATTTGTACATCCGGTTGACCACACTGCGAGGTTATGCTCCCCATTTTCGTTTCTGTTCTGGTTCTCTTTTAGTTCAAAGCGAGGAATCATACTGGCGCAATTGTGATGCAGGCGCGAACCGTACCACGCCCTCCGCTGTTCACGTTTCACTTGAAACCGATAGCACTTACGGTTTCGCCGCACTGTGCGATAATACTCGCCCTATGCTGCGACATTTTAGTATCTGTATTCTTCGAATTTTATTTCCTAGCTTTCAAGTAAAAGAGAACCAGAACAGAAGCGAAAAGAGGCATCATCACCTTAAAGTCCCTAGATATTTTTTGCTTTCTTTAAGTAGCGACAAGCTTTGAAGCACCGCCGACGAATCTCATTGGGCGGCGCTCATTCCGGCAGCCATGTTCTTCCTAACGCTGTTTCCCCGCAATCATTTGCACGCTGCTGCGAGCGCCGTAGATAGCAGCGGCCGTTGACGGTCGCATGCTATCTAGGAAGATAATGGCGGCCGACGGAGTACATGTTGCTGCTTAAAAAAAAGACCAGGAAATCTAGGGACTTTACATCACCTCGCAGTGCGGTCAAACCGGATGTGCGCACCTGCCAATGGTGAGGACAGGATGGCGCGCCCTATACCCTAAGTTATGCTTCGCGTCCCATGTGGGAATAGCCAGTAATGAGGCAGCGGACACCCTCGCCAAAACCGCCCACTATCCTGAAGTGCCGCTTTCACGAGCAGTCGCTTCCTCAGATTTTTCTAGGCAGCGCCTGAAAAAAAATGCTCGCAACCATTCACCCGGATGACAGAGTGGCAAATGGCAAGGGTCCCAGGCTACTTCCAGAGGGTGGCCTTACCAGGAGGGAACGCGTAACGTTGCTTCGACTGCACACGGGCTGTGTCTGGACGGTGGCGTGGCTGCAGCGCCAAGGTACACTCCAGCTCACCGGCCTGCGAACGTTGCGGCAACCCCGAGACCCTCGAGCACCTTCTCTGTGCATGCCCAGCGCTGGCACAGGGCCGCTCAAAAGTCATGACTGCCTACAGACAACAAGGTCTACCCGCTGCGACAACCAGCGACCTCCTGTTCCCGTCGCCTCCCCACCTCCGAGCTCTCCATAGCCTCTTGGAGTTTGTGGAGTCGAACGGGATCACCGCCCATTGCTAAGCGCTCGCCCCCCAGCAGGCCATTGCTTTCATCACCGGCCTCCTCCGTTATCGGATGAGACTACTGCTGCTTCTCTTTCTCTTCCCTTCCTCACATCTTTATCTCCCGCTGCCCTTTCCCCTGACGCTGCGCCGTGCTCCCTATAGGGCAGCAGAAATAGGCGTCATTTTCCTTAATAAACCACTTCGGCCACGTGCTCCTTTGTTCGCGTTTCATTTGACGCCGATCGTAGATCGTTTCCAACTCTTTCTACCTGATTTTGGAAGCTGTCATTAACTTTGTGCAGGCATAAACTGTAGTATCCTAGCAATTTGCACACGTCCGCTAAGCGAGAGCATCAGTGCTTGTGCGCACGAAGTTCATGTTACCAGTGGAACGTAGAACGCTTTTCCTGCTCCGCCAGAGAGCTGGTTGAGTGGAGTGTGACGGTGCGTCTACTTGAGTGCTTGTGATTTTGCAGCCAAGCTGTCAGCGCGTCGCCATCATTTCGAGAAGAAGCGCTTATCAAAACTTTCAAATAAAAAATCTTCCGGGCAATGCCTCAGCGCATGAAATCATAGCTGGACGTAAGAAACGCTATCCTGAAATACCTTCATAGCAGCGGTATCTTATACGTAAGTCAGTAGCACTGAAAGCTCCATGAATGAACGTGAATTTTAGCGTTCGTGATTGCTGATGCATGCCGATGATTGACGGGTTCAGGCTGTCTTTCCTTGAGCATGTGGCAGGCACATTTCTTGACTTCAGTCATTTCCACCACTGCGCCTCCTTTCAGATTGTAGTCAGTGTTTGTGTGTTTCGAAGTGTGTTGTACTACTACCTCGCCGTATCATACGCCCATAGCAATGCTTTTATATATCTCCACCTAAAGCCGTAAAATTGCTTTCACTGGCGATTGCCCAGTGGAAGCAAAAAAATTACCTATGGGCAGTGATAGCAGATTGTTCAAAATATTATACAGATATCTGCACCTAAGTTTAAGCACTCGAGGTACGGAACGTAGAATCGCGCACAAAAGCCACCCACTACAACCCCTAAACAAGGTTAACACTTTTTGAGGGTGCTAAAGCATTGGTTGCGTGCCTGTAATTTTACCAATATACTAAATATAGATGACTAAAATGATCATATCTGAATTATATTTAGGTAATTTTCTTCAGCCATAACATTAATTGTGGTGAGCTATTTTATTCCGTGAAATTTATGACAGTATTCTGCGCTGAGAACATGGGATACGGCTGCCACCCGAGTATCATAGAACGTTGTTGACTATTTCGATTATCTTTTTTATCATCTCTCCTATAACCTTCTCTACTACATCTTGTATAACACCATTGAAAAGCGTAGTTAGCGTGTCCAGAAGCTTGTTGATGGCAGGGTCTGCCAGCTTCAATGCTTTCAAGTGAACATCGAGGCCCTGCATTGTTTTTATGTCGAATGACTTCATGGACAACTTGGCTTTGCTTGTTCTGGAAAAAAAGAAAAGAACAACATCAGGATGCATCATGTTGCGCGTAGTAAACCTGTAAAACACGTGATCGTGCGTATACCCAAAATAAGAGGCTACAATTCTCTTGAAAAACCAAATGAAGCAATGAAAGTGGTAAAAATGTTGATTATTTTGTTCACAGGTCGATTTAGAGAATGAATATGGTTTTTGTTGCAAAATGAATGCCGAAACCCATTGAAGCATGCTGCAGTAAAATTAGAGCAAGGGCCTGTGAACGCCGTGGACATGTTACTTAGTGTTTTTTTCATAATTTCACTAGAATTAGCGGAACGCGGACAAAGCGGAAAGTGAAGGATATTAGCTGCGTTGAGGTGAAGAAGCTGCTGGGCTCTAAAGCATGAAAAAATATCGCAGCGTACTCGAACACCCGCCGCGGTGGCTCAGTTAGCTAAGGCGTTGCGCTGCTGAGCACGAGGTCTTGGGAGCGAATCACTGCCGCGGCGGCCGCATTTCGATGGAGGCGAAATGCAAAAACGCCCGTGTGCTTGCGTTGTAGTGCACGTTAAAGAACCCCAGGTGGTCAAAATTAATCCGGAGCCCTCCACTATGGCGTGCGTCGTAATCAGAACTGATTTTGGCACGTAAAACTCGAGAAAGAAGCGTTTTCGAAGTCAACCACGCTGTGTTGAGAAGAAGCACGAAAAGCCTTATTATATGTTCTTATAAGCCAAGTTATATGTTCTTGTATATGTAGTTTTTGGAGACAAAACACAACCGAGTCTATTCACACGCGATGAATACAGTCACGAAAGCTCGGCACTGCTTGCACTTCTCTTGCACGGACGCCTGCCACAAACCCTGCCTTACGTCGATCCTAGAGTACCACACACGCTCACTTGTTCCCTTACATCGACAATGTGGGGCATTCAAAAATCCAGCAGCTGCGTTTGCTTATTCATGTGAGGATAATCGGCACTCGTCCTAGAAGTGCCATCGCCCTTAAAACATTCATTATTGAAGACGCAATTGTTGATGTCGTTAACTCAGGTAATTTCTGCGAGCGTTTAAGGGAGTTCCTCCCGTGAGAACATCTTCTAATGCGTAAGCATCTTTAACGTGCACCCCAGTTCCTTCACGCGAAAAGTGTAATGCTCTGTATCGGCCAAAAAATGCGTAATTTGCGAAGTTAGGACCTGTATACATTATAATAGCGCAAATGTAGATGATAGTTAGCTTTGTAAGCTATAAGGAACAACTTAAAAAATGAGAAAGAGAATACCCATAGGACTCCTTAGAAAATGCATGGGAAAGCTTATAGCACGGGTGTGCCAACTGAAATTTGGGGTTGCTCCTACTTTAAATTTGAGGGTGGACCTGCTTAAACTTGGGGTGCACAAACTTGAAATTTGGGTGTGGGCCAACTTGAGATTTTCAGGAGGCCCAATGTCTAATTGAACGCTACTAAGCATACTTCGAGTTACGAACTCCTTGCGGGCAAGCGAGCAGACGCCTGGCGCATTTTCACTGGGAGTCACCCAGGAGTTACCGAGGTGAAGTTATAACGCAGGCGAGAGATCACGCAGACCAGGAACGCGCGCCACAGGCTTGCGAGAGTGACAGCGAGGGTGATACGAATATAGTTTCTATGGTGACATGGCTTCGCGGCGATGCATTCTTACCCTGACGCAATACCTCAGTCGCTACTGCGGCAGCTAGTGGCCCATTTAGTCCGCTCTGCTCCGTCGAGGCGCGTTCGTGCCCGGCGATCCGGCTCAATTGGTACGCTCGCTTTGAAGGAGCCGAATGCGGCGAGAAAACCTGACAATTGTCTACTAAGGCATAAGCATTCTTTGCCACCGGAAAGGCCATGGGTAGACGCGCATAAGCTAGGAAAAGCAAGAAAGGAAAAAAGAAAGCAAAAGCGAAGTCACAGCCGAGCCAAACAGAGCTTACGCATTAGTTAACAATTGTCGGAATTTATGTATCTTTTTGTCATGTCAGATACCGTTCAGGTTCATACAAATATGTATTGCGGAGCCCAGGATAAGCGTGATCTTGATTACATAAATCGCATGCGGATATGTCTGAATGCAGTGTACCAGCACACTGTAACGCTGTAATGCTGAAGTTCGATGCTAATGCTTGCCCACCCTTACATCTCTTCGTGTAGTTTTCCCAGCAAGATGGGAGTATGGCACGCTCCTTACTACTGACTGCTTCGATATCATTACCTAGTGACGGGTCACGAGCACAGCCAATACCAGCGACCTCAGTGGGACTACGAGGGCTCCTCATGAACACAGCGTGCCCACGGTGCGGTGAAGAGGCATGAGGCATCATCAATTGCCAAATCAGCAATAGCATGAATAGCTCAAACTCCAGCATATCAATAAAGCTTGTGCGGAACTACTAAGCACAGTTAAGAACACGGGGAATTTATTTGTACGTCCCTTCACTTGATCGACTCCATCGTTTCACTTCATTTTCATCACTCCACCAGCCGTCCCCCACTACTCGCTCATGTGTAAACCGGCGATACGGAATTGTTGACAATGGGAGCCGGAATGATCCGTGTGGCAGCGACTGTGCCTTCAGTCGGATTGTGGAATGGTGTTCAGAACGTTTGATGACTGGGAAAGGACCGGCATAGCGAGGCCGAAGAGAACGAAGAGGCGTGTGAACACGGTCAAAAACGTATGAGAATGTTTGCATGTCTGAGGGTAGGAAAACGTCGTGCTTTTTCGTGTGAGTAAAGGTTGGCGATGGACGCAAGTTTTGCATGAAATTTTCGTAGACGCAGGACGAACGAAGATAGATCCGAAACGTTCTTGGTAGGCACTCGGTTGACGAGGTTACCCGGCAGCGAAGGGTGCAGCCGTAAGCCATCTGAGCTACAGAGCAGGCGAGTTCTGATCAGAGTGTTGACCGAAGGTCGAGCAGCACGATTGGGAGGTGCGACACCCAATCCTCAACGTGTGGCTTAGCGGCGAGTGCTGCTTTCAAGTGACGATGTAGTCTCTCTACGATGCCGTTAGATGCAGGATGGTGAGGTGTGAATGTGAGGGGATGTTAGAGATGTGAGAAGTGCCAACTCAAACTGTCTGCGTCGATCAGCGGTCACCATTGATGGCACACCAAAACAGCTAATCCAGGTAGACAGAAAAATATGAGCAACTGTCTCTGTCGTTATATCAGGCATGAAAGCTGCTTCAAGCCACCGTGTGTACCTATCAATACACGTAAGCAAATACGTCTAAGCACGGCATGGTGGCAAAGATACAACGATGTGGTGACTGAATGGTGTCAAAACATTCATTGGGGAGAGAGAATTTTCGCAGTGGATGCTTGGTGTGTCGTTGCACCTTGATATGTTGACAGGCTGTACAAGTGCGGACCCAGTCGCGTATATCAGCGCGTATACGTGGTCGGACGTAACGTTCGGTGATGAGGTGTTGCATGGCACGTACGCCAGGATGGCTGATTGAGTGCAGTGCATCAAAAACAGCACGACGAAGAAGAGAAGGAACATAAATGGAAGTACAGTAGGGTGAAACATCGCACCAGAGCGTGACGTCGTGGTCGGGAAGGTTAACTTCCTCCATGCGTAGGGATGTAGAAGATCAGAGTCGTGGAAGTTCACCATCGGATGCTTGTGCCGCCGTGAGTGAAGACAAGGAAAGGTAGATACTATGATGCCAATACGACTGAGAGCGTCCACTGCCCTGTTGAGGCTCCCTGTGGCATAGCGTATGTCTGTTGTGAATTCGGCAATGAAAGCAAGATGCCGGAACTCTGTAGGAGTAGGAGCACTGTAGGAGCACTGCAGGAACGTAAAGCCGAAGCAAGCCATTTGTGGTCGGTAAGAACGACAAATTGTCGCCCACAAGGACTTCACTGCAAGGTATACGCCACGAGGAGCTCTCGTCCGAAAGTACTGCATCAGCGTTGAGCGTCGCGTAAGTTGCGGAAAAGGAAGGAGATTACACCCTTGCACCATTAATCCACTGATGAAGAGCGGCTCCCACACCTTACCAAGAAGTGGCCACCATAACGCTGCTGGGAGCGATCTGTGAGAGCGGCTTTGGCAATTTGGTCTCAACGGCGGCGAACGCTTGATCAACGACCGTGTCCCAAGGAAATGCGGTAGGCTCAGCTTTCAAAGTGGAAAGGTGTACTTCAAGAGGCTGCACCAACTTAGAGCATGCGGGGATGAAGCAGCGATAAAAATTGACGAGTCCGAGAAAACGTCGCAAGCTACGTGTGGACTTTGGTGGCGGGTAGTCGATGATGGCCTGAGCCTTGTCAGACAGCGGAGTTATGCCATGGTTAGTGGTGTGATGTCCGAGACAATGGATCTCCGGAACCCCAAACTGACATTTATCAGCATTGACGACAAGATCGTAATCATGAAGTCAAGGGAAAAGTTGATGTAGAGGCGCTTTGTGGGTTTCAGCGTCTTTGCTGGCAACGAGAAGATCACCAATGTAGGAAAAACAAAAGGGTAAGCCTGTGGTGACTTCGTCTATAAAGCGCTGCGAAGTTTGAGCTGCGTTGCGAAAAGTGAAAGGCATGCGTAAATATTCAAAATGACCAAATAGGGTAATTACAGCAGTTTTTGGGATGTCGGAAGGCTCAACGGGGATCTGGTGATAAGCTTTCACGAGACCGATTTTCGAATATATTGTTGTGCCGGTTACAGAGGCCGTGCGGTCCTGAATATTTGGTAGCGGGTATCGGTCGAGAACACTGACCGCATTCAGTGTGAGATAATCACCGCAAGGCCGCCAATCATTGTTCTTCTTAGGTGCCATGTGCAGTACCGATGACCACAGACTTGAAGACGAACGATTGATTTTTAGTTGAAACATATACTCGAATTCATTGCGAGAAAACTGAAGTTTATCAGGACCGAGTCGGCGAGCCTGGTAGTGAACAAGCGGGCCTGTGGTAACAATAGAATGGGTCACAGTGTGTTTAGGGGTTTTATCGATCGAAGACTGTGCAGTAATCTCCGTAAACTTGTTTAGTAGAGCTGTATGCGCAGATGTAGGCACTTTGACGTAAGTAGGGTTGAGCGTAGTTGCGTGCCACAGAAAACCGTTGACTGACAAACCCGTGATGTTATCCACCAGGCGACAGCGGCTCATGATCCCGAGCAGATGAAAATGTCTCAAGAACTCAGCTCCTAAGATGGCATAACGGGCGTCGGCTATCCAAAATAGCCATTGCAACTGTGTCTTAAGGCCGAGATCGAGGGTAAGAGACTTCTTTCCGTAAGTCGCGGTGACGGAAAAGTTGATAGCTTGTAGGGGGGTTGACTGCGTGGAGACGACGGTCAGCTTTGGCCGCAGGAATTATGCTGACCTCCGTACCAGTGTCCACCAACAAACGCAGTCCGATGGTTCGGTCGGTTATATAGAAAAGGCGGCTTGGCACATGGCCAGGATCGCCTGCCGCTGTTATTGACGACCGCTCTGAGCGTTTCCCGTGCGCCACGAAAAGGGTGGCACACATCGACGAGCCGCGGCGCAAAAACGTCGGTGGTAGTAGCACAGGCTCTGTGATGAAAAACGGCGTTCAAGTTGTTGAAACCGCCGGTGCAAAGAAGCCTACGTGAGAGATTGATGAGGTGCACAGGGCCGGTCATTGAAGTCGCGAGTGTTGCTCAATTCCTGTCGCAAGTCGGCGACTTGAGATGTGAGCTCTTTTACTGTTTCTCGAAGGAAATACACTTGAGGAAGTGGAGAGTTACGGACAGCAGTTATGACATCTGGAGCGACGTCCATCATATCGTTGGTTAGTTTACCGAGTTCCGACAAGGAGTTCTGCTGAGAGGTCACGAGAGCTATGCGTACTTTAGCAGGAAGACGCTGTAGAAACAGTTCACGTAATACGGCCGTGTCCAAGGTGTCTAGTTGGTCACCAGTGGGGTGTTGCAGGTGACATAGAAAGTGGTTGGTCGTCTGTCACCGAGCTCTTCGTTGTTCAGGAGCTGATGAATACGCCGATGCGCAGGCGTGACGTGATGGCGTCCGAAGAAGGATCTCTTCGATTGGCGTATATGGAGTTTCATCACGTGGCTGTACGAGGATGTCGCGAATCTCGGACATGGCCTGAAGCGGTAATGCTTCAACCCGGAGTTCATACTTGCGAACTTCCGACGTGACGCAATGAATGCGGAACATGTTCCTAGCCCGAGTGAACCATAGCATTCGGATCTAGAAGCCATAGCTGCGGTAGTATAATGGTGGCTGTAGCTCCTTGAAGGCACCTGACCGATTGCAGAGGTAGCATGAGCGTGGTTGAGGTCGTCTGTAGTCTCACGTTGATCGATTGACGGTCGCGTTCGTACTCCGTGGCACTAGTAACTCTGGAAACACTAAGCCCAGTTAAGAACACGGGATTCATTTGTACATCCCTTCACTTGTTGTTGTTGCCTATCACATGTTTGGCTCCTACCCACGATGAGGGATTGGCCAAGAAATGGGTGGATTATTCCAAGTTAATATGGAGCATAAATTTCCAAATATCTATGAAATTAGCATTGAATAGCATAGAATAACTTGATCCAGTTCATCATTTCACTTCCTCTCCTTCACCCGACCAGCCGTCCCCCACTACTCGCTCATGTATAAACCGGCGACGTGCCAGAAGATAAGTGTGCCACACTCTGAGCACCTCGAAAGCCTATCCGCGCAGCGCCATCATGATGCTACCTTTTCACATTACGTACATCATACATTGACAAAGCGCGGGGCCAGCACACTAGACCTTATACAAGAGACTGCATGAACCAATAGATTTGCGGTTGCAGCACCTTAAAACGCTAAAGTTTTTCCGCCGCCACTCGGACACAGAAGCGACGTCACGCTGGACCGATCGAGACAGGGAAAAAAAGGAGCTAGGTTGGCGACCACTTGCCAACGCAGCGTAGCAGCAGCGCGACACTGCGACCCAGCCGTAACCCAAGCACCAACCGATAATTGCAGAGCTAGTAGAAAAGTTATCAATATGAAAGTTTTAACGACGCTCAGAACTTTACCGCGCTTGTATACAGAGAAGCCGGTGGCTCCGTCATCAGCACACTGCTCAGGGAGAACTTGCCAGACGTATGAAATGATTTTGAGTTATTGTAGAAACGGGAATGTTACAAAAGTTCACTAAATCAAAGGGCGCGCCGCGCATCACCCAAGCCCACAACGGAGCAAGTCGGCCCCACGGCAGCTTTGATAGAGGGAGAGCGCATACACCACAAACAGCTGACGCGATCAACGGAGACTAGAAGCTTCGACAAGATACGCAAAGACTACATGATCGAGCGACAGGAGATAGAGGGTCCGCGCCGAAACACCCTCTCAGACATAGACGCAGGGTGAGTGGGAAAAGAGAGGGGGGGTGCGTCAACCCGAGCGTGCGCCAACGGATGAGTCACCACCCTCCTCGAAGACTTCGGCGGCCGCGGCCAAAAACCTGAGAAATATCTCGCAGATTCCCAGGCTTTCTTCATGCTATGGGAGCACGACTTCGTAAGAAGGTTCGAGAAGCGCCGATGGAGGCAATAAAAGCGCCCTGCGGGACTCAGTAGGGGGATCAGGCCGCGTCGATGAAGAGATATGACGTGAAACATGCCCTTCTGCGGAAGAAGGGGATTCGGCGGCAAGCTAGCCAACGAGTTCCTCGAGCGTCTGCGTTTCCGGAAGTTCCTTCTTCGAGAATTGCCTCGAGCTACGCCGAGATCGTCCGGTTCAAGACCAGCACGGGTGAGTACGAGTGGACACTTTGTGTTCCTATTCATTCTGTATTGTACGTGTTGAACTCTTAGAACTTGTCGTTAACTATTTTCCAGAGCTTTGTTAACACCCATCTAAAGTGCATTCTGATGTGCCTAGCTGAAGAGCGCGTTGTGTATGTAACTGCCTTGTTTGAAGAAAATATTTTGTTGGGGTTTGATAACTCTGGGCTCTGACTCTGTTTTTAGATCCCAACCGGCGTTCGATGGCGCACAAGAAGGCCTCTAGAGTATTAGTTGTCCGAGCTTTCGTGGGGTTATTTCGGAAGCTGATAAGCCGGCTTTGGAATTTGGGTTGGCGTTGGCGCCTCGTTCATGGGGTGTGTGACAGGGAGCAAGAGCAACAAGCTGCTATCGCTAACAAAAGTTCCTGTTTCTGCAATGAGGATAGGAAAACTTGAAGCTTTACACAAGTCAAAACGGTACTTCATAGCCTGCGTATTCCAACAGCCAGAGGTGAGCTAATAACGCCGATTGCAAAATCTACACACCAAGAGTAATGTTACAAGGCCGGGCTTCACCGGCAACTTTCGTACTGCTAACGCAGTGCTAAGGCAGAATTACCTTAGGCATGGACTTTCAGAGCAATGGGGCTGAGCTCAATTAGCTAAAATCAAAGTAAATAATGCCATTTCCGAACCAAGCAATACCACCAAATGGAACTCTCAGTGGACGGAAAAGAAGTTGAGGTGTAGATCCCACTTTGGGTCCCCGTACTTAATGCGTACACACCAAAAGGTCCACATATATGAAATGCACCCGTGAGGATGACAAACACTTGCTGCTCGATTCCGAAATCTGCTTTGCGAGGAGAATCGCAAAACTCGCAGAAGCGAAAGCGATACCGACGCTTACAATCTTCAGTCAGGAGTCAGGAGTACAAGAGCCTTCTCAAAGGTACGATGGTGGCTTTCACAGAAATTATCAAAGTTTGCGGTACGCTTCCACGTTCAGATTTTTCAAATTCACGTCAACGACCCAAGTGCGCCACCTGGCTATATACATTATTCTATACTCCATCTTGCAAGTAGATTGCAGTGCTGCAGAAGGTACGAGGCGTACACTGGTAATATCTTTGCCCAGAAAAATACAGTTCCAGGCGTAACTGTCCGAATAATAGCAGACATAATAATTACTGTGTTTTGGTTTTGCTTGGTACAAGATATGTTAGAGCGATGCATGACGTGTAAGGGCTTTATGCGTGCACGTCGTATACCGCGAATTCAGCTGCCGCCGAGTCAACAACACCACGTGGATGAACACCTCTCGAGGGATATTCGGCTTTCCTATTGGCTAAGGAGCGCAGCAGCTCCCAGCCTGCTGCAAACGACCTGTGTGATAGGCACGAACATCCCCAACACCTTCTCCTATAGTATCCATATTTATTTCAGTCGTCATGCAAGATTTAAGAAAACACTTGGAGGGCACTTGAAGCTTCGCTTTTAAGAGTAGAACGTGACAACATTCCAAGATACCTGACTGCGTCTCACGCTTCCCGACAACTGCAGCTTGTGTAACAGTAATGTGTACCTGGAAACGCTGGCGGCGAACGCTATGCACGAAGGCGAGCTTTCTGGTTCTTTCCTTTGGTTTTCCCCCGCACGGCGCGCGCCGCCCCTGGTCAAGCATCTCAAACGGCAACAGGAAAAGCGATTTGTGTTTGAGTTTCCGCCGTAACAGAATAACGTTTTCTCGTATACTCAAATTACAGTCCGATGCTATCACGTGTGCGGGTTGTGTGTGTGTCGTACTTTACGAATTTTCTGACGCATTTTACTTTTAGAAATTGAATCAGTTCAATAACGCCTACACACCATGCGGAGGGCCTGCGTGGTTCGGGATGATATTTCTCATACGGACAACGCCGCCGGACGCCGACAACGCATTTTCTGCGACATGGGTCCCTTAACGCCATCAAGTTTCGCCAAAACCCATTTCCCAATGACTGTTGACCATGTTGCGTAAGCACTGGATGAATATAACCACACAACTTATTGCCGACGTCGAACCTGGTTATGTATGAGGCGTGTACTACAGCGCGACTTCTCCAGTTTATATATCACCGACACTGCGAAGGCTGGGGTGGCACCCGAAACGCAAGGCGCAGCGGTGCTAGCTAACTCTGAGAAACCCGCCATGCGGCACCGCGCTCCGCTCTCGCACTTCTTTCTTGACAGGCTGCGCAATCTAGTGGCGCTGCCGAGAAGAGCGCGCGTGGCCTTCGAAACTAGTGGCATAGCTTGACGGTGCCTGCAAACGTGGAGAATTGTTCCCTCGCTCACCGCACACAAAGTTGGCAAGAGGTTCATTGATGAGCGGCACATACCCAGTACATTCATGGCACAGCTCTCTGAAGCGTTGGCATGAAAGACATTCGTTGAAAAACGGCACATACCCACCACATTTGTGGCGTAGACTGCTAATGCGTCGAGTTGCTGCCCTTGAGGAACCCTCGTGATGTGGGTTTGAATCCGCTCTGCACCATAGAAATTTATGGGATCTTTTTCTTCAGTGTAGAGTGGCACATTCTCAGTGGCACATGCCTAGTTTGCGAAGTTGGCGTCAAAGACGTTCACTGAAGACCGGCACACACCTACTGGCACATACCCGGTAACCCAAGCTGGCATCAAATAGATTCGTTGAAGACCAGCGCAGACCGAGTGGCACATATGTAGTGCTCCAAGTCAGGTAAATGGTTTCTTCGAGCACCGGTGCTCTACACAGTCCCGCATCTACAATAACCCATGTCGGCGGGAAAGAGCTCCGTTGAAGAGAGGCGATTATGTACGCATCGCCACATACTCAATAACCCAAGTTGGTCCGATGGTTTGTTTCGAACCCTGTTACCTCAGCAAAGCAGCCCGATGTGCTGCTTTGCAGCAAAGTAGCACTGGGATACGATAGCATCAACTGGAAGACGACACCTACGTGGCAACAATAGCCGCAAGCGATTTAGCCCAACCGCAACAAGTAGGCCCGTATACAAAGACTCGACGAGCACTTGAAAGCAGAGGCCAGTCCTACGGCATTTATGAATGAAATATTTTTGTGTTGCTTTCTCTTTTTGCGTAACGAGAAAGTTATCATCGGTCCGCGCCCACAACTTTGTTTTTGTGCCCTCAGTATTGCGGCCAAATGTTTCTCGCACCATCAATGCGGTCCAAGGAAACGGTGCCTATAGTTTTCCCTGCACGAGTATGCAAGAGCAATATTACTCGAAACACCCGACAGAAGCGTGTTACGTCGAGATAAATCGGTGCTATCAACAACGCACGACACCGTCAACAAGGACCGCCGAAACCCCATATCCTGTCAAACCCGGTTTTCATCCTTTATTGGTGACTGTGGGGGGGGGGGGGGGCACTTTCGTGGGATCTTTTTGGCTCCGACAAATAAAAATTAGGCGACGGCCAGTGAAGCCAAAAAATAGAGCTAGCGCAGAACCCTCACACCCCTTACACGACGCCTATTGACCCTTTTCGCGGAGCAGTTTGTTTTAGAGAAACGAGATGGCGCTCACGGCTGCGCGCCATACGTCTCCTCAGCGACCGCGCACCAATACGAAACCAGTACCGCTTCTACCTTGCTTCTGTGTGATCAGCTGTCGGAAATGCCACTGTGTTTTCGCTAACACACTGTGCTCCAATCATGCTAGATTGAACATTGTGGATTGAAGACATGTGCAGTAGTTGGCTGCAAAAATAATGACTGGCATGTCAAGGAATGGAATGAACCTGTGTGGCCAAGTTCGCGGACCGCTGCTCCAACTGTCCGAACGTGTTACTGGCACTTCGAGATGTACGGCTTTCTTCGAGGATACAGAAATTTGCTCATCCTTCAGCCTCATATCGCTAACCTTCAAAGAAAGGGCTTGATCCCCAGAACGTCGGCAAGAGTGAGTACCACTCGTTAAACAATGACAAAGGGAGTAGCGCCGCTTTCTGTCATAGTAAGTCTCACGCACGTTATCTATACACATGTGTCCCAAATGGCAGGAGAACTTACGCCGACTCTATCGCCGACGTATCAAGATTAAGTGAATGGGCGCACACTTGAATATATGCGTACTGTATACGCACAACAAATGACGGACTACACCGATGGCGCACGAATGGTCGAAGCTGAATGTTTCGTGACGGTCCACAAGAGTGAGCGAGTTAGTAGCTGTATTATATATATTTGTTACAAGGTATTACAATGTACATAACAGCTACGTTTCAAGCCTTGTGCGCAGTAAAAACAAATATATCGGGCACACACGCGAGCGATTAGGCAGAAAATAATCAAAGAGTGGCCGCACCGAGGAACTTCACTGATTCAGAAACTGACAAGCCACTGCTTGAAAATATTTGCCGAATGAAGAACAAAGAGCAAAACACACTAATCCTGATTGAATTCATGAGCGGAATGTTTGGATAGCTGGGAATACATATCTAGCCCCGCTTTTAGCACCGCTTTTAGGAACGACGCTGCTTGCGCCGTTTGGACATAGCTTAATCAGCTCCGAAAGCGCTTGTGCATGTTCTCTGAAGCTGTGATCAAAGCTTCGTGTCGTCCACCTAGTCACCGTCTACAATATCTCCGAAAACAGAGGTTTTCTAAGCCGCGCCGGCGTCATACACTTCCATTGTAAACAAGGCGGCAACGGAGGCAGTTGAGGCAAGCAATGGACGCGTCACCACTTGATCAAACATGGCAGCGCCCACGGGATTGCCGCGAAAAGGGTCAATACAAGACAACCGCTGTTATGCTACAATGTGCGTAGACTTTCGAACACCAGATGTGCGCCGCAATCTTTCTGCATATTTGTTATTGGTAAGACAAAGCGTTGCGACTAACAAAACAGACATCGCCGTTCAATCTGGTTTGCCAAAAGAAGCCTGAAACAATTTTCTGCGCCAGGATGCCAAACCTGCGCTACAAAGACAATCTCGTGACAACGCCGGCTATTTCTAGAATACTGCACATGCCCGTAAGCCTGCACACGTAATCCTGCACGGTATCAAGATCAACAATGAATCGACATATGACACTACCGTCTTCGGAGATGCTGCGCTGAATAGGAGCCCGGTGACCGTAATTCAATTCGGGCACCAATACGCCAACCTTGATATAGCGAAAAAATTATGCGACAGTGTTTCGGGTTGTTGTACAAGCACGGCGACATCTTCGCGCGCAGGCTCAGAACGTAGGCGGAAACGGTGTTCCACAGTCACAGCAGCACCTGACACGACACAGTATCGTCCACTGTATGGGTTAAACCTTTCACAGCGCGCAAGCGAACTGTGGGACTTACGTTCTGGCTTGTCTAGTTTGCATTGGCATTCACATTCTCGATAACTGCATGGTTTGTCTCTTAACTGACTTGGAGGATGCCTTTTAAAAGAATCAACTTTGCCAATAACTATGAAGGGGAAGTTACAGTAGTAAACTGCAAAAGTGTGTGCTTTGTCTGGGTCAGATAACCGGTGTCTGGCTGGTCGTGTTTTTCTCATCGGAAAAGCCGCGACATTGCAGCCACTCTATCACTTCAATGCAGCAAATGTAGGCTCCATTAACCAAGCGCGACTGTGTGACAGCCTCAAAGAAGAAAAGCACATTAAAGGGCATCATTTCCCACCTCTCTCTATGTGGCAACGGTCTTGGTTAATTTTCATTTCCTTGAAAAAAAGCCCACCTATATGCTGGTGGGCTTTCTTACAACCAAAAATAAATTTCTTATAAAAATAAATTTTCTTACAACCAAAAATAAATTTTGGTTGTAAAAATTGAACTTACTCCTCAATCTCCACCGTAATACGTGTACAGTCGACATCCACCAAAATGTTCACATCCGATGAAATGAGCCCCACAGAAATGGTCGTCGTAAAATTGATCACTAGTTGCCCCGTTCCCATGTCAATCTGAACTTGGAGCCCTTTATCATCAACTGTGATGAATTGGACCCCGTCCTCCTAACGGTACTCAGTCCTGTAAGGCTGCCGTCGTGCAGTGTGATGCCGCCAAGCATCGGAACTTCAAGGGACAGGTCCGGCAACTGCAGGGGGTCCAGCTTGAGTATTTCCACAGCGAGACGAATAATTTTAACGAAGGCTGTAGTCGTGTCCCCCGATTGACAGCATCTGAAAATGAAGTAAAACTATCCAAAAGAGGGGTCCACTGCGAAATCAAGATTTTGTAGGATGTTCACATTTCATGTTTCCGGAGTGAAAGAATTGGCATCTGGACAGCGAATTGTAAGAACACTGTCTCATAGAATAGCCTTTCTTCTATCAGTGCTATTGCCCTTGCCTTATATTATCCTCTACTGCGATTCATGAAGGCTGTTGAGCGGCTTCGCGAATCGGAGCCTCGAGTTTCCAAGCCAAAGAACCTGCGTCACGTCTGCGTATCATCCTACGTGCAGCGCCAACTTTAAGACAAAAACAAGCGAATAAGGCTTACCATTTATCATTTGTGAATGAAGTTAAAAATGTAAAAAAAGTCTATGCTGTTTTTTCTTTCATTCACTATATGATATGTTAAATCTTGGTGGCATTCTTGCAAATTTCGTGATAGGATGATACGATTCTTTCGCACCATAAAGTTAATACCTAACTCCTTCGTATTCCTTGTTAGGTATTCCTGCATAGACATTCAGTTGTTTCGCTAGATATACACAACTATCTTAAAGAATGAACTACGCAAAGGACGACGCTAAGTAATTTCTGCAAAATCTGCACAGCCTGCCACATCACAAAGTATTGTCCTCACAAAACGCAATTAGAATGCATGCGAAATAAGAGAACACAAAAATACATGATTCATTATACGTATATTTACACATCAATAACATCAAACAATGAAATAGAATCTGCATATATAGATTACTATAAACACTATGTTATTAGCAGTTGTCACGTCAAACCTTCCAGTTCATATTAAGTCCGCTTGGCAATGTGTGAGCTATCTTTTGGTTACTATAGTCTGTTGGCGATATGAACATTTCTCATGGACAAATATATAAGGGGTGTAAACCGTCTAAGTCGGTTGCAAATGTGCGACGGTTAAACATAGATAAAGTATGCTACGTGGTAAAAAAAATAACTTTCAATTACACACCTTAGCAGCCGTAATAACTTTATATTGCAGGAAAGATTCATTTCACTGCATATATAAAATGGAATCAGCTGGATTTCCCGCATTGCTTCTTTTTAAGTAATGGTAGTTTGTGCAAATTTTTTGATGCGTTGTTTCCTGATGTTGAAGTGCCACTGTATGATTGTGTGGTAATATAAAGCCTGACGAGGGAACAATTTCATTTTTAGAGGCACGTAATGGCGGCATTAAATTAAAATACCCATTAGTCAGATTTTTCAACAAATGTGATCTACCTGTTCGTTCTGCGGCATTTTCTTTAAAAATTACGCGATGCAATATGACCAATTTCTCCATTCTAAATTGTACATGGACCCAGTGCAATGCTTGCTGGTAGGTGCGTGGAGGTGGCCATTCTTCGGAAAATAATTTTTTTGCTTCCTAAAGTTCAAGAATGTTTTTAGAGACCGTTAATTGAGCTTGTAACGTACAGAAGTGTTTGGAGGCACTTCGCTTTCTAAATTATTTCAGGAAATAAACACAGCGGTCCCGTTCACACAGGTAATAAAATCGCAGCTGCTTTTGAAGGCGTACAATATTATTACGGCAGCAAAGAAACAGGAAATATCATTGAATGCTACGCCACACATAACGATGTTTTAATGGGTTTTATACACGAGCTAGAACTGTTTATGTGGCGATATTGAAGCCACATTTCCGGAAACGTGGCGGGAAAGGGCATGCAGGAGATTAAAAACGAAAGGTCTGGTGAACTAATATTTGTGTGCATGAATTGCGGCTTTCCTAAAAGATTCAATAACAAACGCTGAAAAACGTCATATGCGGGCAAAGCTTCAAATGAACCAGTCATATAAGTGCAACGTTTTAAAGTATGCGATTTAATTACACGCGAGTGAAATTCCTATTGCAGATGCTATTAAGAAACAGCCTCACTAAAAATTAGGTTGCGTTTCTTTAAGGTCGCAGAAGCCTAGGGAGTGGTTTTTTTTTAAATCATACATTATTTTGAAATAAGTATACTGGTGCGATAATTCGGTACATTTCTCTCAACTATTGGAGTTGGAAGCAGGCGCATGTGTCTTCACCCAAGTTACTGAAAGTTCTGGCAAGTACCATTCTAGAGGTCGTAAATCCTAGTTGTAGGTCGTTCTCCGATGTCTTCTGTATTTTATCTCATTGTCCTGGCATAGCATATTTACTAGTCTTAAGATGCGGAAATAAAATCCGTAATGCGTGTGGATGTCTTATCAACCAAACATTCATTCTACCTCTTTAAAGAACTTCAGTTGGCAATATTTGGGTCAAAGTGTTTGCACTTGGGCATAAACTTTTCAGATGGCTACTAGATTTGGGCAGGTCAGAAAACAGTAAATAATAACGGAACTAGACCAACAGGCAGGGTATGACGTGTTTAGAAAGCGACTGTTTCTTTGCGAAACCTCCAGCAGCTTCCTGACCGTGGCGGCAAGGTGCTTCGAGGGGATGCTGATGTCTTGACGAATAGTTCATGCTAAAGTAGAATTGAATTACGCGCCCGATGGTGAGACCGAACCCCGGTCCACCAATAGAGCAGTCCGATCATCCAACAACGACGCCGAAATCGCAAGTATAACTTACAGCTTGAGAACGCTAGCAATTTGGGATGATGACCGCATTTGTCACATTGCGTAGCACGGGGGTGAAAGAGCACGGGCGCATACCCCAGTTTCTTTTATGGAAAAGATTCAGGAACGAAAAGGGCAAATTTATAGCATTTGCTTAAGTGCTTAGCGAAAGCTTCACTGCACACACATTCCAAGAATTGCGTTGGATAATTTATTTCTAGATTTGTCTCATATAGATATCGTTGAATTAACATAAGCGGTCAAAGATGACGCCATTCTGTAATAGCCTTTGTGCAAGTATTCATGGCAAGATTCACAGCATTGCTGGTTTTGGACCTATAATCTCCGCGCTCCAGATAAGGTGAGGTCAGTCTACCTAGATAATATGCCGTATCCGCGGAAACAGTCAAGCCACAAATAGCGCTCACCTGACTTCGCAGCTGTGCATGAAACGAAGAAAGCCAGTGCCAGTTGCACCAGAATCATTGGAAGCATGGAGGCGTACCTTCGTTTCCAAGGCAAGACTGAAATTGCAAAATCGCCTTCCGTATTACGCTAAAAGGCGTCCCCTCCCGCATAGTATGCATTGCGCGGAATTAGAGCACAGATTATACTTTTTTATGTGTTACCATGAGCAGAAAAGGCACGCGTGGGCAAGAAAAGCCTTGATTCGACATAAAAAGCTGTGCTCTATTAAGCATTCCCGCAGTATAAACCTGCCAAGGGCGTGAAAAATTGAGGGCACATGTGAAAGAATATGTCAAGGTTACATAAATACGCAGTTGACAGAAGAGTTTTGTTCAAGCTTTCTAATTACTCTAGGCAATATTTTATGCATATATGTGCTACGCTGCTGTGCCTATTTTTTTGCACACTGTAATGGTGAGCTGTCGTTATTGAACATAGCTTGCCTGCAATTTTGCATTTTAAAAGCGAATGTTTTCTTTGCGAACTTCTCCGAGTTTTCGCGACCGTGATGCTGTGGCATGGCTGTTCTCTTGCCAAATAGGCCAGCCAATCACAACAGAGGACGCGCGCGACGTTAACACTGCTGGATTCCTTGCACCCCCACCGGATAGTGCTCGCCACCGCGCAACCCCGGCAGCGGTAGCGGCGGCCGTGCAGGGGGAAATAAAGAAAAAAACAAAGAAAAGCCTAGCACACTCCGCCATCTATTGCACGTCTGTGTTTCGTTTGCAAGACGTTGCATTAGCATTTCTACAACGCTTGAATAAAGCCTTCCGGGTCACCTTCTGCGGAGATTCAATAAACATACACTTGTGTTTAGACTATGCACTCACACAAAGCTTCGCTCTGTGCAGATTCCAATTCGTTGAATCTGCTGCTTTCTTTGTTATTATAATTTGCACCTATAAGACACACCACATTGCCCATGTTTGTGTGCTGAACCAGGTTTGAGACTGTTTTCAATTTCCACATCTCACAGCCTGCAAGAAACAAAACTTCCATTCCCCCTTTTATTCCAGTCAGAAGCCGCCTACTGGTGATTGGTAATTCTAAATGTCCTTTATGTCATGTCATACACTACTGCATGCAATGCGGGGCGAATCAAGTGAATTGCCTATTTGTAATACTTTCATTTGTATTTTTAGAGACGTCTGGCCCGCCTTATGAGGGTTGCTCATCGCTCGTGAGCAGGATTTTTTGGTGAGATTGAGATGTAAAGTATCGATGCCACGGAAATTGCTATTACCAGAATGTTCCTGTTTCTGTGAGAAAATTGCAGTTTTAAGCCTGCATTTGATCTATAAAATCTTTACCTATAGCCACCTGCCTCAACTGTATCGCGCATTCGCTCACTGGGGTCCATAGTTGAGATTTTAAACTTGTAGGGCTGACTGCTATAAAACATCTCGTAATACTGCCTATAATGAGAAAAAAAAACAGTAGCAGTATCATCCGCCCAGCTCAAAGGCATGTGAGAATATCCTCTAGGTGCTGATGTGGACCACAGCTGTTGCAAACATTGCGTAGGTACTCATAACGGTTAGATTTATCGTTTATAAGGTCAAATAGAGCGTACAAACTGTAACCATTTCCAACAAGCTAAACGGAGCAATAAACTTAATAAGACGCGACTTAAAGGCAAAGCCGTCCACCAGGGGTCGGCTAAGGTTGAACTAAAAGTAAGGAACTCTGGTATATATTCGGAGTCCAAAAATACAATTGAATGTCACTTTTTACATAATGATTTTCCTTTTCTCTCCCATGTTACTCATTGAGCAGGGTGCACGTCTTGCCACGGCCTTGGTTTTGCAAAGCATTATGTGCATTAGAAAACAGTTGGTGAGAGCATTAAGAAAATACGCTTCTACAGAAAATTGTCCAAAAATATGCAAAATTGCAGATAGTTGTATTTACCGAAGAAACAAATCTCACGTGTTCAGCTTTCTCCGCGGAAATTGAAGAAAGCAACCTGTAAAAAAACGTACATCCAAGAACAAGTGACCACCAACAAAATTATTTCAACAGATCAAATTGTCCACGGTCATTACTTGTCAAATGCTCAGAACAAAGGCTCAAGCCACAGTAGTCACCGAGAAATATACTCTGGTGTTACGATTCAGCGTTTATTACGTGACTCCAGTGCGTGCCAAGGAGCAGCACTAAATAGTCACCGCCCCTTCTGCTCCGTGAAGATGGTCGAACCGCGAAGCTCTGGTAGCCGGCCGACCGCGTCAGGCCGGCTGCAATGGGAGCGAGCGTCCAAGCCTAGTTGCATTCGCGGCCGCTTGGCTGGCTCGAACGGCGCTACTTGTGGGGGATGGAACGCGTCGGCGTGCGCGGGCGACGGCGTTCCTAGCGCGTTCCTCACGCTTTTTCTACGACGTTCCCAGACAAGAGTCTTTCAAGAAAGCTCCGTATTTACAACCAACGCTTACACGAACTCGCCTCACACCCCTCTCCTCTGTTGACCTATTTTTTCCTACACCGCCATTGTTTGGTGCGCCTCATGCTCGCCCCCTCCAGCGCGAGTATTGCGAGCGCGAGCGCTCGCAATACAATTGGACCAGAACTGGACCAGTGGGATTATGTCATCGCTTCTACCCTTTCTCCTTTTCATCTGCTCCTTCTCACAGCATTCTCACAGGGGGAAAGGGGCCACCAAAACCACTTTCCCCCTGTTGAGCTCTTCGTTTCCTCTCCTCTCCCGCTAGCTCACGTGGCCACTTTTTTGCAAAGTCCGACAACGACGGCACATGGTCTGCATAAAGAGCTTCGCTGTAAAAAGTCCATTGCGGGGCGCCGCATTCAGCATATCGCCCATACGCGCCAACAATTTGCAAACATCGGCGAATGCCGTACCGGTGGAGTGTCCAATAAGAAAACGACTTGTGGCGACCAGCTGCGTTTTTCAACAGTCGCGCTCAAACCTTATCCGGAAAGCTTACCGACGACTCCAAGCGCCGGAGTGTTACTTCACTCCTCTTCACCTGTCACTTTTATCCTAGGGACACGTGCTACAATCCCCGAAGCCTCTTCTCGTTGAATCGTCATCACGTTCATCATAGAGCCCGCTGTGAGCCGTGACCGTTGCGCTCTGCAAGAGCCATTTTGTGCTCACAAACCCTTGTTATATCGCTTCGTCATCCTTGTTTCATCATGAAATGAACAGGTTAAGTTTGCCTTTGGCTCCTGACTGTTTATCCGAGGCAACAACCTTCGCAAGTGGCCATGCTACAATTCGGCCAGCCGGAAGGAGCAAACCATCCCTCTTCTTAGCTTGAGATTGCCCAAAATTATTGAAACTCTTCGCACAGTGGTGTGTGGTGTATATTTGTGCCCCATGTGTAACGTATGCTTGCTTAAATTGCTTGAAATACAAACACTGTGTGTTTTATAGAACCAGTACTGCGTACCTCAGTTGGGACAAACGTGATCCAGTATTTTTGGTGCTTCCCCATCAGGAGTACTCGTGCGGTCGAGCGGCATGCATTTTAAAACTCGAAGGTCGCAATTACGGCTGGTGATTATACACCGAAAGTATTCGACAAAAATATTTTGGTTTATTTGCCGCGTTTAAGTATTCCCTGCAGAATGAAAAGAGTAAGTTTGCAAAAGATCTGTATTTTCTTCACTTCTGCTTCTAAGGAAGCTCTACAAAAAGCAGTCGAAGGCACCAAACAATCCACCTCATTAGCAACCTTCCCGAAGCTGCCACTGGACGAGAAAAACTCGAACATCTGTGCGCCTCCCGGGCCGGCATCATGTACCTTATCGCTACCACTTCAACGCGAATTTTCGCACCCTGCTTCTGCACGTAACCAAAATACCAAATATCGTATTGAAAGACTGTTCGCGATATGCTCGAGCGCCTTCTCCAGGACGTTCATCCCTTTGTTAGTGTCACCTCAATGCAACATCATAAATTTTGTCGTCGGACAAGTCGATGACTACACTAAAGAATTTTTTTTTCTGGTGCGCTTCAGATTACTACACTTTTCCATACTCAGTTCACAAGAAAAATGGCAAAGATGAGAAGCGATACATAAATCAGTCACACTTAAACAATTTCAAGTGAATTGTCCTATCCGAATCTCGCACGTGGTTGCATTGCAAGTACTGCGCTTTATTCGTACCAAGTACAGCGGGACGCTGCCAGAAAAATGTGCCCTTTTAGAAAGTAGTCCCGAGGCCACTCATGTCCTTTGAAAAAGTACTTGAAAAAGATGGTGATCTTCCTGTACATAAAGCAAACAAGTACCAAAAAGAAGCGATGCAGGCCGGGAAGGACTTCCTCACATCTGTCCGCGCACCTGAGAAAGCTTCGGCCAACTAAACCTGCATTCAGCGTCTACATCAAGTGAACATCTGAAACTTCCTGTTTCCGGACACAAGTTCGATCATCTCTATAGGGGGCCAAAATCTACCACTTAGTGGACATTGAGGTGACGGAGCACTACTTGAGTTATCAAATGAGGCCTGGTTGACTTCGAATGAGGGCATTTCCCGCGAGATCCTGCGCTTTCGCGTATCAAGCCGGGGCACTGAACTCTAGAAGCGCTTTCTCAGCACATCCTTCCGAGCCACGTACATAAGCAACACGACCCACAACGAACTGATCAAGTGCTGTAGAGACGAGGTTCTTGCTACACTTATTCAGTCGATGAACTAGTTAGGAGTTTACGTCATGATGTTCAATGAAACAATCGATGTATCTCAAACGTCGCAGCCAAGTGTTCTCCAGCGGTACGTACAGAAGAACATGGTACCAGAAGACTTCGTCCAATTGGTCGACCCGCGCAGTGACAGTGATGCTCTCGGCGCCAACTTAACTATGAGGCGACTTACACACCCATACTAAATGTTCCAAGTGTATGAATAATCGTAAATGTGTAAAAATAGTTGTATTCAGCCCAAGTCCAAATTACTAATGGTTCATGAGCGTTATTCAGCCACTTGGAAGAGGGTGTGGTGTGTCTGTTATCTAGGCATCGAGAAAAATGTTTTCGTTAGACAGGAATGTGTAGGAAAGTACACACGCATTAAATCGCCTTTTTTACTCTTCTCAAAGTCACGTACAGAAGTTTGCTAATAACACTGAAACAAAAAATTCAGCAGTTAGACTTAGAGGGATACGGACACAAAATCTAGAAATTTTACGAAAATGCTCAATATGAATCCTCAGTGTGACTATACCGAAAAGAAGTAGTCACTCAGGTCATTTTTGAGCCGATGGCTTTATTTTTGGCGTTGTTGTGAGCGCGCGCCTAGCCGCCCGACCCGCGCGAGCTGGAAGGAGTGACGTCACGACACCTTCGTCGGATAGCCAGCGGGCCGGCCACGGTCATTCGAAGCGCGCCGACGCCGCCATCGCGAGCATGGATTCGAGTTCTGGTGTCTCTATCAGCGATCAGTAGATGTCTGAAGACGAGGACCATTCCAACTTCGCAAGAAATAATACCGCTTACGGTTACGAGCCTTCTGCGTCAAACGACGAAGAATAGCAGGCGGCCGTGGAAGTGCCGGTCAGGTTTTCGCGAACCGTAGCGCGAAGATTTCGCTCTGCACCAGACACTTGTGCAAGAATTATTTGTCAATTCCTCTCTAAACTTGCTTTTTGAAGATCGCACGCAGGGGAGGCAGCTGCGAGGTACTTCAGCACTGCGTGGATGACTTAATAGTAGTTTATGCCGTCGGCGTGAGCAACTGCTGTGAGGTATCAGTTCCTCCGAGACTCTCACGTCCACTTCGCCAGCCGGCCGACAGATGGCGGCACCTGTCTGTAGTTCTCCCCAGTTTTTCCTGCTTTAGACTGTGGAGAAGCAGAGCTGTGTGTGTATCTGCCCCGCTGTCATGTAGGTCTGATCTCGTGAGTTGCGCTCGCGCTCGCTAGCCTTGCATTGTTTTACTATGCTTTGCCAACATTTCAGCACAGCCGGGCTGGTCACATAATCATCGTCGACCAAGTGATCCGCACAAGTGAAGTCATTTTTTAGAGGTCTCCAGGCTGGGCGTGACGGCTGACAGGCAGGTATCCAAACTTTACGCACCTTCTCGTCTCAGAGAAACGTGTGCGACGGCGCGTCACGACCGACGATGCTGTTATAACAGCAATGTCTGGGCATTTCTTTCCGCCGCGACGAACGCGTCAATGCCGAGCGACGACCGCAGGAAGGCGCATGTAAGACGCACCAACTGCATGGAGCGCCGACGGGGATAATGTTTCAGAAGGACCCCGTGCGAAGATCGCCGAAAGGGGTTAAACAAGCGCTGCAAGAGACCGACACCCCCGGAAACACTGCCAGTCTGCGACGGCTGTGGCCGACCATGGCCGCGCGCGCATGTAGGTGTTATGACGTCAAATTTCAGCTTCTGCCGGCGGCCGCTTGGAGGCAAGGTGCAACAGAAAATCACAAAAAAATGAGTTTCTGGTTCTTTTTTTTAACACGAAAGTGTTTTATGCCGGGTCCACCAAGACTTCACTGACGTATTTCCGTCACGGAAATACGTCATAGAACATAATACAAAGAAAGAAACCAGAAGAAAAAGTTCCACAAACATGCAAAATTTGGAAATCGAACCCACGACCTCTCGGTCCGCGACGATAGATCGCCGAGCGTTTAACCCATTGCGCCACAAACGCATTTGCAGAGAGCTACACAGACGCGCCCTATATATCTAACACTCCTCCGTGTACCCGCGCTCTTGCTCGGGGCGGTGCCGCCGCCTACGAGCAGAAAAGAGAAGTACTGCATTATGACACTAACGCGCACCGACAGTGAACGCTTCGGTGGTCTCAGCACTACGACGCCTCGATGCCAGCATTCGAAGGGACGCTGGCATCAAGAAGCACTACCAACGCCACCTAGGTGGCGTTCACCGTACTCAGCACAGCGGAGCGTGGCCTCCGCAATTAGCTCTGAAAATGTTTCTGAAGTTGATCGCGGAGGCTGCAATTACGACGCGCTGTACGCGCTGATTTGACTCGGTGACGATTCAGTTACGTGCTTTGTCTTGCGCGTTGTATTAGTGTGTCAGTTACGTGCTTCGTCTTTCGCGTTGTGCTAGCGTGTGCAGCGTAGTGCAGCTTCCATATGCACGACGGTTGCTCATGGTCATCGACGTTGGTATTCGTGATGGAGGAGACGTTCCACCAGGCGTCAGCGTGGGTGCATCAACGCCTAAGGGCGCTTTAGCCACAAAACACCAATAGACATTATATATCAATGTGCAATAAACATTACACTACTTCTGTGAAGACACGTTTCACTTTCGTGTTCTATACCGATTCCTATATAAGAGGGATCAACCACATTTTTTCAAAGCAGCTTGTTGTCTATTCGTCATTTTTGACAGTTCAACTTTTGTTCCGACGCAAAAACCCACACGCCAACTTTTGTGTCCGTATCCCTTTAAGATTGTTTACGTGTGGGAATACGAAAACATTACAATCGCTTAGTTAAAATGGTTTCGATTTATGTTTTAGACATGCATTAAAGTTCTTTCTGCTGAATCGGTGTGTGTTTTGCGTATACGTGGTCCAGAGACCGGAAACATTCGGACAATTTTGCTGCAGAAGGATGGATTTTTTTGTGTTCCCTTGCTTCATTTTCTGAGGCGTGATTCCGGCACGTTTGAAAGCTGCCGCTGGGGTATACGCTTCGGAGGGCATCCCAGTAGACACATCACCGATGAAATCCGAAGAGCAAGTGACGCGCGGGAGGCAGCGACGTGACGTGTGCAATAAGGCACGCACTAAGCACACCTCATTTTATGCACTCGTGATTTCATGTCGAGAGTGCGTCGCAGTAGACACAGCACGGACGAAATCCGAACTGACAAACGAAACTGTTGACGATTTGTTGACGATGTTGATGTTGGCCCAACAGTTTCGATTTTAAACAAAACAAATCCGTGTTAAAACTAAACGCATTTCTATATAATTAGAGTTTTCTACCAAAGGAACAATTAGAACTTCGTATAGCAGGCATCATGATCAAGATAAAATCGGTCATCACCTTCACAAACCGACCGGTAGCGAGGGAAGCTGCAATGAAGGGTGGTATTATTATAAGGACTGTGAGTGTAAGGAAGAGAAATATGCGGGCGTGAGGATGGTTCGATAGACGCCTCAGACGAATATCTGGCGATGTCTCGCTGGTGCCTTCTTAGAACCTGTGAACTACAAACAAATACTCCTCAGTGTAACTTCCATATATCTGTTACTACTGCTTGTGAGGTCGTCATTCCTGCGAAGTATATGCCGAATGTTTTCGTAGATTTCGTCGGGCGTCATTTTTAGCCATAAGGTCGAATGATAAGTGCCGTTTTAACCTCTCACTTCAAGTCTCGAAGAAAGGAACGCCACTAATGTTAACTGCGTTTTTAAAGGTCCAGAGAAAAAAAATTACAACCCTTTAACCCCGCTATATTAAACAAGTGCCGCGTGGCGCCTTTTTGGGGCATCAGAGATTTCTGAACCTGTAAAAATGACCCACACTTTCATCACGGTGTCGAAAATATATTTGCACATCATATGGTTTATTTCCGGATGGTTTTTCATTGCATTGGTTGACATCGTCAGTGAACGTCCTTGCCCAATAAATTGCTAATGTTGTTAGACGACAAAAATATTTCGCTTGCCTCTCCAAAACGCCATTTAATTCATGGCAATTAGAAGTGTCAGATTGAGGTGCAGATGCTGCTATTGTGGCGCGCCCTAAAGCACTTCATCTTTTAGATTTTTCATGCGCTGGCACGGGGTATGCGTGCGACATGTCATGATGTCATGATATGAGCAATAAATAAAAAAAAATTCACAACTAGGTCGTTTTTATACAAGCGGATACGCTGGAAGCGCCAGCTGTGCCTCAGTCTGTTTAAATGCAGTGAAAGCATTGTTTTGCAGGATAGGTTGCCGTCCTGTTTAAAGGCTTTAAAATGTGATTGGTATCGTAGTTGGTGCTCCGAAGTTTAGAATTTATGCAGCATTCATCATCATGATCATCATCATCATCATCATCAGCCTATATTTATGTACACTGAATGACGAAGGCCTATCCCTGCGATCTCCACTTACCCCTCTCTTGCGATAGCTGATTCCAACTTGCTCCTGCAAATTTCCTAACTTCATCACCCCACCTAGTTTTCTGCCGTCCTCGACAGCGCTCCCCTTCTCTTGGTATCCATGCTGTAACTCTAAGGGTCCGCCGATTATCCATCCTACGTATTACATGGCCTGCCCAGCTCCATTTTTTCCTCTTCATGTCAACTAGAATATCGGCTATCCCCGTTTGCTCTCTGATCCACACCCATGGAGGAAGAAAATACTAGGAGGGAGCGTCACGTGATTCCCCTAGCCTCGGCAAGCCAACCTCCTCTGAAGGCGCCCCTCCCCCTCTCTGAGGCCTTGCGCGCGGTGCCTTTTGGGTAGGAATAGGCCCACACGGTTGCCGGACCATTCGCGATTGTTTGGTACGTGGTAACCTTTAGTGGCGCCTAGGCGATTAGGCACGTATACGGGTGGTTTTCTGCTACTGCGCGCGTTGTTCTTCG
The DNA here is from genome assembly GCF_013339745.2 of Dermacentor silvarum. Lineage (NCBI taxonomy): Eukaryota > Metazoa > Arthropoda > Arachnida > Ixodida > Ixodidae > Dermacentor > Dermacentor silvarum. The sequence continues at coordinate 139,132,573 of NC_051161.1, read as the reverse complement.
CTTCAAATGCGATGCCTTCAAACGGTGCGCGAGACTGCGTCGCCCGACTCATGAAGACAGAAAATTTTCAAGACGTCACTCGCGCTTATACCGCGGTTAGTGGAGTTGCCAGCGCTCTCGCCTCGAAACACGTCCAGAACGCCCAAGTGTGGTCTATTTTCCCCTCGTACTCCTTAAGTTTCGTCAAATTAGCTGTTGTGCACCTTAAACTGCGGCGCGTATTACCGTGCTAATTTTGGTCCTACTGTCTTGCACCTAGAAAGAAACGAGATGTTTTGAGGGACGCTTTTTGTCGAATTTTCGCTTAGTCCACTAAGCGAAAATGCAACAAGAAACCTCGCTCTGCTGTGCGTCTTTTGTTTTTAGAAAAACAAATAGCATTAGCCTGCATTCTAAACGCCGAAGTCGTCGCCGTTTATTCATATTTGCGTACACTATTCTCTAAGATTGAATGGTGCGACGACGCTGTTGAGACGCGCCTCGGGGATCCAGTATCGTTATGTAATAAAGCAAACGGACGGAATTTGTGCATTATCTAGAATTTATTCAGTTGTTTCGAATGCGAGTATAGATCCACAGCAGAATTATGTCCTAGAGTCAAACACTGCCAGGGGGACCCTCCTTCCACTGCTAGTGTGAAACTGACAGTTAAAAATTAACGGAATGAACACTGCATACATAGCGGCAAGGGGAAAAAATGGCAGCATTCGTTTGCACTTGTGGATCCATTGTGTTGCTGGTTTACTTGTACTATGGAAAGCACATTTTTAAGAGAACAGTAATTGTTTCATTCTTTATTCAGTGTTTATTGCACCTATATAAGCCACAAGATTTCACACAAATTTATAATATAATATGTAATATATTTCACATTTATAATATAAATGAAGTACATTACAGAGTATACACAGAAGAAAATTATGAACAGCAAGTAGGAAAACTTATTGTGCCACTGCTCGATCGTTTCAGTATAAGTCAGCATACTTGTATGCAACAGGACATTTGTATACAATAATGTTATACAAAATAAACTATATCACACATAGCATTGATACCTTTAATAAAACTCTTCAATGGGATCAGCTATCCTTGAATGTCGCTGCAGTTTAGCTGACAAATGCCTTGTATGCAACATCTTCGCTACAGGGTTATAATTGTACAATGTTTATATCTGCGATGTACTCACAAATATTGAAAGGGTTTGGTGATAGTGCATGTCAGAAAAATAGGCAATACATATTCAGAAATCGAGGAAAAGACTGGTAGTCCACAAAGTCAAAGATGAAAAAAATTGATGCGAGGTCAGACCCACAAACTAAGTATGTCAACATTAAATTACAATCTACAAAAGAACTAGCACCGTCGAAGCTCAGCCAACACACTGCAAAATTAAGAGGCGACGGCTCTATTACGTTGTAAACATCATATTAATGAGTATTTCATGGTATTTAAAACACCCATTCAGTGGTATGCACCAAATGTTCGTGGTTACATTGGATCTGGCCCCATAAAAGGTTACTGTAAAGCAAGTAAACAAAGTGAGCACATTAAATTGTTTTGTAAGTAGTAAAACCAACGGTATTCCAGGTGACGGAGGCAAATTTCCACAAAGGTCAGGTAAATGGACAGGATCAAACTTTGAAAGATACATTGTCATCCTCAAGAGTATACTTAGCTCACGCACAATGCATTGAGAGCATTCATAGCATGCCCATGTCATCGCAAACTTTGCTCTAGTGAAAGGTAGGCCAGCTACCCTACCATCATTGTCCATATTGTTTAGCTTGGTGCTGAACAGAACAATTGTTTAAGGAGAATTCGCATGCAGGTGATTCAAGCTAGAGCATTCAGCAAGACAACAAGCATGCACTGGCACAATTTACTATAAGGCATCATATTTCTTCCCTTAAAAATGTTTGATGCCTGCATACAATGCTTTTGAACAATATATGCGCTTTACAAAGTCACTAAAGAAACAAATGCCTTAACACAGAACCTGGTGCGACTGCCGAAGTTGATAGATAAATGAAATATTTGTGTGAGCCATCACGAACATAATTCAACCGCGAGGAAACTTGTGCAGTAGTTTTCCCTGTACTGCGAGTCACAGCAGCTAAATGAGAAAATTCATGGTGGCTCAATGGCAATAGTGCTTCATGAATGCAAAGTTGCAGGTCTGATTCCCAGATGTAGTTGCATTCCTGTGGGTGCAAAATGCAGATGCGGTTGTGTACTTGAGTTTAGATACATGCCGAAGAACCTCCTGGCAGTCAAAATAATCCAGAGCCCGCCATTATGGTATCTCTTAGAGCCCATGTATTGCTTAGGAATTTTAACTCATGGCGTGATGAGTCAGGTGTACTCTACCCACAGTGCTACTTGCCAATGACAGGTTAGAAAAGTTCATGCGCCCTAACTATGCTTTGTCAGTGTGCAGAAAAATCAAATGACCAACATGAATGCGAGGTTTGTATTTCTCTACACAAGGCACCAGCTTGGTTCACCACGTCAGTTGACTGCCATGGCGGCACAGCGCTTGCGGAACTATGCTGTCATGTTCACGTTAACAATTCTAATTCAAAAGTATTCCTTTTTGCACTCTCGATGATCTAAGCAGTGCCCTGCCTATGATATCAGCAAGACCAGTGGGTCCTAATCAGTGGATGATTAAACAAAAAGAATATAATCGAGCAAAATGGATCCTGTTCCTCTGCACAAGGTTGCGGGCACTATCCTCACCTTAGCGGCCACACATTGCTGTGGCAACATTCAAAAAGGCCAGTCTACTGTTCGGCTGCCAAATGAAAAAGCTCAAGTGGTCCGATTTACCCCTAGCCCTCCAATATATACAACATGGTTGATAACCAGTGTGTGGTGTTTGCCTGTGAAGCCCTTAAACCAACATGTAGGCCATGCGCTCTGACGTAAAAAATTTCGAGTAGTTGTAAATAATTAGCCAATGATAGTACAAAAATTTGCAAGATTTTGTAGATTTATTGGTCCTTGAACTGCGTCAGCTTTGTCTGCTTTTGCCCAATTCTTTCCTGATGGAGACGTTCCGTTGTCATCTTGGCAACGTAGCGCAGTCTCACATTTAGGCACTTATCTATTATTGCCCTCACAAGATGGGATGAGTGGAATTCAAGCGGCTGATTTTCGAGCATGTGCTGATCGAGCACTTTAAAGAAGTTCTTGCCGACAAAGGTTGTCATAGTGGCCATTGCAACTTTAGCTGCAAGCCTTTGGGATGGTAGTGGCGAGCACACCAGAGCCCTACGCAGCTCTTTTTCACATTGTCTGCAAATGTTCAGAACATCATTTGAAGCGTAGATCAGTCCACCTCTCGTTTTCCGACGAATCAGGGAATATGCAGGCATGGATGGAGGAGTTGACACCTTCAGTACAGAAGCACACTCATCGCACTGGAGGTGAAGCGGTAAGCTGCGAACTACAAACCCGGCTGTGCGCGCAACAATTGCATCTCCAAGCACCCTGCCTCGGTCGGCCGAGTAGCCATGATGCTGTAAAATTGCTTCCGTGACTGGTTCACTTGCTGCAGGGCTTCTCTGAGGGGCAGTGAAGTTAATTACATCGATGGAGGATGGTTTTTCAGAGGAGCTTACAAAGAGAATTTCGATGTATTCTCATGGCAAGCAATGTTCGCCATCAATGTCCTTTACCTCATTGTGAACTATCCAACGCTTGAATGCTGCTGCAAACTGCTTTGCTATTGGGTTGTCATTGCGGCGCCCAAATGATCTTATTGCAGCAAAAAATAGCTCAAGGTGGTCCTGACTGAGCTTGGAGGTCGGAAGATATGCCAATAGGCCATTGTCTGCAACCAAGTGGTTGTATACACGGATGGCATTGTCTAAGCACACCACAAAGCCAATGAAGCCTGTCTTTCGGTTGGTCTGTGTCATTAGTTTACCAACTGCAGACTCCCTAAGTGAGCAAAAGTAGGCGTTCAGTTCTTCGACATACTGCAGTGACACGAGTCATATTTACAGGACACAGTGGCCTTTTCCATTCCTCTTGCCTTGGATGTCTTGAAATTAAAATGTCAAATGCGTTGTTGACATTACTAACAAACTCTTCTGTTGGCAAGAAATTTGAAAATTTTGGATTTTTTGAGCTCTGCATTCACCAAGAGCATCTGCTACTGATTGACTAAACGTTTGAGCCGCCAATGAGATTTTCATGGGCTGGTTTTCCAACTAACATGTGTCTGTTGTTTGCCAAATGTAGGCCTTCTGTGTACTGAATTTCATGCAGCTCACCAATGTGTTTCCACAATATGTACGGTTCGTTCGTATCAATAATAGCCTTTTTATCACACAGGGTGTCCCGCAGCAGCTTCAACATGTGACAGGGATCCAACATGGCAAAGACAGGCTTTTTATCACTGGATGTGGAAAAGAAGCATCCAGCTCAGTCAGGTTCATCTTGCAGCCCAGGCTGCGCAGCATTGACAAATTTGCAGCAGCGCTATCGCATGTCAAACTCACAATGTGTGCACCTTTTTCGTGAGCGAAGCCAGCAGCTTACAGCACCAAATTGCGCCTCTGCTCACCACCAAGGCCACCCACTAGAAAGTAGCCAATCGGCAGCTTCCATCTGCCATTGATTGCAACAAGCATTAAAACAAATGCATCTTTGGCAACTGGAAAGCTGTCATCATTGACATCAATGCCCATGTCAACATATCCCTGAAACCTCTTTCCATCCCACTCCACATGCCTCCGAATGGCCATCTCATCCACAGCCAAATTGCATAATGTGGAGTGGCAAGTTTGTGAATTTTGCACTACCTTCATAGCCAATGCAGTCAGTGCATTTTTTGAAAACCCATCAGCCCCATCAATGGATTGGTACCATTTACACAGAGTCTTTGGATGCGGAAGGCATGTGTCAAAAACAGCTCGTACATATCTGTGCTCTAGGGGAATAAAAATGCAACGTCAGTGCAAGTGCCCTGAGCTCTGGCGAGTAAGTGGGTGACACTGCTGCACCAGACGTACGTGTCAGTTGGCGCATGAACAAGTTTTTTGTCCCACCAAGACTCTGCAACGTCGCAACATCCTCATTTCCTAGAATGCGGTTCTCAGACAAATCGTCAGTAACATCTTGGAGATGAGCAACCTTCTGCAAAATCCGGCGACGGGATTGCTGCAGAGTCTTGATCTTCTTGGTCGCAGTTTGCAATGGCGAGCAACGCCTCACCTCGTGCCTCAGAAAGGCCTTTTCAGGTGTGCCTTTTGCTGGCTGTGGCTGCAAAATATCACACGCACAGACAACTGGTCCATGAGCAACCAACGTGACACAAATCATGTACCCAGAACAAGGTGCTTAATTGTTGGGCATACATTCTTATGCAAGCCATGAAGAATATATTGCTGAGTTTTAGGTGATTACCTTGCTCACGACGGTCTCCGTTTACACTTTTGTGAACTTAAAAACTTTAAGCGCATAAAACTGCCATCCGCAAGCGCTTGCTAGTGCTCCTTAATTTTGTTTATTTATTTATTTGCAAAACACTGCAGGCCCATCTAGGCCCAGGCAGGAAAGGTAAAAGTACGAAACAACTAACACAAAAGAGGGCAATGTAGCATAGTTGAATTTGGGATGCTTCACAGCAGCCTTTTAGTCTGAGTAGGCAAAATATACTGGTCTCATACTCCTACACAAAAGACCAGTTTATCACGACTCCTCATGACTGATCGAAGAAATAAAGAGCATAGAAAATTGTGAAAAACCTGTTGGTCTTCTAGTTCATCGTGTCATTTGAATGGAAAAGAGAAATTGAAAGCAGATTATTCGTCACCAATTGCAAAGCCTGAGAAAACTCATACCGCTGTGGGCAAATATGATTATGTTTCTGCTTTTAATTGCGTGGTTGCCATGATCGTAAATGTTAGTGTCCACGTGCAGTTAACTGAGTGACATTTATATGCTTTATTCAGTGATATTTATATATTATGCCATCAAAATAAATGCGACTTGACTTGAAGTTAGCTAAGGAAACAAGTATGTAAAAATTGTAGTGGTCGAGTATTATCCTCACTATATTATGCCTTGCTGTTCCAGGTGTTGCTGGGTTGTGCATGGGCAGTGCTGCAGAAGCGTCACCCTTGAGCGTTCTGGTAGGCCCTTTAACTGGGAGACTGGACAAAATACATCAACAGCAATGATGAGAAACTTTTTACTGATACACAGCTTGAAATTGCTGACTGTGAAAAGAAAATACCAGATGCACAGTTCAAGCTAAAGCCTAGGACTAATAGATAGACCATTGGCTTGATTTAAAGTTTGAGCACAATAATCACCACCAATCAGGTCATTGTTAGGGAGATCAGTGGCTGTGGCTATGCACTGTATTCCTTATCTACTGTCCCAAAAATTATTTTGATCATGCTAAAAAGCAAAGTGTCTATGTTATAAATTTTACTACTGTAGTAAATGTTGGAGCCTAACAGAGGTGTTATTTATGCGTGTAATGAGAGCACATTCAGACAAGGAGTGTGTTTACCTTATGCCAACGTTTTCCTTATGCCAAAACGCAGTTTTTCATCTTGCATAACACTGCTTTGCTTCAGGTTGTTTTATTTTCCTTATCTTGTACTTATCCTAGATCGACCAAAAGAAGGTTATGTTGTATCATATATGGCTTTCGTTCATTAGCACTTGCTTTTGCTAGTTTTTACAATGAAATTTGAACACACAACTCATGCAGTATGCTTGTCACCTGTGTCAAAAAAGAGATGTAATCTAGCAGATGATAGGTTGATCAGTTCGATCTTTCTCTTCATTGAGAGCATTACTATTACATATTTTAAAATCGGACGAAGACATCTTACAAAAGCTGTGTGACAAAGTTTCATGTATTTTTAAACTGCAATAATTACTTTAAAGGTGCAATACAAAATGTAGATTACAGGGAAACACCAGATTTTTTGAAAGTGCAGCACAGCATGAATGAACCAAGGCACACACATGAAAAAAGCAAGCCCTGTGATCATTAACACAATCAAACATACCAGGGCATGTTGGATTTCGGAAGGCTCATCAGCAATGCCTGCATTAGCGAAGGACGAGCAAGCAGTTGTAGCAGCACACTCTGCTAGCACATCTGACAAGCCCTCGCAGATGTCCATGTCTATTGTCGCTTCAGAGAGGCCTGCCTGAACATAAGAAAAGCATACTTCACTTCAGGAATGGTTGGGCACATCTACGTCAGTCATGAAAAAGGCATGATCAAACTGGAAACATGCATTATGGCTGCATACAGCTGTGCATCAACTAACTGGCTCATCTTGATGCTGTGATGTTCCCGTGGATGAAGCTGCTTCACTTGAAGGTTGCCTCATTGCTGTAGCATCGTCCTTTGCAAGCGTCTGCAGTTAAAGAATAACCTACCATATACTTTTAAGATCCAACAATAACATTTGCTGTGGAATGAATTTAAACAACCTTTGCAGAGTCATGCAAAAGGCCTCGCATGATCTGTGCTGGCAGACCCTACACACCACATCCCTTTGTGCAGAAAAGTATGTTCGATCTAAGTGTGCTTGTAAAATACACATACAACTACTTGACTCTCGGAGAAAATGAAGCTGTAGTAACTTCGCAGTGCATTGTTTCACAAAAAATCATAGACATAGCTGTAACACACACATAATGTAATGTAATGACCCCTCTGTAATGCCTACAGACCTTGAGGGTACTTATTAAAGAATTAAAATATTGTTCATCCCTGTAATTTAAAGTACAACTGCGTAACTTCATCTCAACTGTCATTTGCCTGTTTAAAATTTGTTGACCAACACCACATCTTCTCGAAAAAAAAGTGGTATTTAACCTCAACATGGGAAGTACAACCTTAAGAGATTTCTTTATGCAAAAAAATTCATGGCATGATTGAACTTTACAAACACCAGCAGAGTTGCTACGTGCAGAATATTCTCTACTTATTAACTATTGCAAAAGTTATTATGTTACGTGAAGACTAAGCTTTCTTGGTTTCTGCAATTAATTATAGTTTTATTACAATTCTTATTGTTTTCAACTACAAGAAATACATACAAAATTCAGTCAATAATTTTTAGCTGCAAATGCAATTGTTTGACAATAAATAGTTTCACTTTGTTGGCTATTTAGGAGTGTATGCTAGCTGATAAACCTTTATTTCTCCTGAGAGTAATTTTAACACTTGTGTAATTTATGACAAAGTTGAAAAAAAGTTACTGACTTGTATTGCACCATTGATTACATCGTGTGGAAGTTCAAATAAAAACACAGCATATAGAGCATTCTATAGTATGCTTTGTTGCAATCTATATAGAAAGCTTTAAGGCATGTACGTTTGTTTAAATGAGAGTTTGTAATGACCTAGCATGCAATTTGGAATACAATGGAAGTTTGGCAAAAGTTTGCGCAATTTCTTAAATATGAAGATGCGATCAATCAACGATATCCCTGGTATTATATTTTATCATTGAGGCATATATTTGGATATGACTCTAGCCCCAGTAATGAAATAAGTAAATATGAAAATTAGACTAATCAACTTTCTAGAAATCCGAAAGAGTCACAAAATTGATTGTAAGTGCATGACTTGAATCCTTTTATCATGTAAAGGAGTTTCAATTTCAATTTATATTTTATTTGCAACAATGTTACAAATAAAATAAATCTAAACCTCTTGCATGAGGCCCATCCAGCGGGCTGAGCAGATCGCGCCGAGATCTACGGGCTTCTGGAGCCGTCTAGCGTTACCTCTGAAAATTCTATGAATATAGTCTTACCGAACCGAACCAAGACATGGAAAATTAGTACTGCAGGCAGACATGTAGTGTCATGTGCAACACAAACCTTGGTGGTGCCCGCGAGCGATGGTACTGCATTCGCCATCAGGTGACCCTGGCCTTTGGTACCGCTCGCAATATCGCCGTCGCTGAAGTGATCCGAGCAAACAACGCTCCATTGTGATGGTGCCCACAAGAGTGGGACCACGCTGGTGAGCGGCACACTGCTAGGGCCCACTCTTCTCTCAGCTCACGCTGCCTTGGAAACCTAGTACATAATTTCAGCGTCAATGATCATTACTCGATCTGCGCCAACATTTCAACTGAACAGATATTAAAGAGCAGTGCGACTCAATTGTTGGCACTTATATACATACCACAGAACGAACACTTCTATTTCTCCTTATGGTTTTGTCGTCTATCAAGGGCAAATTTATTGTTTGCTTAAGCTTTATATCATAATGCACTTCTTTTTCGGACAACATCTCACTATTTCATCAGTTCATTCACACGAGCACGTATATATATATATATATATATATATATATATATATAGTCACAAGCGAATATTGCAGTTAAATTTTCATAAATTAAGAATAAAACATTCATTGTGCTTACCTATGGAAGGACCGACGATCACGCCAATTTTCTGTTCGGTTAGGGCATCCTGGCTCACAACACTTCATCACGCAGGTGCGCCTTGCTGACTGTAGTTCTTGCCGGTCTGCTGAGAGGCCGAATACTTTGAGCAGAACGACAGCGTTGACTGGGACCGTCTACCTTAACTATGGGCCGGCACGGCCCTAAAAATGTTCGGAGTCCCCGGCTCGCCAGTGCATCCTTGGGCACATGACAAGACAGGCCGATATTTCTTCCCGTGGGAAAGCAGTCGCTTCGGGCCTTGTACGGTCGCTTAATCGCCTACGCATTTTTGCGGGGGCGAAAGGCATCATTGTTTCCCAGACAACGTCCCCAAACGCGACGAATTGCCGTTGGAAGGGCGGCTTGGTTGCCTTCACACTTTTGGAGGGAGAAAGATTTCCTCGTTTCCCTGAAACCACCCCGAAACGCAACCAGTCGTCCTTGAGGTGGTCCTCCCGGGTTGTTGGGCGCAATGCCGACGGCTTCGTTCGCAACAGCCTTGGCGCCTGTCTGCTAATTAAGCGGCGAGCTGCGTGGTGGTTCGGTGCGTTACAAAGACTCGACTGCTTCACACGGATTCCTTCACTAACCTCGGTGCGCATTTGCCATGCCTGCTATGTGCGCATATTCCGAACCCCGTGCAGCAGACGTAGCAGATGCAAAAGAAGCGAGCCGAGTAAAATCTACCGGTTGCCTATCACGTGAGGGCCTATTTCCCGTCATCCTTTTCCTCTAAATTTTTTATGACTAGGCTTCAAGATTGTCACGTAACGCTCCCTCCTAGCTTTTTCAACTAGAATATCGGCTATCCCCGTTTGCTCTCTGATCCACACCGCTCTCTTCCTGTCTCTTAACGTTAGGCCTAACATTTTTTGTTCCATCGCTCTTTGTGCGTTCCTTAACTTATTCTCGACACTTAACTTGTCATGCATCATTACTCGGTGGCAATTGTAGAATCCTTAGCAACAATAGAATTTCTGACAGCCAGCCAAATCATCATCTCAGACCAACCAGTTTAAGGTGTGCTGGCGTCTGCTACACCCGCAGCAAGGTTGAGAAAGTGCCGACATTATTATCATCTTACTAATGCTCGGTATAAATGTGCAATACACAATTTGGCACCACGATATCCCTAGACGACAGAATTGACTAGGAATTCTTCATAGGTGCATACCTAAGCTCGAAGTGCAGTTAGTCACAAAACTACAGTGGGGACCGAGTCGCATGGTGTGCCAATATGCATCACTAGCATTGCAGGGACTCGTTTTACATTTCGCGGTCTATGCCGGTACTGGCATCATCATCATCATCATCATCATCAGCCTATATTTTATGTCCACTGCAGGACGAAGGCCTCTCCCTGCGATCTCCAATTACCCCTGTCTTGCGCTAGCCTATTCCAACTTGCGCCTGCAAATTACCTAACTTCATCATCCCATCTGGTTTTCGGCCGACCTCGACTGCGCTTCCCTTCTCTTGGTATCCATTCTGTAACCCTAATGGTCCACCGGTTATCCATCCTACGCATTACATGACCTGCCCAGCTCCATTTATTCCGCTTAATGTCAACTAGAATATCGGCTATCCCCGTTTGTTCTCTGATCCACACTGTTCTCTTCCTGTCTCTTAACGTTAGTCCTAAGATTTTTCGTTCCGTCACTCTTTGTGCGGTCCTTAACTTGTACTCGAGCTTCTTTGTTAACCTCCAAGTTTCTGCCCCATATGTTAGCACCGGTAGAATGCAATGATTGTACACTTTTCTTTTCAACGACAGTGGTGAGCTCCCAGTCAGGATTTGGTAATGCCTGCCGTATGCACTCCAACCCAATTTTATTCTTCTGTAAATTTCTTTCTCGTGATCAGGGTCCCCTGTGAGTAATTGACCTAGATAAACGTACTCCTTTACAGACTCTAGAGGCTGACTGGCGATCCTGAATTCTTGTTCCCTTGCCAGGCTATTGAACATTATCTTTGTCTTCTGCATATTCATCTTCAACCCAATTCTTACACTTTCTCGATTAAGGTCCTCAATAATTTGTTGTAATTCGTCTCCATTGTTGCTGAATAGGACAATGTCATCTGCAAATCGAAGGTTGCTGAGATATTCGCCGTTGATCCTCACTCCTAAGCCTTCCCAGTCTAAGAGCTTGAATACTTCTTCTAAGCATGCAGTGAATAGCATTGGAGAGATTGTGTCTCCTAGCCTGACCCCTGTCTTGATAGGTAACTTTCTACTTTTCTTGTGGAGAACCAAGGTAGCTGTGGAATCCTTGTAGATGTTTGCTAAGATATTCACGTATGCCTCATGTACTCCTTGATTCCGCAATGCCTCTATGACTGCTGGTATCTCTACTGAATCAAATGCCTTTTCATTATCTATGAAAGCCATGTAGAGAGGTTGATTGTACTCTGCAGATTTCTGATTACCTGATTTATGACATGGATATGATCCATCGTAGAATATCCCTTCCTGAAGCCAGCCTGTTCTCTTGGTTTGCTGAAGTCAAGTGTTGCCCTGATTCTATTGGAAATTATCTGGGTGAATATTTTATACAATACTGAAAGCAAGCTAATGGGTCTATAATTCTTCAGTTTTTTAACATCTCCCTTCTTATGGATTAGTATAATGTTGGCGTTCTTCCAGCTCTCTGATACACATGAAGTTGTGAGGCATTGCGTATAAAGGGCCGCAAGCTTTTCAAGCATGATATCTCCCCCATCTTTGATTAAATCAACTGTTATTCCATCTTCTCCAGTAGCTTTTCCCCTGGTCATGTCTTTCAAGGCCCTTCTAACTTCACCGCTAGTTATAGAAGGAGCCTCTGTATCCGGTTCATCACTATTTTTAATGAAAGTAGCTTGGCTGTTTTGGGCACTGTACAGGTCAGTATAGAATTCTTCCGCTGCTTTTACTATGTCATCGAAATTGCTGATGATATTACCATGCTTATCTTTCAGTGCATACATCTTGCCTTGTCCTATGCCAAGCTTTCTTCTTACTGATTTAATGCTGCGTCCATATTTTACGGCTTCCTCAATCTTTCCCACGTTATAATTTCGAATATCCCATACTTTTTTCTTGTTGATTAGTTTTGACAGTTCAGCGAATTCTATCCGATCTCTTAAGTTGGACATTTTCATCTTCTGTCGTTTCTTTATTCGGTCCTTTGTTTCTTGGGAGAGCTTACCTACTGGTTGCCTTGGTGCCCTACCACCCACTTCAATTGCTGCTTCTGAGATCAACCTAGTTACGGTTTCATTCATTACCTCTTTGTTGTCTTTATCTTCCTTTTCTAAAGCTGCATATTTGTTTGCAAGCACCAGCCTGAATTGGTCTGCTTTTACCCTTACTGCCTCTAGGTTGGCCTGTTTCCTCTTGACTAGTTCCACTCTCTCTCTCTTCAAATTGAGAGAAATCCTAGACCTCACTAACCTATGGTCACTGCACCTAACCTTACCTAACACTTCTACATCCTGCACTATGCTTGGATCGGCAGAGAGTATGAAATCTATTTCATTCCTTGTTTCTCCATTAGGGCTTTTCCAGGTCCACTTCCTGTTGCTGCGCTTTCTGAAGAAGGTATTCATTATTCGGAGCCTATTCCTTTCCGCGAATTCTACTAACATCTCTCCCCTTGCATTCCTAGAATCGATGCCGTAGTTGCCAATTGCTTGCTCATCAACCTGCTTTTTTCCCACTTTTGCATTGAAGTCGCCCATGACTACAGCATACCGAGTTTGCACCTTTCTAATTGCTAGTTCAACATCTTCATAAAACTGTTCTATTTCTTCATCATCGTGACTAGAGGTTGGGGCATAGGCTTGTACTACCTTCATTTTATACCTCCTATTCAGCTTTATTACGACGACTGCTACCCTCTAATTAATGCTGTAGAATTCATCAATGTTGCCCGCTATGTTGTTATGCACTAAAAATCCTACCCCGGATTCTTTCTTATCTGGAAGACCTCTGTAGCAGAGGACGTGGCCGTTAGTCAGCACTGTGTAAGCCTCACCAGTTCTTCTAACCTCACTAAGGTTAATAATATCCCAGGAAATGCCTGATAGTTCTTCAAATCGTCCTGCTAAGCTAGCCTCACTCGAGAGGGTGCGCGTGTTGAACGTTGCCAGGTTCAGTTTCCATTGGCGGCCTGTCTTGACCCAGAGATTCTAAGCACCCTCTGCCGCGTAGCAGGTCTGACCGCCGCCTTGGTCAGGTGCTCCGCAGCCACTGGGAACTGAGGGCCATTGGTTAATTGTCGGAGTCATGAGGGAGGTAATGGCCGAATACTGCACCAGGGAGGCCAATTCCTGTTCTGGTGAGGGAGTAGCTTTTGATGAAGCTTAGTGGGCCTTCCTAGTTTGGTTGCACCTGACCTAGCATAACCCCACTAGCTCTCGGCGATATATATTTTTTCTTGCCGGTTTCAGGCACCACTCCATGCCTGAAAATGTGGTGGACTGGAGTAGGATTCGAACTTACGACCTTCAGATTTGAAGCCGGGTATTCTACCTCTGCTCCACGCCACCACCGGTGGGGGCATATCTTTTCATAAATGCAACAGAGTGCGCTTTCTACTTCTTCTCATGAACGCTGGTGGGTTGCACCTGACCTAGCATAACCCCACTAGCTCTCGGCGATATATATTTTTTTCTTGCCGGTTTCAGGCACCACTCCATGCCTGAAAATGTGGTGAACTGGAGTAGGATTCGAACTTACGACCTTCAGATTTGAAGCCGGGTATTCTACCTCTGCTCCACGCCACCACCGGTGGGGGCATATCTTTTCATAAATGCAACAGAGTGCGCTTTCTACTTCTTCTCATGAACGCTGGTGGCTTTTTAGGTTAGGCGCATGATGCCACTTATTTTTACAGCGAGGTTGTTTATGCGAACCCTGCGCAGTAGCTGTCAGAGTTCACTAAAAAGGGGACGCTTGACGCAGCGGGATAGAAGAGGAAAAGAAGGGTTTAACAGGAGGAAAGCGGTTGGACTGACCCCTTTCCCTATGTGAGAATGCTGCGAGATGGTGTAGATGAAAAGAAGAACGGGGAGGGGATTGACGTCAGTTGCGCCGTCCAATACTCGCGTTGGGGGGCGCAAACTAATGGTGGTGTTGGAAAAAAAGTAGGTCAACGGAGGAGTGGGGTGTGAGAGGAGTTCGCATTAGCATTGATTGTATATACAGAGCTTTGGTCAGGGACTTGTCTGGGAACGTCGTAGAAAAAAAGCATGAGGAGCGCGCTAGGACCGCCATCGCCCGTGGACGCCGACGCGGCCCCTCCACTGCAAGTAGCGCTGTTCGGGCCAGTCAAGCGGCCGCGAGTGCACAGCGTCGCTGTTCGACCATCTTCACGGAGTGGAAGGGACATTTATGTCTTTTTTTCATTCCTCGTCCAAGGTAAATGCAACACGGAAATGCGCACTTGGCATTGTGACTACAAAGCCAGTACGTTGCGACAAGCGCGGTATGACACGTTTTTCCCCACTAGCGATGCATCCGGCAAGACTGCAAGCGTAAAACAAGACGTGTGCTCGAACTTTGTCTCCACATGAGCAAGGCGGCGTTTATAGACCAAATGACTCATATTGCGTGTTGCGCAACAATTTCTCCATCGAGCGTAAACTTAAAGAAACGAATGATATCAATACGTTAAATTTGCTTCAAGTTATTCATGCGCATGGTATACATTTTTACATCTAGCTCCTCAGCTTTGTATGTGACCTTGTGTTCTTGTTGAAACCTGCGCTGATTACAGAGTGATGGCAGTGCAGGTGTATAGTGAGTGATAAACTGAAGGAAAGCACGAGAAATAAACTGCATATGGAGGTTGAGGGGGCGAGAAAGACACGATTCTAATTAGGTTGCAAGATGAGAAATATGATATTTCGAACTGAACGTCCACCCATCAGAAGTAAACAGTCGAAGGCACGCAGGGGTAATGTATGTTTCAAACAAGAAGACACTCTTAGGATAGTTCTTGTTTTGATTTCCTCCACCAAACCCAGTATTCAAGAATATTATTAAACATTTGTCATTAGAAATGATACTGCTCATTCATTCTGACATTCAAATCAATGAATGCTTTTGCTTTCAGAATAACGTACAGGCTAGTATTATTTCCATCCATATTCTTGACGGCACCGGTTTGGTTGGACGGACACGTGGGAATCATTCAGAAGGAAAAGGAACGATCAGTACCGCGAATATTAGTGTCAGCGCCACAGGAGCATATAAAACCGCGAGAACGGCTGCATTGGCAATTGTTACCAAAGCAGCTGCCTGTAACTAGGAGGAGTGGGACCAATTAGTTTAGGAATTTCGCCTTGCTTGATTAAGAATTCTGACCAGGTAAAGTTCAATGACGTACCGTTCACTGACGATCAACCGTTGTTATGACCTGTAGTGCGGCTATCCAGGGAAGCAAATAATATTTGAATTTCATAAGTTAGGTATATCTCAGGCTACGAAACTCACCCACACAAAATCCACACACAACTGTACGGATGGATCCTACGCTTTACTCTGAACAGGGCCTGCATTTGTCACATTTAATGAAAGGACAGCTAACGGCCCTTGGTAAATATGGAATGACGTCAACAACGAGCTCATATAGCGCAGAGTCACTGGCTATGTTAGAGGTAATAGGATACTTAGGGAAATGGAAATCAGCAAAAATCGCTCACGTTTATTGGGAATGTCAGTCGTTGACATCGTTGGGAAATGCTGCCAGAGTAGAGGCTAAAGGAGTGTATAATAAAAGGCAATTAGAGAAACTATAGCAAAACAATAAGGCAAAATCATTTCATTTCACAGGACGCCGGAGGACACCGGGTAATGAGCCAGCTCTTACGCCGGAGAGAGCTGCAGCCCCGATATTCTCACTCACACCTTCCGTAATTAGTTGACTAAAATGTGCGAGGAACCAATTTACGCTGGCGATAAAAAATACAATTGTATGCAGAGCAGCATGCGCATAACTATGATACCAAACTTTCTCAATAGGTGGCCATTGTGTACGATATACCTCGTTTTCTCCTACCACCCAGGTAACCTATACACATACTAATGTGGGAACGAACATTCCCATAATATTTACATAGATTTATCTTGGCGCCTGAGACTGTGTGTCCATGACTTGTGTGAACAGTTATGCATAGATTTCTCACACTACACAGCGAATATGTTTGAACGTGGGCCGTAGCGTCCGGAATGATTTGAATAATTTGAGAGCTGCTAACGCCAACTGTCAGGACCAAAATCACAGCAGCCATTTTTGTTCGAAGAAGCATATTACTGGCGCAAAAAATACGCGGGAGACTTAGAACTGCCTGGGGCCCCTCGCGCATCATGGTATACCTCGGACATTTGCAGATGCAATTCCTAATGCTATGCATCGACGATACAAGACATCAACGTTGGCGTTCCCCAACGGTGCTTTACATCTACTGCGAGCGCCAGCGCAAAGGCGTGTTGGAGCCCATCCTTGGTTGGAAAAAAATCAGGGATGTTTCCAGGGCTGAAACTAAGGAGCTTTTAAAAATAATTTTTAAAAAGAAATCCTGGAGTGGCAGCTCTCACAGATGCTTACCACGAGAGGTCAAGCCAGCGCTTGCCCCTACCTTGAAGGTTTCCTGAACTACACAGCGAACACTCGCAGTTCAACTGCTTTTGATCTGTTAATATAAATTTTATACTAACTGGAAAATAATAGAACGTTGTTTCACTCAAATATTGCCATAGGCTGAGTAGTGACACCCTGAACTCCCCTACAAGTTGCCAAGACCTTCAAGCTTAATCGTAAACCCAGCGACACAGACAGGGTCATCGACAGTCATCTGTAGAGCAAAAGAATTTCTCCTTGGGCAACTTGGTGCTGAGATTTCCTAGGTATATTTGACTGTGGTGAGAAATACATTTCGTGAAAAGGGGACAGTAGAGAGGAGACAGTGATTGGCGCTTCACTGTCTCCTCTCTGCTGTCTCCTTTTCACGAAATGCACTTCGCGCCGCAGTCAAGTATACCTAGGAAATGTGTACAGCAAAATTGGCCTTGTGAAAGTCATTGGAAATGAGGAGAAAACGCTTCCTCTTCTCCGCCAAATGCGAACGTTAATCGATTCCTCCGGTAAGATGGCGGCTGGTTTCACCTTTGGGACATTAACTCCACTCCACAACCTCCTTAGTTGGAACTCGCCATCGACGCCGACTTCACACTTGCACCGGCCGCCGTCTACCGCAGATCGAGCTGTGTGAAATAGATGAACACAGAAGATTGGACTAGTGGTTACCTAAGTGATATCGGCGAAGCGTCGCTACACACAAACGAAAAAAAAAGATAAAATGGACATAGAACGGGAACGTACCGACGCATTCACAATTGGTGAAGCTGCATCAAAAACAAACCTTTGTCGGTGATTTTTGCACCGCTTAGCCAATTTATAAATCAATACACGACAATGTTAACGGGCTCGGAAAAATAATAAAAACCTCTGAAGAAGCCTTACGTTCCTCACATATATCGGCACGTCCTAGCTAACCGCGGTGAGCTTTCATTGCAGGGAGCATTTTCATCGCAATTTGCAGTCGTTTTCTGTTTATATACTACCTGATGCCATCAATGTGACGAGTTTCACACAAGTAGCGATCATTGTCTAGAACAGTCACATAAAAATGCGTTTTCCAGTTCTTGACAACGACACTGCCGATCGCTGGAACTGCAGTGTGCGCGTACGATGGAGCATCGCATCTCATTCTCCATAGGGAGAACAAGCGCAGGATATTGAGGCAAGCGCTGGAGCCCCAACACACCAAGACTGCGGTGGGCTCGAACTGCACCGGGCAGTCTCGGGCGGCAACACTAGGGGGGTCAATTGTTTGCCCTAGCACCCAAACACCATCTGGAAAACAAAGAGGCCTACTATAAATGGGCAGTGGGGGCGATTGCAAAGGTAGATCATAATGGCCCCACTAGTTGTAACTTAAGTTAAGCATGTGAGCTTTTTAATGCGTGAAGAAATGTAACTTGTTTTGCATTTATTGCTTAGCTTATTCCTGTCCCCTAGCGCCGATACACCATCTGCAGCACGCTCAAGACGATTCATGCACCTCACTTTGGCGGCGTCCCTGATAAAACCTATCCGAAGTTCTTATTGTGTCCGAGTGAACCCAGTTTATGGCGTGCATATGGCTGTTTTCGCGGGCCAATCACAAAAACAATGCAGTTTAATATAATCAGCCACTAAAAAGAAGAATATTGCAGTTCAGATAGTGTGGTACACGACGTCCAGCCCGAATTAAATTAACGGCAACAAAGTGGTGAACTGGCCCAGTAATACAGCTGCATTTGAACAACTTTTCCCGCTGTCTGAGACTTTGTGAGTTTTATCATGACTCACATAAGCCTCCACACGAACGCCCTCAGTTGCCGTCAGCCAGTCATTGTACTTCCCCACCACAATGCGACAAATAATAATATATGGTTTTTATTGCCGCAAGGGCCAGATATGGTCAAAGAGCGCCATGACAAATGGTGATGGTTTTCAATGTAGTATAAACAGAGTGGTATATGAGTTATAAATGGGTAATGTAGCGTGGCTGTAAAAAGGGCTAAAATCAAGTCGCTGTAAATTGCGTAAAATATATTTTATTAAAATAATGACAATGACTAATGATTAGAGTTACGACTGTAAAAATTCCGTTACGAATTAATGATGTACTAAAACGTATGCAATAGCACTAGTGCCTCAAGAGGTTCCTTGAAAGAAAGGGCTGAGGGGCACGTGCTGTACAAACTTTTGCACTGCAGCTGCAGCCTGCAAGACGAGGCTGCGCTACAGATATCCTTCCAGAAAGGAGGTAAGAGTGTGTGCCATAGGTATGTCCTATCCTTAACAAGCAAAGAAGCACTGCCTTGTGTCTTGCCGTTTTTTCGGACATCCATTTACCTATTCTTGGTTTGATAATATGTAGCTTGTTTGACACTTCGTTGGCCCACTGCCTTTGCCAACATCTTCGCAACTGCTGGCGCAAGAAATGCTTTAGGTCTGTGGGAGGGATAGCTTTGTTTGTGTCTCTATATTTAAAAACTACTGACGTGGCACTTTCATCTGCAGCTACATTGCCTTTTATACCTCTATGGCCAGGTACCCAGCCCACTGTGACCACTTGATTGTCCATGTAAGCTGAGCATAACCAGCTGTAGAGTTCGTTAAAAACTTAATTCTTCTGTTTTCGTACACTCATTAGAGCTCTAAGGACGATCAATTAGTCTGTGAACACAATTGCTTTGGTAACATTAATTAGCTTTATGTGTTTAACTGCCGAGAGGATTGCGTATGCTTCCGCTGTAAAAATACTTGTATGCGGATTTAGTGAACCAGATGTTGAAAAAGACGGTCCCAGAGCTGCGTAAGCAACACCAGCAGGAGATTTGGAAGCATCTGTGTAAAATTCTGCACATGAGTACTTCGCCTGAAACTCGAAGAAGTGCGAACGAACGTATATGAGTCTCAGGTGCGTGCTTGGAGATCTCTATGAAAGAGACATCGCACTCAATAGTCTGCCACTTCCAAGGTGGTGGAAGCGGACTGGAAGCCGTTAACACATTCTCTTGAACTAGTATAACTGTTTCTTCAGGCGACGCTTCTAGACGCAAGGACAAGGGAGTCCTCACAGATGGCCGGTTTTGATACAGCCTGGCACAATGCGACAAATACCTCGACATTTGTATTAAGGCAGTTCAGCAGGATGTAATCTTGGAAATTAGAAAGAAAAAGGCCTTTCGCATCAACGTCACTAAAGAACACGAAATAGCATTAATAAACCTGAGTGGTAGGACAGACATAGTTACAAAGCCAACGGACAAACCTGGCCCCATTGTAATTATGAATACCAAGGACAACATAAAACAAACCGATCGCCAGCTAGAGAACATGTTTTACAAACACTTATACACCTACCCCCCTTTAAAATTTCCACAAGTCGTTCGGAGACCCTCAGTGACCTTCAAAAAGAAAACAAGGTGGGTGATGCCGTTCAAATCCCTGGCCGGTCGTGAGCTTTGGGGTGGCCGCCATTTTTTTGTCTATGCACACAAACCGTCCGAACCCAGCGTATAAAGGCCAAACTATACTCGCGGACAACTTTCTATGGCAATGAAGGGAAAGCTACGAAAGCAAAGCGTGCAAAAGTGAGAGCGCTTCTAAAAAAGATTCCCGCGTTTTAATTCACGTTGTTTAGCCTAGGGAACAAAAACAAACAGCTTAATAGCAACAGGTAAATAAGACAGAACACACCACAGAGTGTAAAAGTTTACTTATTTTGCGGCTCTTCGCTTCCGCGTCTGGGAAAACGCGAAACCGTCACACGTGGAATTAAGCTGCGTCGGTTGAGAGTCTGTTCTGAGCATCCAAAAGCACTGCCAAACGCTGCCGGACTACTTGGCGCGGTAACACATGTGCAGCAGTCACGCGCCCGTAGCTTTCCATTCATTACAACAGAAAGTTGTCCGCGAGTATAAACGTAAACATGCGTGTAGTTTGCCTTAACAGCTCAGCTGTAAAAATTGATCACAGAGAATACCGATAGATATACATAAGGCTCTATGCAAAATGCATAAGCTTATAGAGGGTGCGTCAACTGAAATGTGGGGGTGGGTCAACTTGAAAATTTGGGTTGTCAACAAGTGTTTTTGTTTTTGTTGATGTGCCAACTGGCACTCGGGTCACCAAGCTTGAAATGTGGAGGAGGGCCAGGTTAAATTGTGGGGTGAGCCAACTAAATTTTTTGGGTACAACTTGTAATTCGTGGTTGGGCCAACTTAAAATTTGGTCGTGGGCCACCTTCAATTACGCCTGCAGTAAATAGGATGTTCTACATCCACTGCCAAGGCCGTTAGTGTTGGTGCGAGCTAACAATCCTAGTGTTAGTTCTAGTAGACAGACAAAATACCCCAGAAAGTGTCCTCCCATGGCGTCGTAGGAGGTCTATAGATAAGAGAATCGCACGCGTAATGCGAAGACGTGGGTTCGTGTTCCACCTGCGGCAGTTTATTTATTATATACTTTCATTTCCAGGTATTTATAATTGCTTTGGCCAATTAGGAAAAATAAATAACTTCCCCTATGCTCTCTATGTCATTGTTCGCTTGCCTCTTATAAGACTACATATACATTACAGCACATAAATATAGTGTGAAGGAGATAACAGAGACAACACCCGTTCACTGGGATGGCTGTTTTATTCTCTGCCTCGTCGTCTTCTCTTCCAGCGACTGCCTTGCGAGCTCCTGAGGCCAAGTTCGTCTTCACAGTCGTCTACGCTGCAAGTTTCCGGCGCGCTTGGAACCACGCAAGTTGTCAAGAGACTGAAGTCGTCATTGGCGACCCGTCCAACGCGCAACCAGCTTCTCTGGCGGGTGGCCCTTGCTGTTGCGTGCAGGCCGCAGGATCGCCGACGATTATCCCGCCGTTCAGCACTTTCAACTTCAGGTGAAGCTGAGGACATTCTCTTAAAATGTGCTCCGTTGATTAGTGTAAGTGGTGCGACTGCTACAAGTCCTCCCCACGTCTCAGATTTTCGAAGGCTATCACAGGAAGAGTTGGAGAGGCTGTCCACGGATGGTGATGCTCTTAATTACTGGAGGGCACAGTTGGAGCCATTCTGAAGCGACGCTGCTGCGCTTGCGATATGGCTGGAATTAGCAGACCATGCCGGCCTCGCTTTTCGTCTGGTCTGCAGATACTGTTGTCGGAAAAAGAGGATGAGGACACATTTTATGAGGATGAATACCGGAACCTATAGAGCAGCATGGGTGCCAGGGCCATCGGCTGCCTTTCGTTGCGGTGGCCACCATGCCTTGGGCGCCGCACTGACTCTGAAGGGCACACCTTGACAACTGCGTGGATGTGGCGCTTAACGGCGACAGCGCTGAGAGGTGCGGCAGAGGGGTTCTCGGAAATTGGGGCCGTGGTAATGGTGGTTCTAGTAAATGACCTTGCCGGCTGCTGACGCTTGCTTGAAAGCCAAACCTTGCCTTCTGGTAGCAGGAATCGGAACTGATGGATTGCCACCGCCAGTACTGCTGGAACTGCGAGGTGTTGGTGCTGGTTGCTGCTGTACACTAGAAGATGCCGAAGCGCTGCTACTGCTCCCTGGTATGGTGGTGACTTCGGGCAACAGGCAGCCTGCAGTGAAGGCTGTTTTTTGATGCCTCCCTTGCGGCCCGGTATAATTGACACTCCCGAAGACGAGGAGGACGATGACGCCGGGTAGAGAGAGCCTCCACGTTGCTGCTGCAGCAGCCCAGGGAGGCGGTGTGTAGGGCTCTGGGCCATTCGGTCCCAGCCCTAGTCGGATCTCGCTGCTGTGCTGCTGGTGGGCCATCTCGTCGGCGGTTGGCGCCCCCCCCCCCCCCCCCTTGTGCTGCAGGGGTGGTGTGTGCCGGAGTGGGGCTCTTGTTGCGCTGCTCTTCGGCGCTCAGCTGCCGCAGACCCACGGCGGCTGGGCCCGTGTCCAAAGGGTCCCAGTACAGCACATCACCCGCCTCGTCGCCACGTGCCCCTGCTACCGACGCCGCTACCGATGCAGCTTCATCCCTTGTCTTCGAGGCTTTGCTGCAGGATTCGCTATGGATGGCGGAGTACGCCGACGTGGAGCTTGAATCAGAGGACTGTGACCGATGCGGTGGCGGCTGAGGGCTCGACTCGCTGCCGCTGTTGCTGAACCATTGGTTCTCCGCCGCGACCTTCAACGACGACGCGGCTCAACTGATGCTCGGAGATGCAGGGGCCGCCTAGACAAACGGAGGCTGGCCGATCGCAGCTATCAGAGCTGCACTCCATTCAGGCCAGGACCCCTGCTTGATCCCTGCTTAGTTTTCCCAAGCCTTGGCGGCACCGCAAAGTTGCGCTGCAACCAGCCGTCTTTCTTGGTCTGGTCAAGGATGGCGATCACCCAAGACATTGATAGCATCAACAGAAAGGATGGCGCCATCTTGAAAGCTGCGAAACGGCAGTATTTGTAGGAAAGGTGGCTGATGGAAGTCACTGCACCACATGTCTGCCAGGTCACCTACCGAGCTGCCTAGAGGCTTTGTTTTCATTATTTTACGCCACAGAAAAAGTCGGCGTCAAAGGTTTTCGTTAAAGTGTGACGCGTAGGTAATGAGGGCCACATTTATTTTGCGCTATTGAAATAGGGAGCTATTATCAAGTAGTCTAATTTACCGTTCTCTAAAACATCTTGGCAAGTCTTGAAGTAAGATAGTGTGATCAATACGAGGAGACTGAAAAATCAGGAAAATGCTTGCTTTTACCTATCAGTAGGCCTTTATGAGATGAAATTTCCTTGTCTGTTGTCTTTTGTTTTAGAGATATGCGAAACGAAGGGAACGTAAATCAGATATACGGCAGTGCGCTAATTCAAAACGCATTTATTACCATCACCCATTATATTAGTATTCCCGCATTTTCTTCTCAGATGCCCGACAATTTCTGCTTCTTCCTTCGCTTATAAATTTTTGCAATAGTATTACTTCTTTTCTCTAAATGAAATTATCATTCGAAAGCTCAAATTACGCTCTATTTAGGAAAGAGTGATTTATTTCAGCTTCTTATTATCTGGCAAAAGGACACCGTATGTTTCCGAACGCGTCCAGTCAGCATACAGGCGTAAACTGAACTGAGGCTTCGTCTATATATAGAGATATAAGCATACTCAAATTTAAGAAATTCCGTTTTCTGTACAAGTTGTGGCAGATGTTTTTCTAGTGACGTAGAATAATAACAGTACGCGTGCATTGGGTTCCACAGATGGTCACGTTAATTAAAAGCCATTCAAATCTCAGTCTAACGGTTGCTTCTTTTTCTGAGCCTAATTAAAAATATGTCATGTTGCTGTGTGACCTGCTCGGAATAGTTTCCAAGCATCATTAACGCGCTTTAGTGAAAATGAAAATATCAACGGAGCGTAGATATGTTCCAAGTGAGAACACTTTTCAGAGCTGACATCGCCCAAGTCAACTGTCCCTATCGAACGTCACGGTTGATGGCTAACTTATATAGGAAAGCTACATTTTACGTTGTCGTTGCGAAGGAAATGAGTAAATTTCTGTCTTTTGAAAACCGAAATGTCAGAAAAACACTTAAAGTGGAGCATTAGTAGCATTTTATTGAACATTTTTCATATAACGTACGCCATACCTAAATTTCAGCGGTTCATACTTTAGCTAAGCACATTCACAGAGATGTGTTTCATCAGATACAAGTCATGATATTTGTTGTTAAGGAATTAACATTGGGACATGCCTGCATTTGAAGCATGTGGAGTTGCAGTAAGACCTCTTTACTGGAGATGCAAATGATAATAGCCAGGACAGTACGTCCTTCTTTTCTAACAGCACTTTATGAAATTTGTGCTGTAGCTTTCAAGAAATGAATAACATTCATGTAGCAGGTTATATTGCTAGAGAATATAGCATAAAGACGAATTGGGCATGACCGCGGGCGCTCGCAAGGTGGGCGCTGGGGGTAAGATGACAACGAATGAGAATAAAACAGCTGGCTCAGGAACGGGTGCTGTGTCTGTCTCTCCTTTACAATGGCGCAGTCGACGAACGCCCGGTCTTAAGCCGCTCCAGCCTTAGGGCCTATACACGCTCAATCCGCCCGTCCGCGCCGCACACGTCCACTCTCTTGCGGACCGGGGCGGAAGGCCACAAGGCGGATCGTGTCAAAAAAGTCGGTGTACGCTGCATCCGCACGAGCGGATTGCACACGCACTCCGATTGGAGGACGCGGTCTGTTGACAGCTGGCAGCCATTCGGCTGAGAAAAGTGTTCAAGGGTGGCAACTACATTTGACAGCAGACGACACTGGCATATTTTTGCAGATGAGACTTCAAGTTTCCGCGTCACGGTGAAAATGCGACTCTAGGCTCTTACATTCTGTTCTGCAGCCGCATGTGTTGCATTGGCACCGTCATCCTTGTTCAAAACTACCTTTGACCGCAGACAACACTGGCATATTTTTGCAGATGCGATTTCAAGTTTCTGCATCAAAGTGAAATTGCGACTGCAGGCTGTCACATTCTATTCTGCAGCCGCATGTGTTACATTGGCGCAATCGTCCTTGTTCGAAACTACTTTTGACCGCAGATGACACTGGCATATTTTTGCAGATGCGATTTCAAGTTTCCGCGTCACTCTGAAAATACGACTGTAGGCTGTCACGTTCTGTTCTGCAGCCGCATGTGTTACATTGGCGCCGTCGTCCTTGTTCGAAACTACTTTTGACCGCAGACGACACTGGCATATTTTTGCAGATGCGATTTCAAGTTTCCGCGTCCCTCTGAAAATACGACTGTAGGCTGTCACATTCTGTTTGCAGCCGCATGTGTTGCATCGGCGAGGTCATCCTTGATCGAAACACCGCAAAATTATCCTATCTCTGCCACCTTTTAAAAATGTATTGCAATCGCCTCATGTCGCAACATAGGACGTATTCTAAGACGATCACTGTTAGTGCGCGCTCCATTGGCTGGTTGAGCAAAACCTCTCGAATCATTCAACGTGCCGCGTTCTACGTACGTTACGCGAAAGTGATAGTATCGCCGAGCGATTCGACCGAAATCCCCGTGTTCGGTGCGATGGCGCCGTTTCTGTATTGCTAGCGACAGTTTGCAAGAACACGGAACACACGCACAAATAACTGTCGCGGAATACAGCTGCGTAGGTCGACAAGACAGCTCGCCTTACTATTCAGCATGTGTGTGAGTCTCCGAGTGGACCTTGCTGATATGCTTGCATTCGCTTGTTCATGCCTTTTGTTTTTTTCACTCTGCCAATTTTAAGAGTGTGCTTAAAGCACTTGGATGCCTCAAATTCCTTTTTTTCCCAATATATAAAACCACCGAAGACGAAGTGCGGCATTAAACCTGCCTCTTTGAAATTGAATACTTGCTGCTTGTAAGCTTTCCAAACAAAATAAAACCTTAGAAGATGTGCTAAGTCATGAATGAAATTCTCACCGTGTGTAAAACGGTTGTGCATAAGTGCTTAACTTGACGCAACAAGGATTTGAAGGTTAAGCAGCAATTGTACAATTCATTATGACTGGTATAGAAGCAATATGCACGCATAGTGGTCACCTTATGCAGACACATACTCATGAGATGTTTTCAAGCAGAATATTTCTTTGAAAGCAAATAATAATTTATATTGCTGATAAGACGACTTATTTCGAGTGGAATCAAAAATTACATTCTTTGTTGTCAGCCTGCGTGGCCAATCTGTTGCCCCTTTACCGAGTAACGCAAAATGTTGCCGTAACGTTCTGCGAATGTGCACAAATGTCGGTGCATAACGTTGCCTACAGGCTGCTAATGTCCTCTTTTTTGATCGCCAGACAACGTTGGGCAGTAAGGTTGTGGCAGCATTGAGCAGCACATTCACAACATTGACATAAGGTTAACGGAACTTCCTGATAACGTAATCTGGATGTTGCCTTACGTCGCTTGAGCTTTCAGGCAACGTACGTTTGTGACGTTCAAGCAACACTCAAATTACATGGCAGAGTATTTATAGACATGCATAACAGTAGTGCTGTCAGCATGCCACGGCTGACAGCACCGCAAACCCTTAAATTTATATTTGCTTGACAGATTATGCATTCTAGTAGTTTTCATGTTGCATATGCATGAAAATGTGAACAAGAATTGGTGAAAAACAGCATTATTTTACGTATATATCTTGTGTATCTTACCAAGATATCTGTGTATCTTACCTTGTGGTGGTAAGATACACAAGACATATACGTAAAAGAATGCTGTTTTTCACCAATTCTTGTTTACATTTTATTGCATATGCAACATGAAAACTACTAGAATGCATAATCTGTCAAACAAATATATATTTAAGGGTTTGCGGTGCTATCAGCTGTGTCATGCTGACAGCAGTGCTGTACGGGCAGCTGATTTGTCTTGCACTATATATAGTACCAACTCGCCCTAATCCAGAATCTTTAAAGTGTTTCACATGGTGGTTTGCCTGACTTGTCTTGTTGTTGTCCATATCACAGCCTATAGATGCTGACTGCAAGTAAAAGTGCATAATGCAAAGCTACAAAGTGGTTCATAAGAACACTTCTTCATTTTGGCTATAACAGCAAGAGAGCAGCATACACGTCCATTGTGCAGAGTTCTCGTATAAAGGTTCTCAAAGCAGAAAAGTAAAAATCTTCCACAAATGTTCATTTTCTTTAAACATATCATTTAAGCTTAGGTCACAGAAAAAATCTGTTTCTTTGCTTCTGACTTACTGCTCTAAAAATCATGTGTCGGTAGCTGCATGTGCTTTCAAGAAATTGCGTAATAGCCAACATCAGCTGCTAAGAACAAACGCTAGTATGTAGTAATTGTTTGTGCAGGAGGAATATGTGGTGGTTGAATATGCACCCATGAATATGCATTGGTCCCACCTTAAATAGTAGTGAATATGTCATTGACAAAGCTGGTTATAAAGTCAAACCATGCATTTATTTACCGTCTGCTTACATCATACTGGCAAACAAATAATGACACTTAGATAACAGTAACTTAGAAAAACAACGTGAACAGAACCTGATAACACACTGAAATATATTTTTCATTAAACATCAAGGTCTTGTATCGCATATTAAGACACTCTACTAACAGCTACAACACAATATATGTTGCCTTCCCATTTAGGTCAGACTTCGAAATTTTTTGCTTTGTGTCATGTTCCCTTATTTCAATGGCAGAACATAATTTATACTTCTTAATAACAGCACAAATACTGTACTTCCTCACTTTGTAATGTACAAAAACACAGCACAGTACCACTGCGGTTGGATACTGTGTCCTGCCAAGCATCCAGCCGATCTTTTTGCCTAAGCTTGCAGACATGGCAGCAAGTGTGAAGTAGTGAACACAGCCCAGGGGGTAGAGTAACAAAGTCATCCAAGCACTGACAGCCAGCCTTCACTTTTGCAGAGGATGGCCAGCAGCACAACCGATGCACACATGCTTCCCTCGGTAGCTTCATTTGCATCCAGAGACCTCACTGGTTTCCAAGTCAACAATGCGGTAACCAGCTGAGACATGAATTGCATCAAACTATAAAGTGCCATCTGAAAAGCTGAAGTAAGCCATGTTTACTGGGAAAAAAAGGCTGCAAAAATGCTTACAAACAATTTAAGCTTCACATAACTGTGAAACAAACTATAGTGACCTTACGCAGGAGAATAATGCAAAACATTGAAAGCAAATTTCAGTCAAACCTAACCATTATAGCCATAAGTTTGGACACAAGAGCAAGGAAAGCCCAATAAACAATACCCACAACTTCCTCTATTGCGCTAAGCAGTTAAGACGTTGGTATCAATATATTCCTTTAACATAGAGCTTCCTTGCAATGCCATGGCTGCTTCTTACATCCAGTTCAATCTTGGAAGAGAACAATAATTAACAAATTAAGTGAATGCTCTACCACGGTACCAAAACCACATTTCATTCGTGATGTGTGAGTGACATTCGTGATGTGTGAGTGATTCGTGATGTGAGTGATGTGATGAGTGAGTGATAAAGTTGACTTGTTGGTAGAACATATTGGTCAATTGCAGCACAGATATTGACGACAGAAAAGACGAGACAATAGAGTTGTGCTAACTTCCAACAAAAAGCTTTATTTTCAGCGACCCCTGTTTATAGCCGCCACTCATCACATTGCAATAAGCGTAATTCACACCCTTAGGAAGGTCAACTCTGTGTCTGATAAGTGTACAGATGCTGACACACACAGCGCCAAGTCGCGTAATCTTGTCAGCCTCAATAATTTCACGTGTTAGTTTATTACTGCTCCTGCTGACACCGAGCAAACAATGGTTCACAGGCACACAAACTGCAGCAACATGCAAGCCAATTGTAACACACATCTTTCTTGACATTGTATGACTGTTCTCACAGCCGGTCATTGATGCAGCGTCCTGTTTGACCTATGTACTGTTTACCACAAGAAAGAGCAGTACACTAAACCATGTTTTAACTTAGGTGACGCACGTATTTTTGTGCTTTTTGTTACACTCGTGTGCTGCGCTGCCACATTTCCTTTGATTACACAACTTTATAAGCTTCTGAGGTGCAGAGAAGACAACTTTTACTTTGGAACGATCTGCAGTTTTCATGATACTGCAGCTTATGAATGTATGGTATGACAGCCACTTTATGTCTGTCAGATGCAGTGAACACATGGCAACCACTCGGCGCATGCGCTTTCAGAGTAACGGGTCATGTGGTCACTGCATCTGACAGACATAAAAGCTGGCCGTCATACCCTACATTCATAAGCTCTCACAATATCAAGAAAATTGCATATCATTCTAAAGTTGCGTAATCTAAGGCAATGTCGCAGCATGCCACACATGTAACAAAAAGACCAAATTCTGTTCGCCACCTGTGTTAGCAACAGGGTTTATTGTATCCCTCTTTGTTGTGGTAAACAGTACATAGGTCAAATGGGACGCTGTGTCAATGACCGGCTGAGAGAACACTCATACAATGTCAAGAAAAACGTGCGGGACGGTAGGCTTGAATCTCATTGCAGTTCATGTGACTGCACCGTCGTTTGCTCAGTGTACTGTTTCCAGCAGACGCGGTGATCCACTAACAAGTGAAATAATTGAGGCTGAAAAGATTTCGCGACTTGGCTCTGTGTGTATCAGCACACCATCTGTAGACTTGTGAGACAAAGAGTTAACTTTCTTCCTAAGGGTGCGAATTGCGCATGTTCAATGCGGTGACTGACGGCTATGAACATGGGTCGGCGAAGATATATCTTTTTGTTAAAAGTTGCCGCATGTCTGTCGTCTTGACTCTCTGTCATGCCTACATCTGCACTGCAATTCACCGATAAATTTGTATTGAATAGAAACTACTGGCTTGAAAGACTATATCGAGAAATGGGGGTAAATAGAGGAGAAAGGGAGAAATCACAAAAATGGTCCATCCATGCCTCTGGAGCATGAAGTCCTAGACGGAGTGTGCTGGTCTGGGCTGGTTGGTACATTAGGACGGCAACAAACAGAGCTAGCACGGGACGAAGTGAGTACGACAGACAAGGAGTGAAGTGTCGCGTGGACTGTAGTGTCGAATTAGACTGTAGACGTGAATTGTAGTGGCGACTGTTGTGAAGGATTGTAGTGCCGCGTGGGCTGTTGCTATTGGGTATTGTCCTTCTTTTTAAGTCCTAATGTGCAGCTTCAGATATGTCTACACAATGTCTTCGTAGCCTGCGGAACTCCCACAATAAATGTTTTGTCATCAGTGGAGTGCCTGAGTGGCATGTCGAGCAGGTAACTGGTGTTGTAGCACTTGCATCTTAGTTCGGCGAGTCCTTAGCTTTGTGGACTTCCATGATATAGTTCTGTGGTTTCTCACTATAGCAGTACAAGATGTTATGGCGTAAGCTTTTCTTGAAAAGATGCTACTTGGCAAGCCCGTACTTTATCAGAGGATAGCTTGGGCGCGCCTTAGCGAAAAAAATAACAGCAAAAGGCAGTTTTATGTCGGCTACCTTCACAACACTACAACGAAAAATGACACATATATACAGTCAACACTTAGTAACTTGACCTCGGTTAATTTGACTTTTTACTTTTGAACGCACTGCAATGTCCGAACAAGAAACCACATATTGCTATGGAACAAAACACACTTATTCAAATGCATAAGCACGTCATTTTGGTGAATTCAGCCTCCACAGTGTCCCCTCATGCGAGCAGTGGCTACTAAGGTTTGAAAAACAAGAAATTCAAAAAACAGCTCAACTGCTTCTCTTGGTGTGAAGCTGTTTTACTTTGCCTTTATTTGCTCTCATTTTTCAAAACTCAACACAATGTACTACCTACCAGTTAACTATGTGTTCTATGTATTAATTTAAAGTGAAAAATAATGTAACTGGACAAAGACTCGCAACCACTACTACTTGCATGAATAGGGATAGCTTGCCAAGAATATAACATGAGAGAGAAGAAAGCAAGCTTACTAGAAAACACTTCAGAACTGTAGTAACTGCAGCACAGTGAATACTGGCCTTCATGTATCATTTCAAGAAGTTTAGGCTCATCAAATGTGTATTTGCCAGTGGCAGTTATTCTGGGAACAAGACAGGAATAATTGTGAACATGAATGTTAAACAATGGAAAGTACACTGTATGCTTACACCTATGACATATTCGCCCACTACACTTTGAATTTTTACATGCGCAAAAGCTATACAAGAGTGTAGCTATACACAGAAAATTCGCAAATAAAACCTTTCAAAAGAAGACAACCAAAATAAAAAGTGATAAAAAGAGTGTTTATTAAGCAAAATTAAAATGTAACTTGCAGCCAAGCGATTGATGAAAGAAAAAATACTTAACATCAGGACATGTTAGGCCTAATTTTATATAGAACACGATAAGGTGTGCATAACAGCTACGAACACAAACAACAAGTTGCATAAATATTGGACCTATTTAGTAAGCTGTGTTGAGTAACGTCGATTAACTTAGACACTAATGATACCGAGATGCTAGTTTTTGGAACATGTACACTACATACATACCTTACCCGACCATCGAGATTACACGTGTCGCTACGGCAGGCATAGCCAAGGGGTCTGGTGGCTCCTCCGTTATGTGGGCACTGTTGCGGGTGACAGCCTCGTCACTATAAAATAAGTTCTGTGTTAACTTATAGCAGTGGCACATAACTTTATAAGGCTGTCAAATTCTCTACACATGCATGAAGCATCTAAAAATAGTCACGAAAACAATGTTTGCATTGGTGCAGGGTGGCAACAGAGCACAAAGTAGAAGTCACTGATGAATGTCTTGATAATGAGGACCCTTTCATCACAGTAAAATTATTTACACGCAGCAGCAGCACATAGCAAAGAAATGTTTGTTTGCAAAACAATTCATTTTTTTCAAGGCTCACTTTAAGCAACCTTCCCCTGTCATGTTTAGTTACGTATATGTCAAAACATCTTGTATTTAAAAGTAAGTTGTAATAGTAGCAAGCTGTGATTGCTTACATTTTTTTTCTATAAAACTGTCGTAAACCAAAACTTCGTAAGCAGAGATTATTTACAACGTCGAAGCATTTATAGGCGAGGAAACATCCTTGCAATAAGAATCGGTGAAGAGGCAAATGAGTCGTTATTATAAACTTCAGCAGAAAAGCGGGAGATCACGCACAGTGCTCACATGATGAACACGATTATTTCCGATCGTTATATTTCTCATCGGAAGAAAATGCTTATCAAGATTTTCAATTTCGCATCGAAGCAATAAACTTGCGTAACTATGTGCTGACAACCAGCGTTCAGCAAGCATCAGCACAGGTTTCATTATTGTCGCGGGACTTCTATTTCCTAGGTTCGCGCACGCTATGCACGCACGACAAGCTCGCACAATACGCGTGTTGTTAGCCAGCACGATTACCTACCTTTTGAATGGTACGACGCGTTCGCAAAGCGCTCTCCAAGCTGCCAGTGCTGCGTCGACGATGTTACTCCCCGCATACATGCCGCTGCGTAGTGGACGAGCTGAGGCGCGCTAACACGCATTATTTCTTTGCGACGTCCACCCAACTTTCCACAACGGCAAACAAAGGGGCCGCACTCCACGGCATAAAATCGTTGGTCCACATTTGCCTGGCGCGCCACGCATACGGCGAGTTTGCAGCATGACACAAGGTATCTTCAGCCACTTCTCTGCACGCTAACTGCGACCCACCTCATTACAGCACACACAAAAACTCATGATCACGCAAACGCATCATTGTACCCCGCACATACGACCGCCATCACAGAACACGGTGGAAAAACAACAGCGCCGCCTGCATACTTGTGAGACTTTTGTGGCCTCTGTGATGCCAAAAATATTGACCGGTACACTCACACGCTTAAATTTTGTGCCCGGTTGCACCCAACTACGTATAGATGTTGCGAGACAAAATAATCATAGAAGAACCTATATTTTACGCTATAGTTTAGCATAGAAAGAAATTCTATCACGTATTTTTACCTTTGAATTGCTTCCGCCGTCTGCAGCGAGCAAAAGCATAGCCTTCGAGATTATCTAACGTTATTCTTATCCAGCCGTCGCTGTGGCGTGATTTGAACGGTGTGGGTTGTCTTAAAGCTGTCTCGAAGCCAATCCAGGAGGTTTCGCGATGCTGCCTACTTTTCCTACGCCATCCATTTGTATTAAATATCTTTCTCATGTCAACATAAATTGTAGCCTCAGGAATTGTGGGCACGATATCGGAGGTACACATGTGCAGTGTGCGATGTTTCGGTGCGCGTTGTGACTGTTTCAGTTGGAAAGGATCAAATCCACGAGGGTTGATAGCTCGTGTGGCGCAGGTTTCACTCGTATCGTCCGCATTTCCTTTTGTGTCAGTGTGTTGAATGTTAGCGGGCTGCGTTCCTGTCGTCCGTGCCTTCTATGTTTATCGGGCGGCTCGCGAAGATTCCTCCTAAAAAACATGTCTGCAGCGTACATGTGTCCTATGTGGTGTGTGGCAGAAATGTTTGGTGGTGTACGATGTGTTTGCAGCCGGATTGGTGGCTTATAGTGATTTGCTCTCGTGCCGTTTCTATGATGTAAGCCATACGTGAACGGAAAAAATGCACTATTTTTCCTATAGACAAGTAGCTTTGATCTATGTGTATCGATCCTCTGTGCAGTGTGGATGTGTTCGTTATTTTTATGCAGCTGGTATCATGGGGCTTCTGCGTATTCATGATGGCGACTGCTTAATGTTTCCACTTTTAGGGGCATGTGGTGTGCAAGCAGTCGCAAGGTCTTGTGCATTTGGTGCGGAAGAAGGGAATACTTTTATGCGTAACTTTGTCTACTATAGGTAAACCGTTGCAACAATTTGCATTTTCGTCATGTGAATGCTTCTGCCATTTAATTAATATCATTTCTAGCTGTTCATATCTGTGGAGAAGCACAATAAACATAATTTAACATGGTGTTTCTTAGAAAATATTAATTACTGCATAACCACTTTACAGCTCCATACCTCACTGTATGATAAAAATGAGTGTTCAGGTGAAAATGAAAATATCTTATAATTGCATGAACGTACACTTGCGAAATGCTACAGCAGCCTGGCATCACATTAATGTCAATATTGGTGACATCCGGCAACGTTCTGGGAACGTGCTGTTTTGTACCCTTGCTGCATTGATAGCATTTACACGTTAAATTGATGTTTACATTCAACGTTGACACAACGTGGGTGTCGGGATGTTGCTGTGACATTTATTTGTGACATCACTTGAACGTACAGCTGGCAACGTACATTCAACGTTGAGGTTGGCTGTTTAACGTTGCCTGACATTTGTTACAATCAGGCAACGTTTACACAACGTTCCGTGTTGCTCGGGTTACTACTTAGAGAGAGGGAAAGCTCTTTATTGAAAATGCAGAGTGTTCAGCAAGCATATTTTCGCCTACATGGTACTCTGCAGCGAAGTAAAGAAGAAGCAAGGCCCTAGAAAAGGGTAAGCAGAAGAAAAATGAAAGAAAAAATGCAGCTCGTGTCATGTTATCAGCAGTAGAGTAAGTGTTTGAGGTGATGACGGTAGACGGCGAATGCAAAAGAAAGTAACATCACAGTCTTGATGAAACGATGCGCGTGAGTCTTAGTTTAGACAGGAAACTTCAATACATTAACGAAATAAGTCCAGGGCTTTCTGCTGTTTTGATGGGCAAGGCCAGGAACCCAACATCCATGTCAATGTCAAGGGGCCTTGGTGGAGCTTTTCCATGTTCATTTTATATCGATGTCGCTCGTCTCTGTAGGCTGAGCACTCAAGCAAGATGCACTCGAGAGATTGGACGGTGCCACAGTTGTCACAATAGGGATTTTTGCTCTAGCCATTGGGAAAAAGAAGACTGTTCATGTATGCAACATTCAGTCTAAGCCGGTGAAACAGGGTCTCCAGATGCCGTGGTAGACATTATGGTAGCCTTGTTTGGAGTTTTGTGTTGACGTTAAACATAAACTTGCAATTGCCTGAAGTTGAAGACCATCTTCTACGCAGTTCATTGAGTACATATCGATTCGCCATAGCTGAAGCCTTACTTTTAGAGAAAAACACTGTTATAAATTTTACGTGATCATGTCCTTTGCGGGCTAGCTCATCCGCCTTTTCAATACCTAGGATTAGACTGCAATTATACCTAATTCAGCATTTATACAATGTAAAACACATTACCAAAGTCCACAAAAATTAAGCAATACAATACTAGGCATGCTCCCTCTCTCAGCCATGGCAGCAAACAAATGATGATGATGTATGGGGTTTAATGGCGCAAGGGCTAATAATAGCCAAAGAGCGCCAGCATATGGTATTAGGTATTCATTGCATGTGTTACGTTCAATGGTAAATATGTAACTTGGCTGTATAGTGGATGAAAATATTCGCTGTAAATGCGTAAAATATTCTGCAAATGTATTAAAACTGTGACATGTGAGGTGAGCTATGTACATAAAATACACTTTGCGAAAAGTGATAGATTAAAATGCAGGAATATTCAGGTAGCACTAATGTCTCACCCATGACCTTGTACGCAAGGGCAGGGAGGCATGCGCTTTAAAATCTGCAGTCGCAGCAGTAGCCTCCGATAAGAGACTGTGCTACGTGTAACTTGCGTGTATGACGTGTAATAAACAAACATCGTTTAAAAAAGCTAAAAGTGATTTGCTATCGAAAAGCGAGTCATTGCCAAGGAACATTCCGGGATGAACTGGAATTTGCTGACGATATAGAAAGGGAAAGTGTTTTCACCTTTGCGCATCTATGTCACGGCACTCTAGCAACACATGCAGGACGGTCAACGTTTCGCCACACTTGCCACAGATGGGTGGGTCATCGCCGGTCAATAAGTATGAGAGTGCGTCCGTATACGTGTGTCCGATTCTTAGTCGACACATGATTACCTCGGTTCGTCGTGTTTTTGTTCTAGGTGGCCAATACCCTAATTGTGGCTTTATAACATGAAGCTTATTACATGTTTCAGTGTCCCATGATCGCTGCCAGTAGCTTCTAATTATTTTTCGTAGGTACGGCTTCAAGTCTGTGGCAGGGGCAGCTATATAGTCGGTGAATTTGGTTGTTACTCTTGTAGCAATTTTATCTGCCAGCATATCACCCGCGATGCCTCTATGGCCAGGAATCCAGCATACAGTGGCATGCTGGCTAGATATGTATGCTGTGCACAGAAGTGAATAAAGAGAATTTAGCACCACATTTTTAGTTTTAGGGAAACATTTTAAAGATCTTACGACACTCAGACAATCGTTGAATATAATGTCTTTTTGTATATTTGTGTTCAGGTTATGCTTAACAGCCAACAGCACTCCGTATGCTTCAGCCGTAAAGGTACGTGTTTCTGAGTGCAGCACAGCAGATTCAGAAAAGGATGGTCCGAGTGCTGCAAAGGACACTTCCGCCTGCGACTTTGATAATACTCCGCGCATGAATACTTCGCTTGAAGTTCAAGAAAGTGCATTCGGATGTGTTTCTCAGGGGCATGCTTTGTGACCTTGATGAACGATATGTCACAGTCTACCAGCTACCACTGCCACGGCGGTAATAGCTTTGCTGGTGTAATTAGATGATGCTCCTGAAGTGGGATACACATTTCTTCGCTGAGCTTCCTCACACGCAGCGAGAAGGGCTCCTTCGCTGCAGGTCGGTTATTAAATAGCAAGGCACAGGCGACACCGTTTACCATTTTGTAACAAGGATGTTCAGCATTTGAATGCACTTTAAGATACTATGTTAAGGTGGAATACGACCTCTGCAAACGGAGAGACCATTCGTTCGATTCAACGTAGAGGCTTTGTACAGGACTTGTGCTGAACGCACAAGTTGCGAGGCGAATACCTTAATGGTGGACTGGGTCTAGTATTTTTAATGCGCTTGGCGTTGCAGAGTGATATATTACAGCACCATATTGAAGGTGAGAGCGGACTAGGCTCCTGTATAAGTTCATAAGGCACTTTCGTTCACTACCCCAAGTCGTACGCGACAGAAGCTTTAAAAGGTTAATTGTCTTCATGCATTTTGCCCTCAAATGCTTAAGATGGGAAATAAATATGAATTTAGAATCTAATAAGATTCCTAAAAACTTGTGCTCACTGCTCACAAGAGCGCATCTCCTTTGGTTTCGACACTTGGGACAGGCGTTACGCCTGTCTTGTTTGCGAAGAGTACTCAAGTGCTCTTCTGGGCGTTTACTTTAAACCATTTTCATCTGCCCATTTGGACAATTTGTTTATTCCAAGCTGCACTTGTCGTTCGCAGATGGCAATATTGCATGACTTTAAGGCTATTTGCAGATCGTCGACATAAACGGAATAGAACATTGTGCGTGGAATGACTGCCTGCAGGCAGTTCATTTTTACAATAAATAGCGTGCAACTTAGCACGCCCCCTTGCGGTACACCGGTCTCTTGGGTGAATGACCTAGACAGAGCATTACCCACTCTTACACGGAATGTGCGATTAGAGAGATAACTTTCTATTGTGTTTAACATGTTGCCACGGACACCCATTGCCGAAAGGCCTCGCATGATTCCATAGCGCCATGTCGTATCATAAGCCTTTTCTAGGTCAACAAATACTGAGAGGCAGAAGTGTTTATGTATAAAGACATCTCTAATGTAAGACTCAATACGAACAAGGTGATCTGTTGTGGACACTACCTTCCCTGAAACCACATTGTAAGTGGTCTAGGATTTTGCCGCTTTCAAGCACTCAGATCAAGCGCCTGTTTATCATTTTTTTCGAATAATTTGCAAGTACAGCTTGTCAATGCTATTGGCCTATAACTACTGGACTAACGATGGGTGCCTTGCATTGTTTATGTATAGGTATGATCACACTTTCCTTCCACGAAAATGGAATGTATCCAGCCGCTCACATGGCATTGCAAATACTTAATAGTGTTTTTAGAGTTTCAGGGTGCAGGTGCTTAATCATTTCGTACAAGATACGATCGCCACCTGGTGCGGAGTTGTTGCTACAGTTGAGAGACGCCTTTAGTTCAGCAAGAGAAAATGGTTGATTGTATGCCTCGTTTCGCGTACATTTGCTTTCGAGGGGCTGTCGCTCTGCGCGTTCTTTGAACTTCAAGAAGTGTTCTGTGTAGTGTGACGCACTAGAGATGTATTCGAAATGTCATCCAGAAAGTCAGCCTGATCTTCCAGGCTATCACCTAGTGTGTTTACCAAGGAGAGTGATTCTGTTTGACGTCCTTGTAATGTGCTCACTCTGCTCCACGCTTTTCCCTCGTCCGTATAGGAATTTATAATGCCAAGATACTGCTCCCAACTATCTCTCTTAGCACGTCTACGTATTCTTCTGCCCTGACACTTTGCTTGTTTGAAATTGATGAGATTTTCAGGCAGTTGGAGAGTAGCGAAGCAATCCCCAAGCCTTCTTTTGTTTTTTCCGCGCCTTTCTACAATCGTATGCAATCGGATGCGACGCTTTTTGGCTAGTCCGTTAGTTTGTTGGATGAATTTTGTAGCAGCCTCTATTATGAAGCCTGTCAGGTAAGCCACAGCATGGTCTATGTTAAAACCAGCAATGTCATCCTGAGCTAACTATGTTATTTCTCCGAAAATAACCCAGTTCGCTGATTGAACCTTCCATCGGGGAACGTGTGGAGAACATTCAGCCTGTTTTGTTACATTTATGACTATTAGGAAGTGGTCACTTCTGTAGCGGTTCTTAATAACGTTCCAATCAAGGTAAGGTATTAGTGTTTCTGGATACTATGCTCAAGTCTATTGAGCAGTAGGCTTTGTGCGCAACGCTATAATACGTCGGCTACTTCTTATTGAGTAGACATGCATCTGAGGAAAAAAGAAAATTTTCTATTAAATGCCCTCTTCCGTCACAACGGCTGTCTCCCCGCTAAGTGTTATGCGCGTTTAAATCCCCGACAACTATGTATGGCTCCGGAAGTTCATCAATGTAGTTTTGAAATATGGTTTTCTGGAGTTGATGATTCGGAGGGATGTATATAGAGCTAATGGTAACTAGTTTATTGAACAACACCGCGCGGACAGCAACTATCTCTGGGACGCACGGAGTCTTAATTATCGGCAGGTAACAACTCTGTCGACTACGATAGCCACACCACCGGATGACACGGCAGTGTCATTTCACAGGACCCTGTCTCGGCGCCGTGAGGCGGTGGTTTTCTTGTCCTGGAGCGGTCGAGAGATTCTCGCCGTTCCTTAGGCGAGGGCGGCGCCGTCTGGCTGGTCGTTTCCATTGCCTCTGGTGGGGCGCTGGACATCGCGCTCATGCGAGCGGTTGGTTTGGCGTGAAAGCCTCGTCTCGAGGGACGAGGCCCT
The DNA here is from genome assembly GCF_013339745.2 of Dermacentor silvarum. Taxonomy (NCBI): domain Eukaryota; kingdom Metazoa; phylum Arthropoda; class Arachnida; order Ixodida; family Ixodidae; genus Dermacentor; species Dermacentor silvarum. The sequence goes on along the minus strand of NC_051161.1, from coordinate 139,092,674 downwards.
GGAGGCCATCAGCCCGGAAGTCGATGGCCCCTTGTTCTGAGATGGCGGAGCAGCGCTAGATGGCGTCGCTGGCGGCTCACTGCGTGTGGGCCGGACAGCCGCCGGAAGCCGTTGTGTCGCTGCCACCTGGCGCGCCAGATCGGCAAAGGTGTTCTTGGACAGGTATGAAACCCGCCTACGTGCTTCCTTAAATGATATATTCTCGTTTACTTTGATTGTAACAATTTCTTTTTCGTTTTTGCACGATGGGCAGGACCGCGAGTATGCGGCGTGCTCCCCATTACAGTTCACACAGTGGAGAGAGTTTTCACATGATTCAGAGAGACGCTCGGTCGCACTGCATTTCGCACAAGTCGGACGGCCTCGGCAGTTTCGCGAACTGTGGCCGAATCTTTGGCACTTGAAGCAGCGAAGAGGGTTTGGCACGTATGGCCTGACACGTAATTTAATATACCCGGCCTCAATGGTCTCGGGTAGAACACTTGAACCAAAAGTAAGAATTATGTGTTTTGTCTTTAGATCCTTACCATCGCGCCTCATCTTGATTCGTTTTGCAGTCAAAACATTTTGTTCTTTAAATCCCTCCAAAAGTTCATCATCGGTGAGCTCCAACAGGTCGTCATCAGAAATAACACCGCGGGTGGTGTTCATGGTTCGGTGCGGGGTCACAGTCACAGGAAAGTCTCCAAACGACACTAGATTCTGTAGTTTACCATGCTGTTTCTTATCGCGGAGTTCCAGAAGTAGGTCACCGCTGGCCATCTTCGTCGCCTTGTAGCCTGGTACTATACTCTCTGTCAGAGTCTTTGCAACAATAAAGGGTGAGATGACTCTCACTGTCTTTTCAATTTTCTCACTATGTACCACGTGGTAGCGTGGAAAGTTCTCAAGTTGTCGGCCAAAAAATTCGAATATTTCTTCGGTGCGCCCCCGCTTCGGGCGGCAATCAGCAAGTGCAGGAAAGGAGCTATACATATATGTGGGATGTGTTTCGGCGGTGGCGCCAGCCACCCACCATGGAGTCCAACGAGGGGTCGCTGCAGTCTGTAAGGGCCAGGTCCTGCAAATGCCAACTGTACGCCACCACTATAACCAATGCAGGATATAATGCACAAGGTTAACCCTTGCTGCCCGCGAAGTCGGAAATGAAAGGAAAATAAAGAGAGGACAGGAAAGAGTGAAAGTAAGAAAGACGAATGTTGGAGGGAGAGAGAGACAGGAAAAGGCAACTACCGATTTCCCCCGGGTGGGTCAGCCCCGGGGTTCCGTCTACGTGAAGCCGAGGCCAAATGGGTGTGTTGCCTCCGCCGAGGGGCTTTAGCGCTGACCAACTCAGCGTTGGTTCAACTCCTAGGATCCCTTTTTCCCCGGACACGGCTAAGCCGGGCACGGTTAGACGCGGGAGGGTCGAAGCCTCGTGTGCTCGGGTACGTGGTGGCGCAACTCACCAAACGCCTCCTTGCGCAGACGCCCCTGCGGGGGGCAGCAAACAAAGATGATAAACTTGAGACCATTTGATATTGTCCGCATCATACATGCGTGTTCTATTTCAATCACTCTACATATAAAAAATAAGTTCACACAGGACGCACATAAGTGAACTATTGTAAGCTCTACTGAGATTATTTTAGTGAGTTGGGCATGAGCTACACGTTGTCTATGTATTTATGTAGCAACAACCTAGCTAGCTGATGCACAGCCAGATTTTAGGAAAATGAAAAAATACATACCATAACAAACAGCTGCAGTACCTTTATTTTGTTTGACAGGAAACCAAGATTATTAAGTGACTTAGCTTCTCAGTGAGCTCAGTGATCGCTCATGGTGTGAAAAGGTTGATTTAATAAGTGGCTTTTTTATGTTTTTCTTAATTACCAGCTGCGTTAACATGCACATGACAATGAAATGAAGGCTCATATACCGGAAGAGAGGCCCGCACAAAAAGTGACGAAACATTTCTCGCCATTTTTTATTTTCATAACAAATCAATTAATAGTTCATTTGTTCATCTTTGTGAATAATGCGCGAGGTGTTCTGCATAGAACCGCAAGATAGGTTATTATTATCTATTCACTATTCAAGTTGCCAAATGAATGGTACCCCCATATAAGCATCATTAAAGAGATCACTGAAATTTGCAGTCAGGAGACCACAATGGCCCAGCCTCTGTACCAAACTTAAAATTGTTCCAGAAGAAAACAATACTGGTGAACTGGGTATGCATTCACATGTACTATTCAAATCCGCACATCACAAGTAATCTTTCATTCCTTGCTGCATTGCTCACCATCGTAGAGATTTTATTGCAGCACTGTGTGTGTGCAGTAAAATAACTTGACAAATCAAAGCTGTGGTTTTTCAGTGCACTGTAAGCAACTTTGCATGTGGCTTAGGTAATACAATGCTCCTATATATCGGTCAGCTTAGTATCAGTTGATTTTTTTAATAGTTGTTCACTGTTACGCCTGACCTATACGGTGCCACCGGGCACTGCTGTATTCCTGCAGGCACGCTAGAACAGCTTGGCTATACACAAACAACCCTCTCCATCGCGCTTAAATTAAGGTGGTGCCGATTTTCTGGAAGAATGTGCTTATCAGCATAACTGCCTAGCATTAAAAAAGCATTTGAAATGTAAGGGTGGATGCTCAGCTTTGCTCGTGTGACGTTTTACAATTATAGTACAAAACAACATCATTGAACAAGAAGGACACCACACAGTTACTCGTGTTGTGACCTCTAAGTCATAATGCAAGCAGTTTCCTGAAGGTTTTCTCGGTGATTTTTTAGCTGTAAACATGTGAAGAAATCTGTAAACTGAGACACCATGAAATGCACCATAGCAGAGCAGGAAAAGCAATATAACACTCAGGTGTACAGAAGTTTTTGTCACATTAGCTCTTTGGGGTGCATATATATAGGCACTATTTGTAGCTGAAAACAGCAGGCATTTCACATTTACAGCTCAGAATGATCAGTGAAAGAGATTTTTAATGTGTCAGCCATACACATTGTCACTTTCCAATGCTGTGCACATTTAGAGGTGTGTTTGCTGCAACTTGAGAAGCACGTATATAATGGACTACTACATACAACACCCGCTTTGCACCTCTACTTTGATGTTCTACCCTCCGACAAAGAAGACATAAGTACAGACTGGAATTTTTCTTGACGTCAATATTCAGAAGGCGAGCATGTTTTCGGCACCACACGTCTCCATTTTCCTCACATGACACTTATTGCATGTTCTGAATGTGCATTCATTGGCGGTGGCATATCTTCTAATGTGAAAACACTTTGTTTGACCTGTATAAATTCTCTCTGCTCTACATGTACACATACCTCCATCAGTAGGGGGTAGGGGTAAGTGTGCAGTGCCTTCATTAGTGCAGTAACTCTTATGAAAGTGTGAATTCATAACATAGAAAGGCCTAATGAAGACCTAATGAAGAAACAAGGAATGATCCTCAGCCGATCCCAGCATACGTGCAGGATGTAAAAGTGTTAGGAAGGGTAAAGTGCAGTGACCATAGGTTAGTGAAGTCTAAAATTTCTTTCAATTTGACTGAGAGAAAGAATAAAATTGCTCAAGAAGAAACAGGCCAACCTAGACGCAGTAAGGGTAAAAGCAGACCAATTCAGACTGGTGCTCGCAAACAAATATGCAGATTTAGAACAGCATGATGAAGACAACATAGAGGTAATGAATGGAACCGTAACTAGGCTGATATGAGACGCAGCAACTGAAGTGGAAGCTAAGGCATCAAAGCAACCGGTAGGTAAGCTCTCTCAAGTTACAAAGGAAATAATAAACAAACGGCGAAACATGAAAGTGTCAAACTCGAGAGATCAGATAGCATTCGCTGAACTGTCGAAATTGATGAACAAGAAGGTAAGGGATATCTGAAATTATAACATACAAAAGATTGAGGAAGCAGTAAAAAATGGACGCAGCATGAAATCAGTCAGAAGAAAATTTGGCATAGGACAAGGCAGAATGTATGCACTTGAAGATAAGCAGGGTAATATCATGAGCAATTTCGATGACATAATAAAAGCAGCTGAATAATTCTATACTGACCTCTACAGTGCCCAGAGCAGCCAAGCTACTTTCATGCGAAGTAGTTATGAACAGAATACAAAGGCTCCTTCTATAACTAGCAATGAAGTTAGAAGGGCCTTGAAAGACATGACCAGGGGAAAAGCTGCTGGAGAAGATGGAAAAACAGTCGATTTATTCAAAGATGGAGGAAATAGTATGCTTGAAAAGCTTGCGGTCGTTTACATGCAATGCCTCACGACTTCAAGTGTACCAGAAAGCTGGAAGAACGCCAACAATATACTCATCCATAAGAAGGGAGACGTTAAAGAATTAAAGAATTATATACCCATCACCTTGCTTTCAGTATTGTATAAAATATTCACCAAGATAATTTACAATGGAATCAGGGCAACACTTGACTTTAGCCAACCAAGAGAGCAGGCAAGCGGCAGGAAGGGATATTCTACGATGGATCATATCCATGTCATCCATCAGGTAATAGATAAATCTGCGGAGTACAATCAACCTTCCTATATGGCTTTCATAGATTATGAAAAAGCATTTGATTGAGCAGACATACCATCACTCATAGAGGCATTGCGTAATCAAGGAGTACAGGAGGCATACGTGAATGTCTTGGCAAATATCTACAAGGATTGCACAGCAACCTTGGTTCACCACAAGTAAAGTAGAACGATACCTGTTAAGAAAGGGGTCAGGCAAGGGGACGCAATCATCTCCAATGCTATTCACTGCATGCTTAGAAGTGTTCAAGCTCCTAGACTGGGAAGGCTTAGGGGTGAGGATCAACGGCGAATATCTAAGCAACCTTCTGTTTGCAGATGATATTGTCCGATTCTGCAACATTGGTGACGATTACAGCAAATGATTGAGGACCTTAAGGGAGAAAGTGTGAGAGTGGGGTTGAAGATTAATATGCGGAAGACAAACATAATGCTCAATAGACTGGCAAGGGAAGGAGAATTCAGGATCGCCAGTCAGCCTCTACAGTCTGTAAAGGACTACGTTTAGCTAGGTCAATTGCTCGCAGGGGATCCTGATCATCAGAAAGAAATTTACAGAAAAAGGAAATTAGGGTTGGAGTAAATACGGCAGGCATTGCCAAATCCTGACGGGGAGCTTGCCACTATCGTTGAAAAGAAGGGTGCACAATCATTACGTTCTACCGGTGATAAGTTGATAACATATGGAGCAGAAGCTTGGATGTTAACATAGAAGCTCGAGAACAAGTTAGGGCCGCACAAAGAGTGATGAGACGAAAAATGTTAGGCCTAACATTAAGAGACCAGGAAGAGAGCGGTGTGGATCACAGAGCAAACGGGGATAGCCGATACTCTAATTGACATTAAGAGGAAAAAATGGAGCTGGGTGATGTACCATGTATTGTGTAGGATGGATAACCGCTGGACCGTTAGAGTTACAGAGTAGATACCAAGAGAAGGGAAGCGCAGTCGAGGATGGCAGAAAACTAGGTGAGGTGATGAAGTTAGGAAATTTGCAGGCGCAAGTTGTAATCAGCTGGCGCAAGAGAGGGGTAATGGGAGATCACAGGGAGAGGCCTTCTTCATGCAGTGGCCACAAATATAGGCTGATGATGATGATTTCTATAACCAGAAATGTAGTTAGAAGTTCCTTGTAGATAAATGTACACCTAACTCCAGTTTCTCTAGTCGTTGTCGCTCATGTGGTTGTACATTTGAATATTGCAAATACCAGTATTGCCATGAGACATCACTATCAGCGCACCCGATAGACAGCTGAAACAATCTGTATTCATAACTCAACCCTTCATTTCTCTAACACTTTTCACTCTGCACGTACCACAGTGTAAATATTTATTTGTGAGTGACTATTTAAGGTACCGTCAAATACATGGAAATGTGTTTTGAGAAACTGACATTCTATAATTGGAAATGTGTAGAGCAAACTTTTTGCAGATACCAAAGCTGTATGATATGTCTGTAGCAAAATGAGAACTTGCTGTCTCAATATACATAAAATGTAAAATGAGGAGGCACTGGCGGATGGTTCCGTCCATCTTTCTTCGCTCAATGCCACGCCGTATTAAAACTGTCCTTTTAGTCGGCGACATCGGACTCACTGGATGTGCATATAGCACTGAGAACACTGCCATCACTACCAATAAGCTTTCTGTGGAAGCAAATCATCTTCGGAGATTGATGACTGCAATCAAAGGAAAGCCGCGCTTTCACGACGGGCGCGGCGACACGCGACTGACAGCCACCGTTTTTAAAAAAATCACAGCATATCCACGAGGTGAATGATTGTGAGGTGGGCGAAGCTCCGGAGGTTATGGGTGATACCGTTAATCCTCCGAGAAGTTCGCCCGATAAAATCATCATGCAAACACGTGAGGTACGGTGAAGAAAACATTTATTGAGATTTCAAGTTACCTTTATATATTACGCACTTGTGGTCGGAGAAGTGCACAGCTAGGGGTTCGAGTACCGGTTTAAGGGGAATGTTAGCAAACATGATGTCTATGCACGACCCCCGCACGGTAGTAGGTGCAAGGTGGTCTAGGGAGACAATACGCGTCGCAACTGTGGCCAAACGAATGAGCGAGAAATTCCCGCTCGAACCGCGCGTCGGCTCCTTGAATGTGAGACCGCTGCCGCCGCTTGGTCACCACTTCCCGCGCACGAGCACCATCCGGGTCTGCCCGGCGCCGCGCTCGCTTAGCCACCGCTTCCCGCTATCGCCTTTCGGGGTCCGCTGCTCGCAGTGCACGTTTCGCTGCGGCGTCATTGGCGCGCACCGTCTCGGGATCCGCCAGGCGCCGCGCTCGCTTGGCGGCAGCTTCTAGAGCTCGCAACGCGGGATCCTGCCGACGAGCACGAGCCGCAGCGGCCATCCGTGCCCGCCGCTACGCATCGTCCATGCTCCACCAACGATCCGACACGTACGGCGACGATCCAAGAAATGAGAGAGGCGCTCGCTCCCCGTGCATCCCCGCGCAGCCCGCGCAGCAGCCAATCGGAGTGCAGCGGCACTTCCAGCGCCATCTAGTGTCGATTCACACAAGCGCCATATTGCACACAATTCTATTGGACCAACGCCATCTAGGAAATGAGACCAGAAATGGTGATGACGACAAAGATTGTGTACAGCGCCATCTAGAATATCGTCCCTGAACTGCAGTTTGTATGTGATGATGATGATGATGATTTATTGGCATCCCCTTTGAAACGGGGCGGCGACAAATAGTCACCTAGCCTGCTTGATTTAATCAGGTATACTATACATGTTCTTTATCTAGCATTTTTGTATACCTCTCATTATTATTTTTCTTTTTCAAAAATGTACCTTGTGCCGCTGCCTATGACTTTAAGAGATCAGGTTGTATCCATATTTTCCCTGCTTTTTTTCCACCAGTACTCCAATCGTCTCTTGCTGATCTCTAAGGCTGATCTGTTTATGTTTCCTTCCACTTTGAAACCAAGCTGCTTCTGGGAGTTGCACGTTACCTACGGTTCTCGCTGGGTGGATCCCGTCGCATTCCATCAGGATGTGCTGAGTGGTTTCTGGATCTGTACTGCAGCATGCACATGTCTCATCTAGTTCCGAATATTTATTCCGATATGTTTTCGTCCTTAGGCAACCGGTTCGAGCCTCAAATAGCAAAGCACTGCCCTTTGTGTTATCGTACAGATTTTCCCTTCTAATTTCTTTCTTCTCATTTTTGTAAATCTCCATTGTCGTTTTTGTTTCCATTCTTTGCATCAAATTCACGGTCTCTATTTCTCTCACGTTCTTTCTGATGACTCCTGGTTGTCTATTTGCAGTTTCGATTATCCTGTACTTGGTTGCCAACTTCCTTGACCTCTTCCTCCATTCTGTGTCTACGCTTTTCATGTAAAGATACTTGTGCACTTTAGCCGCCCATTTATTTTCATCCATGTTCCTGAGCCTTTCTTGAAAACTAATTTTGCTCTGTGCTTCTCTGACTTCAAAAGAGGCCCAACCCATGTCACCCTGCACTGCCTCATTTGTGGTATTACCATGGGCTCCCAAAGCCAACCGGCCTACTGATCTTTGGTTAACTTCCAAACCCGCCAATATTATTGTGAATATATCTGATTTGTGAATATATGTGAATATATCAATTTATTAGGTGAATATATCTGATTTTAAGCATATAATGGCATTTGCGAATGTTAGCGCTGGCACCATTACTCCTTTCCAGATTCCATGCACCATCTCATACTTATTGTGGCCCCACAGTGCTCTGTGTTTCATTATTGCTGCATTCCGCTTCCCCTTTATTTTCAGATTATCTTGGTGGTTGTTTAAGTAATTCTTTCCTTCGTTTATGTGTACGCCGAGGTACTTATATGTACTTCTATGAGACAGCGCCATCTATTGCATTATACGGGAGATACTACCGTGTACTGCCGGGAGATACGCCGGACAACGGAGACGTGACAAGGTTAGACTAAGAGGAGCTACACCCCTAATATGTACCATTGCCATTAGTAACCTATGCAAATGTATCACAGCACTTGCGCTTATCGCGACGAAAATACCCGGGCCCTGCCAAGGGATTAGATAAAGCAGAAGAATGTAATTTACGGAGTTTACAAACACTGTCATTTCACAATCAGTAAAACTACATGCTATCGAGACACAATCCTTTAAGCCGAACTGGAAATTCTGTTGGCTGAAAGCAGATTCGTATCATGTTGTATCTGCCTGCCAAGCAATAGTAATAGTGCCTTGGACATTTTGCAAAAGCCAACGTGGGTAGGATGGGAGGCAGCCCTGTACAACTCGAGGACCAGCAATCCCTCGTGCAAATCGCTAGGGAGGTGGCCTTAGCCAACAGAATCTCGGAAAAAGGATCTGATCATACTTTGTCCAATTCGCGGTGGCCGCATTTCCACGGGTACCTAACTCCCTTCCCCTTTTTCTGTCAATAATATGATTTCATCATCTACTGTACGAATGTTGGCGAAAAACGTTTGTAGGGGTCCTACCGGGCCAAAGAGGAAGCTCGCCAGAACATCAAAACGAGTTGGCTCATCCCTGCCCGTTACTAAGACATAAGAAGCCAGACAGGATAGATTTTCCAAGCATGTGGACAAGCCATACATTTCCTTGCGATTTGATTGTAAATAATTGTGACCAAGTAACACTAGCCAACGGTAGTTAAAAAGGTAAAACTAGAGCTAAAATACAAAGCTTGTGTAACCGCTTCTTGTACATGTCTATTCTCTGCACTGCATCGTGATGAACTTGCCCAGGTTTTAAATTTGTTGTGCAATAAGCTCAAGCTCCATGATTGCGCTCAAGCGTGCATTACTCTCTCTTATTAATTTGAAATTGCGTTCTTGGTGGATAGTTTCGCAGTTCACCCGACGCATGTCGTTTGAAATTTTCAGTGATAGCTGGCCAGGAATGGTCTCTATACATTATTGACACATTTTGTTACATCATTTTCACAGCACACATATAGCCTTCATTATCACTAAAGTCAGCAAGGTCATTTTTCGCCTACTTAATATTAGCCGCATCATCAGGCCTACAGAAATTCTTCGTGCATTGTATTTAGTTGTACTTTCATTGTACTTTAAACAAGCTAAGGCAACAACGGGTATATTAACACTATAACATGGTGTTCGAGCAGTACTTACTTCTGTAAACAATCCTGTTAGGTTATTTGTACGTGCTGGTGTTGCGGCTGTTCGGACGTTTGCGCACGTTAGGTAAATAAGTGCTCTGAACGGTTAGCTATTGTCCTATATATTGAGTACATTCCCTACTTTGTACAAAGCACTTGCTTACAGAAAAACAGTTTTGCAATAGATAAACAGGAATTTTAGGCCATGCAGCTCATAAGTAGGGCGTGTAATTGCTGTTGGGCTAGTTCCAAATACTCTAATATAAAGTTCAACTCAATTCCGTGTAATCATGTCTTTACATCAAAGGAAATGAGCGTTCACTAAAATGTAATGCATTCAGTAGCTTGACAAGGTGAATGCTCTCTAGACACGACGGCAGCGGACATGACATGTACGCAGCCATAATGAAGAACGGTAAGTTGGTGAAGTGGTACAGTAAGAAAAAAAACAATTACTGTAACGTACAAATATTACACCCAGCTGTTTCAGCTTTCAAATACGGCAAAAATGTCAAATAATGGCAAAGGATGTGCATGCAAAATATAGATTACATTAGTCATCTGGTATCAGGGAACTCTTAACTAAGCCTTTGGGAGAAACACGAAAACAAACACAAAAATATACTGCCCTTTCCATTGAACCTCGTCGTCACAAAAATGTCTCCCAGTGCTTTTACTGGTATTTTTGTTATATCAGTGTCCTTAATTGATGTTCATTTAACAAGGTGGAGTGCCTATGTCGTAGCATCTGATTTCCACAACGCGTACAGCAACGACTGACAGCCCATCGTGCAGTATAGCCGGTAACATGCGTATTTCATGATTTCAAGCCTCGCAAAGGTCTCTAATGTGTTGTTTTTGTTTTTTTCAATAATTGCAAGGGAGCCAGATGACTTGAAATCATTAAATGAAACCACACTAACATTGTGTATTTTTTAACAGTTCCGCAGTATGGGACAGATAAAGTATTTTACACACTGAGCGGATTACACGTTTTTGAAGAATTAAAACCTTATTTATAAGGATGGAAAATCGGGCGAGTTGGTGAAGCTTCATGGTAGCTACAGCACGACGGACGCGGACAAATAGAATGGAAGTGGGTACAATACGGCGCTGACTGACAACTGAAGTTTATTGGAACAAGACAACCAATAGATAACACGTATCACATAACCAACAAAAATTGCTCTAACGAAACTTTATAAATAACCAAATTTTCCACTAACGCTCTTTTACGCGATGATAACCCGCACAGCTAAGAAAATATTATTTTTCTGTAGAGAAACCTGAGTATTGGTTCCAGAACTGAAAATATTGCAACACTGGACAGCTTGAGTGTTTCGGCGGGTATTTCTAGGGAACAACGTACTTCATACATGAATAAACAATTATCCAAGACAGTATTACACGCGCAAAAGAATATAGCAAGAAAGCCCGTATTCGATTTTTGCTATATGTACTAAACTATTGCAAAAATTCTTCATGATCCCTTTGCCTGAGAGAAATATTATATAGTTTAATGTCTGAAAACTAAACACTGACTAACGCGGTTCAACGTTGCTTAAGGCTACGGAATAACTTGTACAACGCGGGACATGCAGATTAGGCAGGAAACATTGCAGAGCACTCTCCGAATTCCAAACTACAGCGTCTGCATAATTACAAATTTTTTCCGTGGTAAAAGCTTGTCTCCCTAAACAACTGAGTTGAGGAGGCGTTGTCGTTTTTCGGCAATTTTCAACCGCTAGCAATTATTTAAGACAAGAATACTGACCTTCATTGTGTGTTCATCAAAAGAACTTGTTCATTTCACTGCTTTATGCTGTAGGCGAGCGACGGACTATCCGACACTGACCCTGACCTGACTATGTGAGTATATATATATATATATATATATATATATATATATATATATATATATATATATGTCTTCATTACGCAATAGAAACCATTTTATTACCTATTTCTAACTTGGTATATGGTAAGTGTGGAACTCCTGCAGTCAAGGCCCATAAATAAAAGGAATACCAGTGCTATCTTTGATATATTGCTGTGAAACATGTGGAGGACAATCCTATCTTTCTTGAATCTTCTTCCAGCTTGCAGGCTTCCAATGAACTGCTTTGCCATAGCTAATAATTGATCGTCTGGTGAACAAGGTTATTTTTGTTTATTATAACACCAAGTCATTTTAGTTGTGACTTTAGTGAGCACCCAGTGATGATTAAAATTGCTGCCAGAACACCATCTTACAAGTGCTACTATACCCGTTGTTGTCTTTGCCTGTTTAAAGCGCACCAAAGTAGCATGCTTCCAAGAATACTCGAGCACTGTCAATGAGTCCAATATTGATTGCGCGGAAACTAGCCTTGAAGAGTTTAGTGATAATCTTGCGATTCGTGTGCTGTCAAACCGATTTGCTAAAATCTGTCATTAATATAGACACATTTCTGCCAAGCTAGTCGAACAAAGTTTTAAACACACTTCTGGTCATCTGAAAAACTACCTGCCTATAACGTAAATAAAACGAATAAGAAAGAGTAATGCACATTTTAGTGTCAGGATAGAGTTTAAGTTTACTGCACAAGAATTTATAATTGGACAAGTTCATCATGTGGCAGTGCAGTGAATCGAAACGTAGGAGAGCCATCACACAAGTACTGTATTTCAACTGAAGCTTAAGCTTTTAAGCGCCTTACACGGTCCTTATTGGATTACATTTTTTCGCAATAAATCCTAAGGATGAGTATGTATCGACCACATGTTTGGAGTCTCTATCTAACTGCCAGTAACAGGCCGGACAGGCCCATTCCGTTGTGCTGCTCTGGTAAATTCCTTCTTTGGCCAGTTGGCGGCCTACGAACTACAAGCCATAAACTCTCATGAGCCATAACAACGGGCTATAAGCCATGGAAACGAACTACAAGGGCACGCGGCATTAAATTGCGTTCGAAAAATAATAGCCGAATCATTTGAAGGCAATGGCGAGGTGGTTTCTTAGGAGCAAAAGAGCTTGAACTAGAGCGAGACGGAAAATGAGCTGGTGTTGAGAAATTTCAACTGGAGGAAAGCTGAAGAGAAAATTTCTATACGCACAGCCACATGTTTAGATGAGGTTCCCGTTAGGCTGATTATTGAGCTAGTGCCAAAAAAGCAAGGAAGCTTGGTAGAAAGCAGTAAAATAAAGTTTACAAGACAGGCGAATACCAGGCAGAAAGATTGGTAGAGAGATAGGTAAGACATTAGGCAAAACAAGAACGAGAGCTTGGGGGCGTCACCAATCGGCTCGTTTCAAAGGACGCTCATAGCATCCATTCATCGGTCCATCCTTCCATCGGTCCGTCCATCCAGCTAATACAGTAACTCTATAGCGCGCGGCAAAGCAATGCTACCTAGAGGAAAGTTTAGGTGGCGTTGAGAGAAGCGGAGAAGGAGAAAGGAGGCGAAGCGTCGAGGAGGAGGAGGGTAGGCGAAGTCGCGCTGGGTTGACCTCCTCTGGCAGTTGCTACAGGTGCTTTGAGTGGAATGGACATAGCGGGTTCGTCTAGTGATTACATCATTCCACGCGCCGTTTGCTTTATGTGCCAGTGAAAGCGTGCGACGGTGAGCCGACGATGGCGGCTCAATCTCGCGCACGCGAGGGCGAAAAGTAGGGAGGAAGCGCGCCGTCTTCCCACGCAGGGGCGGGGGCGAGGTTTTACTCCAGCGCCTTCTGTGGATGGCCAAACTACACGTACGGGTGCACTCGGAGATAGTGCTGAATGATCGGTTCTGCGCCATCTACGCTTGCGAGAGGCGCGTGGGCGCGATATTTCGGGCGCCGGCACGTGTGTGTGTAGTTTGGCCTTAAGCGCACCGAGAGCTGATAGCTTTGTGTGTGCTATAGCACCCATACGCTTGCGCGTCACCAGCAATCATGAAGTGAAACATCACTGTAACGTTTTATTTCGCACAAAAATCGTTTGAAATATCCAATATACATACTTATTGTTCACGAAATAATTATAGCCCTTACTTATCCCCTTCAGTCACAATGTGCACATTTGTGGACGCGACCTATTTTTGCCATTTCCGTGCAGTTGTGGCAAGAAGTAGACCACAAAAATTAAGCTTAGGCGTAACTTGAACGGTCTGTTTACCTCAAGTACCTTCATTTTACTTCCCAGGATGATCTACCGCTACTTAAGATTGCTCTGAAGAAGGCTCTGCAGTTTTTCATGGGAGGTGTGACGTGGACTTTTCTGCAGGAATTGCTAAATAATTTTATTCTTTCTACTAATGCTTGCAACCAATAATGGACTTGTGCAACTAATTCGCGCTAGTGATTCAATTCTTTCTATGAAGAGACGTGTCATTGCTGAGCGCACGGTATCTAAATACTTAATCACTCTGTAATTATGGTAATTCGTCATAAAATGCAGAAAGACCACCTTTACTTGCTCTTGATGGAGTCTGGAGCACCTTGGCGTAATATTATGTAAATTTCATACTTTTATCCACCGTCCATAATAATTCATTACGGAAGGGGTTATTAACGGCCGTCGTAGGCATTACGTCTCATGCAGAGCAGGAAAAGCACGCCTCAATCCTTAACTGCTGCTCAACCATTTGATTGAGTGTCGTCGTGGCCCACTCACTAGATAGCAAACCACGTTTACAAGGTTATGTGTCATCTTCAGACGCATCCCTGTGCAGATAAAAAAAAAGAGCTTACCTCACCTAACGAAAGAGCATTCGCTGTGGCGAGAATATGATAACCACGATTGTTAAGTGGAGAACGACGAAACATGCACGTGTTGTCGCCAAAACCTCTGGTGGTTCTCACGGCCATGATCTTAGGCAAAACCATTGTTGAGCAGGTAAATTAATAAAAAAAAAACAGGCCTACGCGGCACACGAAGCACAGTCACAGCGTAAGCTGCAGGAGCGCCTCTATGGGAGCTCCATTTTCGGCAGCACGCACTAGACGGTTCGCACCATGCGAGCAGGCGCCATAACGTGTACCCAAATGCAAACACATGTATCGAGACTACGCGGCGCACATGTCACATCCCTTGACCGGTGGCACGACACGATGCCGTTGACGATGATGATCATTTATGTGCATCCCCTTAGAAACGAGGCAGTGACGAATAGCCCCCTCGCCTGTTTGAGTTGACCAGGTCCAGCTACATCTAACTGCTACATGTCGGGACACTTGGGGGGAATACAACGCAACTACAATGCAAAATTTGCACGTATCCACGCTACGCGGCGCGCAGGTCTGGCTGCGACAAGTCGCTCGGTATTATGCTAATGATCATGGTGATGCTGATTTATTGGCATCCCTCTTGAAACGGGGCGATGACAGACAGTAATATAATTTGCTGGATTGCATCAGGTATGCCATTCATGTTTCTCAATCTAGGATTTTGTATCCAGCTCCTTAATATTCTTTTTCTTCCTCAAGCGTTCTCTATCTACCTTGTACCCCCGCCTGTGCAACTGCTACACGGCGTGTCACGTGGTGTAATAGCATGCAGCTGCAATGAAAACTGTGCTGGTATCGATGCTACGCGGCGCGCATCTCACATCGCGTGTCTCCGGGCGCGCTAGGCCGCGTGTATAGGGCCTTTTACCGCTACAGTCTAGTACGTGCTGTTGCGGCTCAGTGGTAGAGTAGCTGACTCCCGCGTAGCAGCCCGGGTTCGATCCCGGCGGGAACTGGGTATTTTTTTTTCTCATTCCAGGTGATAGCTGCGACGGACACCAGTGGCGGCGGTGGACACCATCGCCAACCGAAACGGCTTTTACAAAGAGCTCATAACAGCGTACGACTTGAAAGGTAAATTTAAAGGCACAGAATACTTCGATTTATGTAGATTTAGCAGATGTTTGCATTAGGTCAACAATATTGTTGAGCTTCCAGTTAAAAGGTTAAAAACTGCCGATGTTCAAGGAAGAAAACCGTTTAATATTACAATATCGCCGTCGTATGCCAATAATACCTGGAACTTGTTTGTTCAAAATGTAGTCGCTAAACCTCTTCTACGATTTCTTTATGAACACGCTGTCCATAACCATATAGTGTGAAAACCATATTAACATGTTTTTAGAAAATAATGTAGAACCATTACACCGTTAAATTAACTATTCCTCCAAGAATGTCTACCCGCCGTGGTTGCTTAGTGGTTATTGTGTTGAGCTGCTAAGCATCCGGTCGCGGGATCAAATGCCGGCCATGACGGCCGCATTTCGATTTGAGCGAAACACAGAGAACATCCGTGCACTTAGATTTAGGTGCACTTTAAAGATCCCCAGGTGGCACAAATTAATCCGGAGTCCCCCACTACGGCGTGCCTCGTAATGACGGTTTTGGCACGTAAAACCACATAATTTATCATCAATATGTACTTTCATGTCCACTCGACCCATCTCGAGCGTGTTGTTTCACTGTTATCTTGATGGAATAATCATCGTGTAAGATCGCCAGATATACGAGTGAATAATTAAAAGGATTTGCGAGCTTACAACTATTCTACTTTTAAGCATCGCACCACTTCTGCGACTTCGGTATGCGTTACAGACCTGAGACCACTTGCTTGGCCTTCAATAGTACAACATTCACTCCCTCCAATTATTTATTTGTTTAATGGGGATCTGTCGTGCCTTGCTAACTCCGTCCCCATTGAGTGATTGCTTTTTCAAAATGTACAGTTCTTAAATTCCAAACAGAAGTAATAAAACACAGAAATATGAAACAGAATTACAGGAAAGCTGCAAGAGAGAAACACACGTGACGTTCTCACACAGTGTTCATCATTATTTTGTAGAGTAACGTTTGCAACATAATATAAATGGAAGTGCAGCGCAGGAATGTGTGACGTATATTGTAGGTCATTTAGCAACGACATAAAGGTTGACATTGACACGAGTCGTTCCGCTTGACTTGTCATCGTGAATGCAGCAGCAGTGAACTTAAATGGCTAGCATTCCAGTGAGCGCAAAGTAGTATAAATTCAGACCGCATGGTGACGGAACTCTATATGAAGCTGCAGCTACGATGAATCTGGTTGAAAAGAAGCTGCTCGCCATATTCCTGGTATTCGTCGCTCCGGCTACGAGAGCATCATGCGAATATGTCGACATCTTTGAGGTAATGATTTCTGCAGTGCAGACTTACGTTCTGGCGCTTGGGGTACTTAGATATAAGCGTACTGTGCACATTCGTTACCAGACTCTCAGAATATGCAAAGAACTCTTACGTTCAGAGAGTACATATAGGGCATATAAAAAGAGATGTAGGATGACTTAAGCTTGCGTAAGTCGGCATAATTGTATTGATACAGAAATGGAGAGAGAGATAAAACTTTATTGTTTCCATGATGGAGTCGGGGGCGGTGGGGGTTGGGAGACTAACCCCCAGGCCTCCCCTTCCTCAGGCGGCGGCCAGCCCTTGCTTTCTGGCGGCGTCTTCGGCAGTCCGGACGGCCCAGAGCTGCTCTTCTGGGTCCAAGCTGAGCAGCAAGGTCTCCCACTGCTCGGCCGTAGTTATGATGCGTGTAGTGTTAGTGCGCTGGTTGTTGGTGGGTGTAGCTTTCGGGCATGCTCAGATGATGTGATCGAGGCCAGCGCGGGCCTCGCAGGCTTTGCAGAGTAGGGAGTATGCATCGGGGTAAATTCGGTGGTATAGCATGGGGTTTGGGAAAGTTCGCGTCTGAAGTAGTCGCGAAGTGGTGGATTGTGATTTATTCAGTGTTTTGTGTGCTGGGGGGTAGCGTAACCGTTCTCTGCAGTAATGGAGGAGGATTTCTCTGAATGTGACCATGCGGTCGCGCGCGTGACCGCTGATGCAGAGCAGAGGGCTCGTCAGGATCAGATGACGCAGGAGACGGATGACGCGCATGGTGTGCGAGACCTCGGGCGGCATCGTAGGCGGCTTAGTTTCCACTCAGACCCGAACGACCAGGGGCCCAGATGACGTGTACGCGGCGTTGCCTTGAGGCGGGAGTGTCGGAGAGTATTTTCTGTGCTTGGGGTGCTATGAGTCCTCTTGTGTAGTTGCGAATGGCCGTTTTTGAATCAATGATGATGTAGTGTGCATTGGCCCATGCCTCTACAGAAATGGAAGTTTGCATTTCATTTCATTTATTAGGCCCTCAAGGCCTGTGAAGGCTTTACAGAGGGGAGTGGGTTACAGGTAAATTCAAACACAAAATACAACATTAAAATACAATTGGTCAAATAATTCAGTAGGAGTACATTGGGAGTAAGGAAGAAAAGCTATTAGAAAAGGAAGATAAGATATAGAAATACATGAAACCGCATTCTAGTAAGTAATCGTCATCTGCTTATACTTTTGACATTGTCCTATACCCCTTTCTCTCGTAAATAAAATATAATCATTTCCCAGTTGCACTAATTGAAGTTGTTTAGAACTGGAAACTAAACTGAACGTGCACAATCAATAACAATAATCATAATATTCTCTCCAAAATCCTACTGTATGAAAGGCGGTCTATTCCACTGCATCACGAAACTAAAAAGAAAAAGCCCATGCGGGTTTCTCAGAAGGACAGCTTCACTGCGGAAGGAAAATTCATCTCGGTCCGTCATTTAAAGCGGGGCGCAACACTTTACGGGGGCGGTCACTCGAAGCACCGGAACACAGAATACGGCAAACACTTCAGCGAAAGCCCTCGAGGTGGAGGAAAGTTCTTCAAAAGGGAAAAAAATGTAAACCACCAAAGCGCAGCACGAGTATTGTTTCTTAACTTTTCTGCATCTTGGTGTCTTCCGCAGAAATTATTTGCCAAATATTGCCGCAGTTGCACACGTGCACTCTTACGTGCCACTTTTTTCTAGCAAAGCTGAAATTTAAAGTCTGGTGGAGTACATCGTCTAAAGATTTCCTTTTCGGTTAATAAATCCCCTAAGAAGCCAAGAGCGAGTACGTTGCTGGGTTTTAACACTTTTAACCCCTTTACGGTAACGCCACTATTACGCATCGTGCATACTCCCTTATCATACACTGTAAAGTAATCACAAAAAATCAGCCAACCGTCAGTGTCCCAAAATCGTGGAATGTGGTGTGCTACGTTCGGGAGCGAGCTCGAATATAAAAAAAGGAAGACATTTATTAAAGCCGAAGAAAATTCCGAAGCAGTCTGGGGAAAAGCTGCAGAAATAATTCTAAGGTTATAAAGAAATATCATCTTTACAACTGCCAGATGACACTATTCTATAGGCCCAGATAATGAACAAGAGAACTCTAAGCAGCTGCAAACGCCGGAACTGTAGGAACTCATAAGCTCAGAAAAGAAGCAAGCCTCCGCAATCTTAGGTATTAAAAGTACGACACAACATAAAAATTTCGAAGAGCAAACAGTTGAAGCTCGGTTTAACAAAGTGATGACAACGCTCGAATTATTTGGTTAAGTCGGCAAGTTCATAAAATCGCGAAAGGGATTACGTTACCATTTTAGATTTAGAAATCTAAAATGGTAAATGGTAAAAAATTGCCATTTTAGATTTAGAAATCTAAAATGGTAACGTAGCTACCGCAACAGTGTAATTGCCGCTAACCCACGCCTGCGCGTATGAAGCTTCCGCGAGGGCGGCCCGAATTGCTTTTGCGTGAAGCAATTCGGGCCGCCTTTTCTCCGAGGTTGAGCACTTTCCTTTCCTTCTTGGGAGGTTCAATGTCTGGGCCATGCTGGCCAGGTACACGGTCACGTGAACCTATGACAGGCTGCCGATATGCTAAAACACGGCAGAACGGATACAGTGATTATGCGAGCAGGCTGAGCAAGAAAGTTGCGAGGAGCCGATCACTGCCATCTGTCATATAAACAATGACATAACGAAAGGAACCACCGCCGCCCCAAGTGCCATCTGGTACGTAAGAGTGCTACAGACTGCTGAGTCCTTTGTTACCTGTTTGTGCATGGCGTGCAGCCTCATCAAAATAAAGCTTGGGCCAGTGACTAGGGCACCTAGTTGTTTTACAGCGATAAAATTAATGTGCACGCTCGAAGAAAGACCCGTCTGTGTCACCATTGGAAAGAAGTCACCGCGTTTTTACTCATTTATTTCAGAAAAACATCGTTAAATCGTGTTTTGTGGCCAAGTTAGTTTCATTAATTTGGGTTGACGACAACATTGAACCCTATGGGTACCTGCCGGAAAATATAAATTTCTTCGTTAGACGGGGAACTTCGTAAAATGGTGTTTCAGTAGATCGAGGTTTAACTTCATACCAATTAACCTGACTAAACTTTCAAAACTGGTCAACAAGTGGAATACAAGTTGCATTCCAAGTTGTAAGTTTTGAGATATCCAGAAAGCCGTAAAATAATCCAAACAGAAAATAAGCAAAAATGATATTTTACCATAGTCTTTCCACTAAAAGCAACCATGCATATTTTACAAAGTACACAAAATAAAAGTACCAATGATCATGATTCATCATAACTGAGTCAATTTCTTTCCCTCTTAACATTGTTTTACTATCTGCACACAGCCATATTTTCATGCATTAGTCTTTTACCTTTCATACTTTTCGTGACATAAGGTTGCTCTTCCTGTGCAGGTGATTGGAGGTTTGCCACATGTAAGAGCAATTTATACTTTTCCCGCTGAGGAAGCAGGTGACCAGATGTGCATGCGTGCGAATTTGACAACATTCAACCCCTATGCTGGTAAAGCTTCATACTTTTGGTCCTGGATAGATGACACAGGAAATAACAAGTAAGACACCCATGATATTCCGTTTTTTCATGTGGCTTTTCTATTTTACACTTTATTAATAGGGCAAGTGCTGCGGCTACGGCAGAAGAATGTTTAGTGTGAAAGTTGCCTGATCATTCCTTCATGTCGTCACTGAACATATATGTCCCTACAATGCAAACATCGTACTCATTACAATTTAGGGTGGATATTTTGTCACAGTGTTTGTCGCCTTAGGGGATACACTTAATTTCTGAGCGACTGTAAGGCGGAGTCACTGCTGTCAGTGTCCAGATGGCGGGACTGTCAGAGCCCCGCTCGGGAGTCGTGGTTCTGACCTCAGTTGACCGGACTCGACTTCTTTTACGAGATCTGCCAGCAGTGGTCGTAGTACAGAATAATATGGCAGAGCATGCCCCGCTCCCTAAGCGGCAAGCAATGGCCCGCCGGGTGTTGGAGCGGCATATGTGAGAGAGTAATATCGAAGTAGGTTCGATGGAGGAGCAACACACAGTGAAATTCCCCCACAACACTCTTTTGTGTGGGAAATGCTCCTTCGTTACTGGAGGAAAAAATTGTATGGAAGACGAAGCCACAAAATGTTGAAGGCTCTTGTGCTCAGGTGACTCCCTCCCATGCAGAGACGGTGCGCACTTGATTGCCGACTCGCTGCTGCTGAAGGAGGCCGACAACGGTTTGCTGTGGAGTCCTTACGATTAAGAGTGGAGTACCCCATATGTTTTTTTTTGAGAATTGTTCGTTGTAAGATTTAAAATTTATAACACATCGCAGTCTGACAGTTCGTTATAACAAACTTGGAACCCAAGCCTATCTCAGCGTGCTTCAAATAACGATAGCCGGAAGCCCTACAGTTCATCCTCTGCGACGTATCGAAACGCACTCGCGTCCGCGTCTGCCTAACCAGTCGGCCTCGTCCCACTCTGCGAGGAACGTGTTAAGATGAGGCCACACATGGCAAGCCTCGACAAAACAACCAGCTCCACATTTTACCATAATGCGTAGCTTTGTAAAATGGGCCGCAATGCTGAGGAGGCCATTTCCAGGACCAGCGTATTACCTGTTGTTCAGTAAGGTGTGCTTTTATGGTGTGCCTTTGCCCAGCGGCACACAGCAGACGTTGCGTAGCAGGTGAAGCAAGATTGGGTGTGACGAAGAAGAGGGCGTTTTATGTGTATAAATAGAACATGACGTCCTTGCTATAGATTGTAACAATTGCGTTATATCAATACTTTGGAGTACTCGTCGAGAGTATCCTGTGTTGTAAACAGGAGTATGTTCACCATTTAAGGATTATGTTCATCGACGAAACGAAAGACCGTGTGGGTAGTGACAGCACGACAACACTTTTTCAACGCGTTCTGCCTGACGGTGCATGGACCATTCTTCGTTCTGTCACGGAACGAACATTGCTGTCTGGTGGCCGAATGCAGGTGGCAGTATTTCTAATCGAGTCCGCATGAGCTGAAAGCAGTAGACGCGATTGCCGATATGTTTCGCAAATAACTTTGTGAAGAAGTTGCAGTGACGACAGTTCTCACAAGCATATGCCCAGCTATATGCGACGGAAACAACGGCTGTAAAGGAATGACTTTAATATAACCAAAGCGCCATTTTAAACAGGGAGTCTAACGTTGATGGCCAGAATCAAGGTGATCTTGTTTGCTGTTGGCTGGAGAAAGTAAGACTGTATTTTGTATTCCGCCTAACTACAGAAATAGTTATTATCAACCATTAAGTACTGAAATATAATGATCCAGTGCAAAATTGTCAATCAGAAAATTGAAGGCTATCATGAAAAATACCGGATTCATCATTGTGCCGCTCAATACGTGCAAGAAAATGTTTTTGTTTTCAAGTGACAAATCAAACCCACAAAACAAAAAAAATACCGCGTGGGTATAGTAGCGTGGTACTTTAGAGGGTCGATACGCAGTTGGAAGTGCTACATAAACCAGGCTACAAAATAATAAACATGCGTTTGAAAAATGAACATTTTCATCACATCAACTGTGAACATTGCTTACACGAGAAACATATAATGCAAGAGAATAAAGAGAATATATAAACAAGGAAAACAAGAAAGGCATGCTTAATTAAAGGAAACACGGGGAATGCGGGAGATGGAAATTCAAGACGATGAGCAACATGAGAGCAAGATAAGAGCAGCAGCCAAAGACAAGTCCACTTCACTCTAAAAACAATGCGAGTTCCGGGAACTCACTTTGACGGAGTATCTGCGTGTCCCATATTTCACTTCCTTTTCAGGAGAAAAACGCCTCCATCTCAGAGAGAGTACAGCAACTCCCCCGGACAGAGTATTAGTACTCCTCCTACTCTTCCAGAGTACGAAAACTCCACCCCACAAGAGTAGTAGTTTTACTCCCCCCAAACCGAGCGTTTCTATTCCCTCGGAGTGCTTGTACTCCACCGCGCAAGAGTATCAGTACTCCCCCGAACCGAATGCTAGTACTGCCCCAAACAGAGTGCTTGTACTCCTTCAGATGGAGTGCCGGTACTCCTCCCAGTTGTGTGAAAGTACTAGCGATGTAGTGTCATAGGTCACATCAGAGGCTATTCACAACACTTACATGTCGAGGATATTTGATTCCTTCATAAGCAGCTCCTGCACTTGTGCTTGGTGAATAGGATTTGATGTTTAGTCCTCGAGTCACTCGAGTGAAACATCTTTTTCTTAAAAGGTCACAATTTTTATTGATGAAACAGTCACGAGACAAACGGAGTAAAATTTCGAAAAACGCACTGATGCACACATAAAATCTGAGTACAAAGATGTTCCGTGAACTTTACAACAATCTTGCAATACATAAACATTTTCTCTAACATTTCATCGCTAATGCAGTGAGAAATATTCTTTATTTTCACTTGGCAGCATTAAAAAACAGAGTATACAATGGAAAATCAAACAAAGAACAGACATGCGCAAACTGGCAAGTATTGGCACTACAATTGAAGAGAAAGATGCACCACATTACTGGCCAGAAAGCGCATTTCAAGCGCGAAACTCGTGTACTTATATCCGTAGGCTACCAGATGAGCTGCTAATCATGCAGGCTGGTGAAGTAATATGTGCAAGGAAGAGTACAGTATATTTAGAAATCTTTTGTATATTTTCATGTAACGCATAGTCTAGTGTCGGTTATAATATTTCACACAGTTATTCATGTATAGGCTGCACCCGATTTTGTCTAAACGCGCATCTTGCCGTGGCTGTCCAGCACTATCTCCACCGGGTGTCAACGCGGTACAGTGGCGTATCATAGCTCCTATTCGGTTGGATCCAAAGCTGATACTATTTTGGCAGAAAGCTCGACTTCACTGTTGGCGTCCTCATGAAAGTAATTTCCTGGTGCTGTTCGGGGTCGTGCCATCGCGCTTTCTCACGTACTGTATTTCGTAGACGGTCAGAGCGCTGTGGCAATAGCTATTGCCACAGCGCACTGAGGCATTTCACAACTGATGTGGTATCCTTGTTGTCTATTGTATATATTTTTTCTCATAAGACATCACGCGATAGTTTGTTAATTTCGTACAGATACATGTTCTAATGATCTCATACTGGGAAGTGGGGATTATTGCTTGTAAAACAATAATATTTTCCGTTTCATTATTTTCACACATATGTCATGATTCGAACTACCTTCAGTGAACTTTTGCCACAATTTAAGATGTTTCGCTGCTTCATTTTGCCATCGGTATGTAATAGACTGATGAAGTAGCATTAATTTCACATCCTCTTGTTCTTTTGAATTATTTAAACTTGAAGCTCTCTTGTATGCTTAAATGTCTGGGCCCGAATTCACGTAAACGTCTTACGCTAGATCGTTTCATAAGAACTTTAGCCACTCCAGATGCCAGACATACCATTAGCGAAGGCGGCCAGCCAATGGCAAAGCGAATTTACGAAAGAAAAGCTTTGCGAACCTGGCCCCTGATGCTTATTTTTATAACAGCGAAAAAAAGGATTGAGAAAGGCAGAAATGAGAGGAACATGCTGCCGATTGTCAACAGGCAAACATAGTTGTGCTGCTACCACTCTTAATAGCTCACATGCTAATTATTGGCAGGGGCGGATCCAACTTGTGCTCAAAGATGATGATGATGATGATGATACTAGCCGTTCCTATTTACCGAAATTCACCTATTTCTGCTCACGATAAACTCTCCTCTTACATGGCTAGTGCAACACCTGTAGCGAAGGCAGTTATCAGTTTCTTCAAATACACAGGAAAAGGACGTTGCCCAACGCAGCCATGCGCTTGGCGGCTGTGCCTGATAATTTGCACAGCCGCCTGATAATTCTGATAATTTATCAGACTTATGCGAGGACACAAGTCTCTAAGTTTAGTTGGCTTCATGTTCCTGAAACATGAATGAAAATAAATGGGCGGCTTAAGGGCACAAGTATGTGTACTTGAAAAGCGTGGCACAGAATGGAGGAAGAGGTCAGGAGAGTTGGCAATCAAGTACAGGGTAATTGAAACTGTAAATAGACAACCAGGAGTCATCAGAAATAAAGTGGGATAAACAGAGTCAGTTAATTGGATGTTAATTGGAGAAGAAAGAAATTACAAGGGAAAATCTGTGCGATAACACAGACGGCAGGGACCTTGATATTTGAGGCTCGAGCCGGTTAGCCTAAGGACAAAAAGATGCCAGAGCAAATATTCGGAACTAGATTAGGCATGTGGACGCTGCATCCAAAATCCGGAGACCAACCAGCACATCCTAATGGAATGTGAAGGGACCCAGTGAGAACCGCAGGCAACGTACACCTCCCAGAAGCGCTTGGGTTTTAAGTGGACGGGAACCGTCGACCGGTCAGCAGTCGAGATAAGCAAGAGGAGTTTAGAATACTGGTGAAAAAAAAAAAGAAATTGATGCGAGCGGATCTCTAGCAGTTATAGGTAGCGCTTCAAGGTAGATCTTGAAGGGGGGAAAAGATTAAGGATATGTATACAAAAATGCTAGACATAAAAATTACCAGCCCTTCCCCTGTCGAGAAAATGGGGGTAAGTGAAGCTTGTAGCAAGACGACGCTGTCGCAGGCGTCTCGCTTCGTTTGCCCTAAACTCAGGGTTTGCGGCTCTTCGCTGACGTTTCGCTTGGGCTTCGGAAACGCTCACGCTAGAATCGGACGACAAGCTTCCATAGGGCGGTAAGCGCACCTTGTGCGCTTACCACCCTATCATTGCCAGCTGAATCCGATAGAGCTCGCATGGGGTGGCGTCAAAGGTTTCGTGGCCAGGGGAAACTAGATATTCAAAATGCAAAACCACCCTGAGTGGACCGATACTGAGTCCACACAATATCGGCCTCCGCCCGTGTTAGTGTTTTCGATTAGCTTCATGATATCAGCCTTTACCACGTCCTGGCCATACTCAATAATACCCTTTGCAGAAAGGCAGTCCGATATTTCTTTTTTGAGGTTGCTCATTCGCGGCACCTTATCCTGCTTCACGGAGTAAGAAGGTGCATTTTCCATAACTATAACACTTCCAAGAGGCAGAAGAGGCAGAAATTTCTCAGTGAAGCACTTTGATTAGTGCATTCACTTCGTCTTCTCATAACAATCGCGTGAGCTTTTCTTTGCGCGAGACACTTCCCCTGCACCTTTAACAAAGCCATTTTCATTGCCGCACTCGCCTTTGCCACTAAGGTTTTGGACGCCCGTCGACACACCGGATCGACGCGCCTTATGCAGGGTATCCACGGTTTCGTCAACCCACACTTGTACTGCTCGTGTAGCTGGCGTTGACCCACATGCAAAAAATCTGCCTACCTTGGTGTCTTAACTCCGCAATCTTGCGATGGTAGCGGCGGCGAGATTGCACAATATGCGTTGCTTCGATGATCAGTGCGTTCTGAGACCGCTTCTTGTATCGGAAGCCAAGCTTCTTCAAGATCCTGTGCATAGTTGATATCGATACGTATGACAACTCGCTCTCCCCTTCCAAGTGGCGCACAAGCTTGGCGACAGTGGGGATCTCGTTTCTGCGAAAAAAGTCACAGTTCAGCGCGGCACACGCAGCACAGTCACAGCGTAATTAAGCTGGTGGAGCGGCTCAAGAGTAGCTCCAATTTGGGCACCACGCACAACAGGGTCTTCGCGGCAGTCTGTTCGCCTCGTTTTGACGAGAACGATCTGAACTGTACGCCTGGCGTCGACGGCGAGCTCCGGCTTGTAAGGCTCTCTGCACAGCAGTCTGCTGAGCCCGATCAAGCCTTACAACTGCAACTTACATGTCGGGCACGCTGCGTTTACTGACACCTTAACTAGATGGCGCCACCATACTGGCGGAGGTTCGGGAGCTCGGGATCACGTTGGCTTGCGCGCCTCGTCTGAATGGCATCTCGTCGTCTGTGCACTGCGCACGCTGCGCTTGCAGGTGGTACCACCATACTGGCGGAGGCTCGGGTCGTCTGCCCCTGCGCGCTTGCCTTATAAGGCATTTTTCCGCTGCCCGATAGCAAGCTCTTTCGTGGCTCAGATGGTAGAGTATCTGGCTCCTCACACAGAGGGCGCGGGTTCGATCCCGGCGGGAATTGGGTACTTTTTTCGCATTTCCGGCAATAGCGGTTATGGCGCCGTACAACGTCGGCGGCGGCATTATCGTGAACTGAAACGGCTATTGCAATGAGCCCATAACAGCTTACGCTGTAAAGTGCTGTGGCACGATCCTTGGTCCAGCTTCTTCTTGCGCTGATGACCTCTTCCGCCAAAACGCTTCTTCTGTGGCCCGCCTTTTCTTCCTCCGACACCCTACTCGTACAGCGTCCGCTCACTCACATCTGTGAGTTGGACCATCATCTTGACCCGAAAACTCATGCTGCCTCCTTCCACACTCTCGTTGCAAAGCGATTCTGAGACATTTAAAGATAACGTGTTCACGTCTTTCGCGAAACATTGCACTTAGGAAGAACGGAGTGCACGAGACGTCACTGCTTCGGCGGACGCCATGTTTGTTAATGACGGCGCACTACTTCACAGGAAGCCTCTGCTTTGTCTTTTTCCATTTCCTTCCTACGTTCGTTTAACTGTACGCAAAAAAGCTCTCAGTACTTTGTGAACAATTGGCTGCAAATTATTCCTGAACCAGTGAATTGACCTCCAGCATACTTTCAACATAATATTCGTATGTGCAAGGTGCTATTTCTTCATTGGTCTTGGCGGAAAGAAAAAAAATACGAGTAGCTTCATACTAGCGGTAAGAAGAATGGGCAACCAGCCATGCTGGCGACCCCACTTAGCTTTATCTCGGTTCGGCCAAGTTTTGCGACTTGGCGTCGAGACTCGGCCACGTTTTGCGCAAGATCACCCTGAATCATCGCCAGCCCAAAGAGCAAGGAACACTCGGTCATTGAAGTATCTGGACGCTTCTTTCTGGACGCTCAAACGCGTTGGCTCGGTTTCGCGGGCTTGCAACTCCGGATCTTATGCGAATCGCAAACGTTTCACCGCCGTTTCGGCGGCGCGATACTCGGGATGGGACCGAAGTCGTCTCACTCGCTCTTGAGTGGCCACGCCTCGGATTTCTTGCCGCACTTCCTCTTCTTTGGGAGTTTCTTCTTCGCGGCGATGTGCTCGGCGCGGAGACGGCGGGGCTTTTGTGTCGCCGTGGCGGCGACGCAAAGCTATATATCCCGTGCGTCGATGCAGTGACGTCACGGCTTAGCTTCGCCTCATGCGCCGCCGCGGCAACCACTCAGCACTGCGCAGTGACGTCGTGTGTCGGCAAAGCTAGGGCGAAGAGATCAGGCGCGCGCGATGACGTCACGGATAACGCAGCTGCGGAGAGCCTCGGCGCAGCTGGGACTGAAGATGTTGCTAGGCTACGCATGGTGGCGTCATCGCCAGGCGGAGGTTCTGCGGCGTACACTCGACGGACTATCCTAGAGTTTAAACAGCTTCGCTAGTTCACAGGTGTAACCTGCCACGGTGGCTCAGTTAGCTAATGCGTTGCGCTGCTGAGCACGAAGTCGCGGGATCGAATCCCGGCAGCGGCAGCCGCAGGTCGATGAAGGCGAAATGTAAAAAGGCCCGTGTGCTTGCGTTGTAGTGCGCGTTAAAGAAGCCATGGGGGGTCAAAATTAATTCGGAGCGCTCCACTAGGGCTTGCCTCATAATCAGAACTGGTTTTGGAACCCACAACACCAGAAAGAAGTTCACAGGAGTATGTGCCATTGCGTTTGGACCCTTTCTGCACTACCTCCAGGATCGGCACACATTTCAGGCATACACCACCGGACTACCTCCAGCTTAAACAGCTTCGCTGTTAAAAAAATGTCGCAGTTTCGCCCGAGGGGGGAAGCATCAATTGCGATTGCAAATTAGTAGAGAGCTATACGGAGTAAGGATAGTGGTTTTATCAGCTGTATAAACTTAGACATGCAGCAGCACCATTAACGCGCAGAACTGCTGTCGACGCCGTCGGTGTTTTGCCCGCGTTCGCACCGAACGCGTGCGGCGTTGCTTACTGTTGCCGGATCCTCTGGGGGTGGCTCGGAGGTCTTCGAAGAGGAGGAGGTGTTTATTATACATAAGGAAGAGACGCTTAATTCTGCAGCCCATAAGGGAGCACGGCGCAGCGTCGTAGGGGATAGGGGGAGTAGGAGGTAAAGAAAAAGAGAAGAGAGATAGTTCAGGGGGCTCGTCCGCACATGGGTAGGCAGCAGAGGCGGCAGGGACCGGCAAGGGCAGGTACGCTCAGCGGTATGCTGCTATCCCACTCGCCTCCACGAGGCTGTGTAGTGCGGGGAGATGGTAGCGGGATGGGAACAGCAGGTTGGTCAGTGAGTCAGCAGGAAGTCCCTGCAGTCTATAGGCTCGGATGACCTTCGAACGTTCCTGTGCTAGGGCTGGACAGGCGCAGAGGAGGTGTTCGAGTGTCTCGGGGTCACCGCATCGTTGGCACGAGGGGGAGGCGCTGCGGCCTTTGGCATGAAGCCTAGCTGCTGTCCATATGCAGCCAGTGGGTCTTCGAAGACATCAGAACGGGACACTCTTCGAGCAGCGTCGGAAGTCTTTACCACCTTCTCGCCTCACAACGTTTTTATATAAATAGGCACTTGGAGCCACAGCTAAACGTCGCCTCCCTTCCCTCCCCCCTCCCCCACGGCCTTTCGCGCGTCGGAACAAGGCGTGTTTGCTCTACATATATGGTGATTGTAAAGGAAGAAAGAGACGCTTAATTCTGCAGCCATTCAGGGAGCACGGCGCAGAACGCTCGCTTGCTCTCCGACGTGCGTTCGCTCCCCGTGTAAGCGCGCGTCCCTCGCGCCCTTTCACTCGCACATACAGCGTCCGGAGCGCGGCGACGATTTCATCGCCATTGACGTCATACAGAACCTCACGGCGACGGCAACGCCGATGGCAGAAATGCGCTTTGGAGTGTCCATATAATTGCTAACGCAATAAAACAAATTGCAATGCTTAAACCAAGGATCTCAATATAATCAAGACGAAGGCCTCCTAGTGGGTCTTAAATTACATCAGTGCACACAATACCTATTGCAATGATTAGACCAAGGAACAGAACATGCAACGAGCAACCTATTTGGCGCAGCGCCGGGGCACTGCCACCGCGCGCTGCGCAGCTTCCACCCTTCTGCGGCCAGATTGTGAGATGGACTATAAGCATTCTTTGCGATGGAAAGGCCATGGATAGACGCGCATAATCTAGGAAAGGCAAGTAAGCAACGGCGAAGTTACTGCCGAGCCAAACAATGTCTACCCATTAGTAGGCAATTCCCACAATTTCTGTAGCTTTTATATAGGCCATCGATTCTTTATGAAGATTGTGAAAAATTACAAATTTGAGAGAAACGAAACTATGAAGATTTTCAATATCGCTGGGCAATAAAAAGCAATGCCACAATTCCGGAAACTGCATTTAATGATACATCATCATCACCATCATCATCAGCCTATATTTTATGTCCACTGCAGGACGAAGGCCTCTCCCTGCGATCTCCAATTACCCCTGTCTTGCGCTAGCGTATTCCAACTTGCGCCTGCAAATTTCCTAACTTCATCATCCCATCCGGTTTTCTGCCGACCTCGACTGCGCTTGCCTTCTCTTGGTATCCATTCTGTAACCCTAATGGTCCACCGGTTATCCATCCTACGCATTACATGGCCTGCCCAGCTCCATTTCTTCCGCTTAATGTCAACTAGAATATCGGCTATCCCCGTTTGTTCTCTGATCCACACCGCTCTCTTCCGGTCTCTTAACGTTAGTCCTAAGATTTTTCGTTCCATCGCTCTTTGTGCGGTCCTTAACTTGTTCTCGAGCTTCTTTGTTACCCTCCAAGTTTCTGCCCTATATGTTAGCAGCGGTAGAATGCAATGATTGTACACTTTTCGTTTCAACGTCAGTGGTAAGCTCCCAGTCAGGATTTGGTAATGCCTGCCGTATGCACTCCAACCCAATTTTATTCTGTAGTAAATTTCTTTCTCGTGATCAGGGTCTCCTGTGAGTAATTGACCTAGATAAACGTACTCCTTTAAAGACTCTAGAGGCTGACTGGCGATCCTGAATTCTTGTTCCCTTGCCAGGCTATTGAACATTATCTTTGTCTTCTGCATACTCATCTTCAACCGAATTCTTACACTTTCTCGATTAAGGTCCTCAATCATTTGTTGTAATTCGTCTCCATTGTTGCTGAATAGGACAATGTCATCTGCAAACCGAAGGTTGCTGAGATATTCGCCATTGATCCTCACTCCTAAGCCTTCCCAGTCGAACAGCTTGACTACTTCTTCTAAGCATGCAGTGAATAGCATTGGAGAGATTGTGTCTCCTTGCCTGACCCCTTTCTTGATAGGTATCTTTCTACTTTTCTTGCGGAGAACCAAGGTAGCTGTGGAATCCTTGTAGATGTTTGCTAAGATATTCACGTATGCCTCCTGTACTCCTTGATTACGCAATGCCTCTATGACTGCAGGTATCTCTACTGAATCAAATGCCTTTTCATAATCTATGAAAGCCATGTAGAGAGGTTGATTGTACTCCGCAGATTTCTCGATTACATGATTTATGACATGGATATGATCCATCGTAGATTATCCCTCCCTGAAGCCAGCCTGTTCTCTTGGTTGGCTGAAGTCAAGTGTTGCCCTGATTCTATTGGAAATTATCTTGGTGAATATTTTATACAATACTGAAAGCAAGCTAATGGGTCTATAATTCTTCAGTTCTTTAACGTCTCCCTTCTTATGGATTAGTATAATGTTGGCGTTCTTCCAGCTCTCTGGTACACATGAAGTTGTCAGGCATTGCGTATAAAGGGCCACAAGCTTTTCAAGCATGATATCTCCTCCATCTTTGATCAAATCTACTGTTATTCCATCTTCTCCAGCAGCTTTTCCCCTGGTCATGTCTTTCAAGGCCCTTCTAACTTCAGCGCTAGTTATAGAAGGAGCCTCTGTATCCTGTTCATCACTATTGTGAATGAAAGCTTGGCTGTTTTGGGCACTGTACAGGTTAGTACTGCAATGATAAGGCTGTTTTGGGCACTGTAATGATACATATAAGGGAACAAACCAATGGTAAATATATCACTAATTGGTCAGTGGGACTTTTGCAAACCTCATGCAGTGCAAAGTAACAAATCCACGTAAGCTGCAAATTAATCAACCAGATGTGTCCGCTTTAGTTGCTCGAACAGATTCACGTTGCAGGATTAACAATATGTTGTACGTGGAGAGGCGCGAATTTGTAAATTGCCGGTTTTTTCTCTCCAACTTGCCAATTTTCAGTACATTTTCTAAAAAAATGTATGTCTGAATGAAACCTGTGCTTTGTACAATTACTAGAGTACACCTTTTTTATCTAAAAATGCAGCTAATTTCAATAAAATGTGTCTAGGGGTTAACTCAGAAAGCATTTCTCCGTTTCGCAAGTGTTGGTTTCTTCATCGTCCCGACAGCGTCACAACATTTAAGTAGCGTTTTGTTTCGTTTCGCAATTTCGCAGACAACGGAACCGGTAATCGGTATTTCTGCAAATGAACTATAGATAGCTATTTGTCTATGCCGACTCGATATATGTATGCTGATCTTGCGAAGTATTCTCGGGTAATCACATGCAGGGATATTTTCGCTTTCGCGAGATTTCTTAAGACACGACATTCGACGAGTCAAAGTACGGCTGACAACTTTGTTGCCATTGTGCGTATACCTGCGGAGCTTAGCACAACCGTATAAACGCTGCCGGCCTTACACGTTAACGTGTCCGGCGCCCAATCACGCAAAATATCACGAAAGTGAAACTACCTGCGATAGTCATCGCCGGAGAATAGTGCCCCATTGTTGGGCCATATCTTGCGATGACGTAGATTGCGTGAAACGAAAGTCTGGGCGCGACAAGAAAACCCGCTCATGCGGCAAATGTTTTAGGCATGGATTCGTCGCTTTCAAGGCTGTTTACGTGCAAAATGTCGTCACGGTGAAGGCCAGCATCGCCGGTGGTGCTTTAATCTTTGCCATAAACATTGCAGGACCTGCATCCGCGAAGTAATAAAGAAATCGCCGGGAACGTGGGTGGTAGAGGGGAAACATGACCTGTACACTTCAACTTAAGCTCGTTCTTGTCTCTTATTACAGGTCTCTCACCATCGATATATCCAAAGGAGATTCGCCTGATGTAGTAAATGATATTCTTTCCAGCGGTGAGACATTTCTATTGATGAGTCATTTATGAAGGCTCTGCTTTCTTCATCTTGCGCATGAGGTTGTTTAAGCAACACATTACTCAATAGGCTGCTCCCGCGCAATGGTTTGTTTGTGTATCAGTTAAAGAAAAACATTCAAAGACACTTAACACTGCTTACGCGTGGGAATGTGAAAGCAGCATATTACCTTTCGTGAAATGTTCATTTACCCACGTTCCTTGACCGCGCAAGTTGTCGCTTGCGTTCTAACTGCGCCTCGCAAAGGCGAAATCAAAACGCGCCAAGCATCTCAGCACGCTCGCTTGTCCGCGAGGGGTTCATAAGTCGAAAGACCAATCAGCGGTGCTCATTTGGTTATTAATGCTATTATTATGATAGCATTAAAGACCCGTGTCGCAGAAAATGTGCTGTTGGTGTTGGCGTCGGTGGAGTTGTCCGTGAGCGAAAATATCCGCATATATTTTGGTATATGTATAGGTATAGCTTAGGTATAGCCACGCCTTTGCTATATGACAAGCGGTATATACGTGTTAAATTGCCACACCATTGTATTAAAGCGAAAGCTTTACTAACCGATTAGTTATGAGAAGACCCATCTGTTTTTGGGAGTAATAATAGATAGTGACCTGTCCTGCAGCCCTCATATTGCCTACAAAAAAAAAGAGATTCACCATGGTCACCCACGAGCTAAGATTTCTTGCGGGAAAATCTTGCAGTGCATCGCTACGAGCGATGATTCAAATTATACTGCACTTTTCCTCGGGTTCATGCGCGAGAGCTTACCTGTGCTGGGCAGGATCCGAAGAACAAACGTACACGTCCTCCAGTCGATTAGAGCTCAAGCGCTGAGAATATGCCTTGGCCTTCCGAGATGTGCATCTTCAGCTGCGACTATCGTCATCGCGCGTATTCACCGAATCGCAACATATATTCGCGTCGATGCCTTAAGAATGCGCGATTGACATTTCGCCCAGATTCCATCACACCACCTCGCCAGCTTTCTACTTCTAAGCCACAATCTCCGTTCAGCAATATTATTGCGTCGCATCGTGCAGTACTTCCATCGAACTTCACGCCTGCAGCAAGACCACTATTACCATTACCGTTGTGGTGCCTACATCCCCTCGAAGCAGTCCTGAGCATTCCTGTAATACAAAGAAAACGAAGCCGTCATACTTTGCCCTACAACAAGCCTCACTACTGTTACTGCAAGAGAAACACAGCGGACGCCTTCACATTTACATGGATGGTTCAGTTTCTTCGGCAAGCTCAGCATGAGCAGTGGGTGTTCCCGCGAAGTCGATCACCATAAAATTCAAGACGTCGAATTTTACATCATCATGCTCTAGATTTCTTAATTGAAGAACCGTTAAGGCATGGTCAATCTTCTCCGAATTCAAGACCGCTCTACAGTGCATTATGTCGCCATTTCGTCATAGACCGAATGAACAATTAGTCGCTGACATAAGGCTTTTCATCATCACGCAATAGAGAAAGAACACGACATAGCGCATCAGTGGATACCAGGCCATTGCGGTATCTACGGAAACGACCTTGCAGATGAGGTCGCCTGATCTGCTCATGATGGTCTCCACTATGCTGCCATACCCATATCCAGAACAGACGCGGCTACAAGGCTTCGTTCGCTCGCATGTAAACTTGCACTTGCACAGTGTAACTCGGCGGAATATACCAACGCTCGTCTCCGCAACTTGGGTCCGAATATACGGTTGCCTCTTCCGTCAGGAATAGGTAGAGCTGAGGAGACGCTTCTCTACCGCTTGTGGCTTGGCGTCGCCTTCACAAATTCCTACTCATTTCGGATCGGAATGACCAACAGCCCTACATGCGACAACTGTAGCTGCGAGGAAACAATCGACAACCTTCTCTTGTGGGTGTCCCCGCTTCGGTGCGCCCAGGAAAGAACTTTCAATAGCGTTATGATGGACTTGAGAAACGCCCTTTGTCAGAGGAAAGGGTTCTGGGACACTGCCTGAGACCATCCTCAACACAGAAGGCTTTGAAAGCGTTGTTGCACTTTTTGCGGAGAACCGGTCTCAGAGACAGACTTTAAGCAGTGCCGTATTCTAATTTTTTGTGCTCTTCTTTACCTTTTTTTAAACATTTCTTTTCTACTATCTTTTATTCCACTTGCTCCCTTTTCCCCAAAAGAGGGTAGCCAGTCGGTCTGAGAACTGGCTAACCTCCCTGTCTTTCCATCTATTCCTCCTTCCTTGCTTCCTTTACTAACCTAGTCGAGCCGAGTTTCGCCGTCGCCAGCAGTCTGAACTTCATTTGACCACTGCTACGCCGTAACCTTGGCAATGCATCACGTGACTCGCCGTGCCTGAGCTCCGCCGCCACCGCGGGCTTGGCGAATGCGCTCTCCGCAGGCGGGTCGCCACCTGACCACATGACTCGCCGCGCGCCTGACTAAGAGCAGCGCCGCGCTCGCCTAGTCAGTACTGAGCTTTGCCATGAATGACAGCCAGGCCGGACCGTCTTCTCTGAGCGTTGCGCAGAAGCAGGATACTTTGAGCCGTCGTCGGCAAGCGGTGTCTGACCACCTCGCTGATATCGCCCAACAAGCTGCTTCACTGGAGAGAGTCCGGAATGCCAGCCTAATCACAGTCATGTCTAGCCGCCGACCTAGGCACAGCAATCATACCTAGCTTAGCGATGAGTGTATACCTAAGTATAATAAGTAAAGTTAAATCAAAGGTTAACCAAGTGAAACCATGACTTAACCAGGCTAAACCAAGCTTTGGCTTTGCATATCTAGGCTTAGCTCAGTTAGGCCGGAGCCATTTTACTAAAGTTGCTCATACCTTGTTTCACATTCTTGACAAAGTTATTCCTTGGAATTTTAGAATGACAGCCAATAAACAAATTTAATGAAACAAAACACCGACAGCACATGCATTTATGTTAAATCTTCTCGGACATCAATATAAATATTGCGAAAGAACAACAGCAACCCGCAAACGATGCCATTTTTCTGGCGCGGCTTCGCTCCACCTGCGGGATCGGCCCACGCAAGAGGCCGCGTTTCTACCAAAAAGCTCGCCTTCGTGCATAGCGTTCGCCGCCAGCGCTTCCCGGCAAACAATACGGTTACATAAGCTGCAGTTGCCGGGAAGCGTGAAAAGCAGTCAGGGGATCTTTGAATTCTATCGCGTTCCACTTTTAATGGTAAAGTTTAGGCGTCCTTGAAAAATTTGGACGTGTTTTACTGTGTATGCCGTCGGCCATCATTTATGCCATGAGCAATTTTGATGACATAGTAAAAGCAGCGGAAGAATTCTATACTCACCTGTTCAATATCCAGAGCAGCCAAGCTACTTACATTCGAAGTAGTAATGACCAGGATACAGAGGCTCCTTCTATAACTAGCGATTAAGTTAGAAGGGCCTTCCAAGACATGACTCGGGAAAAACGTGCTGGAGAAGATAGAATAGCTGTCGATTTAATAAACAATGGAGGAAATATGCTTGAAAAGCTTGCGGCCCTTTATACGCAATGCCTCACAACTT
The DNA here is from genome assembly GCF_013339745.2 of Dermacentor silvarum. Taxonomy (NCBI): domain Eukaryota; kingdom Metazoa; phylum Arthropoda; class Arachnida; order Ixodida; family Ixodidae; genus Dermacentor; species Dermacentor silvarum. The sequence continues at coordinate 139,056,016 of NC_051161.1, read as the reverse complement.
CAAGCATACCAGAGAACTGGAAGAATCCCAACATTAAACTAATCGATAAGAAGAGAGACGTTAGAGAATTGAAAAAAAATTATAGGCCAATTAGCTTGCTTTCAGTGTTGTTTCAAATGATTCACCAAGATAATTCCAATAGAATCAGGGCAACAGTCCACTCAACCAAGAGAACAGGCTGGCTTCAGGAAGGGGTATTCTACAATGGATCACATCCCTGTCATCAATCAGGTAATCTAGATATCTAGGGAGTGCAATAAACGTCTCTATATGGCTTTCATAGTGTTTCTTGCCGTCGGTGATGCAGGCACAAGGCATAGTAGAAGAGGAATGATTTAATAGACGAATGGTTACATAGCCACACAGGCTGATTTTGCCACACAGGCGAGCACTACGCCACACAGGTGAACTCACACGAGCATTGACACACGTCTTATTTCACTGACCAGAAGACAGCTGCGACGTAGGTCCCATTTTCAGTTAGACCCACTAACGCAGTACGCACAGAGCGCTTCCCGAGGGAGGGCGGTAGCGATATGCGAACAATATACTATGAAAAGGCATTTGATTCAGTTGAGATACCGGCAGTCATAGAGGCATTGCGTAATCAAGGAGTACAGGTGGCATACGTGAATATCTTAGCAAACATCTACAAGGATTTCACAGCTACCTTGATTCTCCACAAGAAAAGTAGAAAGTTACCTATCAAGAAAGGGGTCAGGCAAGGAGACACAATCTCTCCAATGCTATTCACTGCATGCTTAGAAGAAGTAGTCAAGCTCTTAGATTGGGAAGGCTTAGGAGTGAGGATCAACGGCGAATATCTCGGCAACCTTCGGTTTGCAGATGACATTGTCCTATTAAGCAACAATGGAGACGAATTACAGCAAATGATTGAGGACCTTAATCGAGAAAGTGTAAGAATTGTGTTGAAGATGAATATGCAGAAGACAAAGATAATGTTCAATAGCCTGGCAAGAGAACAAGAATTCAGGATCGCCAGTCAACCTCTAGAGTCTGTAAAGGAGTACGATTACCTAGGTCAATTACTCACAGGGGACCCTGATCACGAGAAAGAAATATACAGAAGAATAAAATTGGGTTGGAGTGCATACGGCAGGCATTGCCAAATCCTGACTGGGAGCTTACCACTGTCGCTGAAAACAAAAGTTTACAATCATTGCATTCTACCGGTGCTAACATATGGGGCCGAAACTCGGAGTTTAACAAAGAAGCTCGAGAACAAATTAAGTACCGCACAAAGAGCGATCAAACGAAACATGTTAGGCCTAACGTCACGAAACAGGAAAGAGCGGTGTGGATCAGAGCAAACGGGGATAGGCGATATTCTAATTGACATTAGGAGAAAACAAATGGAGCTGGGCAGGCCATGTAATGCGTAGGATGGATAACCGGTGGGCCATTAGAGTTACAGAACGGATACCAAGAGAAGGGAAGCGCAGTCGAGGACGGCAGAAAACTAGGTCGAGTGAGGAAGTTAGGAAATACGCAGGCGGAAGTTGGAATTAGCTAGCGCAAGACAAGGGCAATTGAAGATCGCAGGGAGAGGCCTTCAGCCTGCAGTGGATATAAATATAGGCTGATGATAATGATGCCATCGGCCATTTTGATACCATAACTCGATCACGCCACCGACTACGACAGATTTTAGCGTAATGGGGCCATACAGTGCTTTAGCATCGTTTAAAAATTGGAGGACGTTTAAGCTTCACCTTTAAGAGTGGAAAGCGATAGCGTTATCGGGCCCCGTTCGCATCGCATTTTTCTTTGAGTAGGCTTCACTGCAACACAGAACGTGGGAAACCAGCTTACAAAACCAAGATTACACCGATCCCCTTGAAGTCGGCTTCACTTTTGTGCAGAAATGCATTGCTGGGAATACGTTGGTCCAGGGGCATTATAAGTCGTCTTATATTAAAATGTGAAGGCCCTCGCACCCTTTTTTCATTATTTTATTAATTGTTTGCTATGGCCCCGACGCACGCTCGTGTCTAAAACGCTCAAGGCAGGCGAAGTCCCAATATGACCTACCGAGGATGCGAGCGCCATCTCGATATGATTTTCGCAAGTAATCTATCCGAGCGCGCCACTGTTGGTATGGTATAAATGCTGGAAAAGGGGTTTGTGTTTGAGTTTCCTCGTAACAGAATTATGTTTTCTCGTACATTCAAATAACAGTCCGACGTCACCATGTCTGTAGGTTGCAGTTTGTCATCTCGCTCTTTGCTCTTTCCTCCCTTCCTTCCTATCTTTGATTTCTATGTTTGTGTCCTCCTTTCTGAAGAGTAGGCAGGCGTTGTGCCCCTTCTGGTGGCAGTTGCCAGCCTTGCTCCTCGCTTTCTCTTTTCTGTGTGTATGTTTACAAATCAATAATAATAATAATAATAATAATAATAATAATAATAATAATAATAATAATAATAATAATAATAAAGTCGTAGTTTGCCATTTTTCTGATGGATTTCACTGTGAGAAATTCAATTTTTGTGTACTAACCTCTTGCACCACGCGGAGTGCCTGCACGGTCGGGGTGGTTCGGGATGATTTTCTCCGCCACGGACGCTGACTTCTACGCCAGCGCCGACCTCGGATTTTCTGCGACACGGGGCTCTTAACGCTACAGTGTTAAAATTTACGACCACTGGTGCACATATAGACATATATACACCTAACACTGCGATTGAATGATACGGAAAGAAAATTGTTTGTGTGGGCTGCCTATGCAAAATTTAGCCAATTTAATTATTTTATGTATAATCGGTCTGTGATATCTTCAACCTAATATAAAGCTTAGTGAGGGTCAACTGAACATATGAACATAGCGTTCCCGCGATGATACCTTTCACGCTTACGGAAACTAGCTTTTCTGGTTAGTATCCATGCAGATGAGCCGCCAAATATTACAGCATTTTTCCACAATCCAGAATGGGAAATCTCTCTGATAACCTGCAAATCAGTAAAATGATGTCGCCTGCAAGGTTGAAGCCTCCATTAGAGTTAAGCCAATTCCTTATTTTTCAGATCCTGAGCACCCAGTCTTGGCCACTATACCCTTCGCTGTTGAGAAGATCTGCTTCGTTCTGAAAACTGCTGACCTCCAAGGCCGTGAGATAACATTGTGTACATTTTCGTAACTAACTAGAGAAATCCGGTGCAGTCCGGCTTGCAGTAGATCGCTTTCAACCTATTTATTTCACTAGAAAGCCTAAATACTTTGCACATATAAATATAGCCCCATTAGACGGAAATAGGCCGGATTTTTCAGAAATATTGTGGTGCTTGCGAAGCTTGCGTTGACTGAAATCTTCTTTCTAATCACTTGTCGACCATTTTTTCTCATATATTTGAGTTTTCGTACCACATCAATAGAAATGTACAATATATTAGGAAACAAAACAGAATGACGTGCCATTCCAAAATCTCGCTGTCACAAAAGTTAGAAAAATAGATTTTGCAATCTCCAGAGAAGCCATGCTGGATGGAAACTGTTTGCATGAAACATCGAGGTGATGTGCGCTTAAAGGGCCCTAAACCACCTAGAGGTCGAAATTTAGTTGTGGTGTTGCAGTTGTGCACGAGTCTACAACCAATACGTAGCCGCCAGTGTTACCAGGTTTGGCTATATATAGCCAAATTGGGCTGCAGGAAAAACGTTTTGCCGTCGACTTGAACGAGTTGGCTATGTGGCTATAATTGGGCTACTGAAAATCTGGGACTTGGCTTTGTTTGGGCTATAAGTGGCGCCCTAATCCACGCTCCAGTAACGATCCAGAGGTGGCTTTGATCGGATATGAGCAAGTCTCCAAGGCTATGTGTTAGCTGGCTGAGCCGGCCGGCGTGGCTGTGCGTGCGTGCGCGCAATAAACCCCCCCCCCCCCCCCACTCTCCGTCCCTTCCCTCTCTGCGCCGTTGTCTGAGCTCGTGGCTGTGATCTTCGATGCACTTAAACTTACAGCCCACTTGACCGTTATGCACCCGATCCCCGGGCATCGGGATGAACCTGGGAGTAGTGGGTTTTTCACAGTACACAGTACTAACCTGGCTATGCTCAGGAAGGGAGAACAATAACATAGGGTCGGGGCTATCGGGCGATCGTGGCACCGAAATGAAAGAAAGGAAGCACGGGTGGTGACACGCTCCAGTGTGTTCATGGCCATGTCTTCTGGGTGAAGTATCACGCCAGGCACAGCTTTCGACCTACTCTACGTTTCTCGCGCGAAGCTTTACCGCCATTTTCCTTCTCCTGTTAGATGAATTTTTGTTCGTGCTTGCAGTTCTAAACTGTAATTAAACACGAAAACATGAAAATCTAAATTACTCTTCTTTCTTTCTTTCATGCCGTAGTGACGCTGCAAGTGCAACACGGTATCCGCAAACGCAAAACGCCTATACTAAAACTCTTCACTCCTGCATGCCTCAACGCTAACACCCGCAAAGCTGTTTGGGGCCCCAAACTTTGGGGGCCCCTATTCTAAAGCTTTATTAGCACATCAAAATGGCTTGCTTTTTGACAGTAACCGGTTTTCACAGCATAACCACTCTTATAAATTTGTTGTTTACCTTTGCTCTTTGTGCGCCGTCGCGGCTTTTACCATTTCGAGCGAGTTACGTTCGGGACGTGCTCGTCGCCGAAAACGACTGCGCGCTTTTTACACTAGTGTGCCGTTTTGCGCGGTAATATTTTAAAGCTTCGCTTACTCCGATTCAGACAGCTAGTGGCATCTGTTGTCTGACACTTTATTTTAACGCGTGTTCTTGCAGTGCTAGAGACCTAAGATGGCGGCCAGGTTGATGTAAATGGACAGTATATAGAGCACGCATCCGCTAACCCGGGCCAAGCTAATTAAAAAAAGTGAAAACGAGAAAACAAGATAGTACGATGAGACAAATAACACGAGATATCATAGCGCGAAAGACTTGTTTTGGCTCATAGAAAAGAAGCCATGAAAACTAGTATTCTTCCCATGCTTTCGGAACATGACCTGAAAGCGATCCTTTTCAGTCTAAAACCAAGCAAGTCCCCAGGAATTGATGGTATTTCAACTTTAGAGCTGCGCAGAACTTTCGAAGCAATAAAAGATGTGCTACTACACATTTTAAAGAATAATATTACCACTGGTATCATTCCCGATAATCTGAAAAATGCGCTGGTCATTCCTCTTTTTAAAAGTGGCGCACGCAACAAAATCGAAAACTACCGGCCTGTTTCTATCCTTTCATGCGTTGGGCAGATATTGGAAAAACTTCATGCTCAAGACAATGAGCAGCTTTTTAAGCAAGCATAGCGTGTTATCTTCTAGCCACGTAAGGCTTTGTGCCGAATCGGGGCACACAGTTGCCGCTTGCAAGATTTTGGCGATACACTAATCTCTGCGTTTGAACACAATCAGATTCCTTGTGCACTGTTTCTCGACGTCCGAAAAGCGTTTGACGGCGTCTGTCATAGTATACTACTAAACAAACTTTCATTGCTAGGGTTTGGGGGTGCGTTTTTGCGGCTTCTGAAAAACTTCTTATCTCACGGCACCAACTTGTGTCTATTGGAAAATTTCGCAGCAACCTGACTGAAATTAAAGCTGGCGTCCCCCAAGGTTCAATTTTAAGTCCATTATTATTTAACTTATATTTCAACGATTTATCTAATGTTGTGAACGTCAACTTATATCAGTATGCTGATGACACTGGCCTTGTTTGATACGCTCGAAGCCACTCTGACGCCATCTCTTCATTACAAATGGCAACAACAAAAGTTATGGAATGGTTTCGGAAGAATGCAGTCGATGCTCTTTTTCTTCTTTCTGGGGTTTTACTTGCCAAAACCAGTTCTGAGGCACGCCGTAGTGGAGGGCTCCTGGATTAATTTCGACCACCTGGGGTTCTTTAACGTGCACTACAACGCAAGCACACGGGCGTTTTTGCATTTCGCCTCCATCGAAATGCGGCCGCCGGTGCCGGGATTCGATCCCGCGACCTCGTGCTCAGCAGCGCAACGCCTTAGCTGACTGAGCCACCCCGGCGGGTAATGCAGTCGATGTGAATGCGTCCAAAACTCAACTAATCTGTTTCCACAACCCTGTGAGGCAAGTTACCCTATCGTCCGCATTATATTTGCACACATCACATTGCAATTCCTGCTCGTTTGACCCTGTGCAATACACTCGTTCAAGTAAATACCTTGATTTTTTGACAGCGATTTATCCTGGAATTCTCATTTCGCACATATTTGTCAAAAACTTCGCGCAGTGTCTTGTGTTTTGTATAATATTAAATTTTACATGCAATGTCTGTCCAAAAGCTTGTAGTACATGCCTTATGCTACAGTGTAATCCGTTATGGGATATTTACATATGGTCATGGCGCTCAACATTTCGTAAACCGGGTAAACTCTGTCCTGCGTGGTATTCTGCAGCATATTGCATATGATGTCTCCCCCAAATCTGATGTGTTTAAAACTTTGCCTTTACCTGATTTCAATTCTTTGCTGCTAGAAACTGTAGTATTAAAGCATTTTGAAGAAGCCAGTATAAAATTCCTTATGTTCCTGTTCGTTGCCTCAGACCGAAGAATCCTTATGTTACACCCCGCTGTAAGACGAGATACGGTCGAAGACTCCGTAACTATTACGTCCCCGCAATGCTTAATTGAATTCCGCAAAGCATACAAGACGTGAAGACGAAATGTGGTCTCACAAAGGCTCTTAGACACATTAATGCGTGATAAGAAGCCTGTCGTGTTTCTTTTTGTTTTTGTCTGTCTGTTTTTTTTCACTGTCGTCTACAACCTAACAACTTGTTACTGATGGCTCTGTCGCTGTCTGCCAGGCACTGCCGTTCAAGCCCACTGCGGCTTTGGCAGACCAGATTCTTGTATTCTACCACACTCAAGTCATCAATAAAGTATTATTATTATTATTATTATTATTATTATTATTATTATTATTATTATTATTATTATTATTATTATTATTATTATTAATCACCGATTCGCGAGAGCGCACAAGCGAGCAACACGACGAAGAAGAGCAGGGAGCACACGTAGTACCTGCTAGCAGACAAACCGGAAGTCGCAGTTTCTTATTCGACCAAAGGGCATCGTCACCGACGCTGACATTACCAGATTCACCCTGCTGACATCGTGATGGCCACTGGGAATACCGGAGAGGCCAGGAGAGGAGCACGGCATTTTTTTTTTTATTTTGTGGCGCGCCCGCGGCGCGTAGCGCTGCAGCGTTTGGCATCGTTGATCGTGATGGCATTATGAATTCGATGCGTGTGTTTACTTGAAATTTTCGAAAAATATCTGAAGGGCCCTTCAAACAATCATTTCACGCATGCCAGCGTGTCAACGCAGAAGTATTAGTTAAGTATTAGTTGGTAGGCGCACCTCTTTTTTCCACATTAGACAACGAAATATCCCAAACTTAAAAATACTATTCTTCAGAAGAATTAAAGTTTCCGAGGCCATTTAACGAGAACAGAGGTAAGGACAGCAACAATTCTCAGATACGGCTAGATATTGAAATATATAGCGACAACACCTAAGGAACTTACTGCTGAAAAATGACAACCGGTAAGAAGATAAACACTTCCAAAATTTTGATCTTTCGACGTCGGATTTACTATTATCATTGTCGCGATCTCGATACCGTAAAATTATTATTATTCTCACCTTCTGCGAGCGCAGATTATGGCGTCCTTTATATCAATAAAGAACACTCTCCTATTCATATAAGAAATGATGTGTACGTGTATGCAATGATAGTAAGCTCCAGTTTCAGTAAGCAGCAGTTTCTTGTGAAATTGTCTTTTTCAAGGCGACATATGCTCTCATCGGCATATGTCGCCTTGAAAAAGACAAGTCCGCTTGTCGAAACGCTGCCTCCTGCTTTCACCTTGTTCTCGTGTTCCTCAACGAGCAGCATCATGCCATTCATATCATTTGTGTCATGAGCATTACAAATATGGTATGTCATTGATGTCAAGACACGTCATCCATGTTATGTATGTGTGCATGTCATGCCGCCCCATGCCTATTCTGATAAATACACAGTTGAAGAATCGACTACGACATAGGAGGCTAGATAAATAAACGGACAGCCAGACGGATGGACGGACGTAGTCGAAACACCTGAAGATCTCAAAGAATGCTTCGCATTAAAAAGTGGGCGAGCGTTCGACAAAGGGATTTGTTTGTCGCGTTGTCGAAATATAAATCCCAAGACGATATATATTCCGAGTTGCAGCTCGGAAGGAAAAAAAAAACGACATTCCGGAAAAAAATACGACTCGGGAAAATAATTATCTGCACATTTTCGTTATTCTGAAAGTATATGGGGCGTTACCCACAACACACCAATCTAAGTTTCCTAGATTCATGACTCAAATCAACACTACTGGAGATTGCATAACACACAGAAACGATAATGGATGCATCAGGCGCAATACTTGCAACTACTGCACCAAATTAAAAATAAATATTGTACTACTTACGTACTACTTACGGTCTATGGACTGCAGTTATTAAACACAGTCTTACATATTAATTTACGTTGCATGTGTATCTTGCGTTTGCACATTTCGCTGAACAATTTATCGATGTATGCTATTCATCGCTCAATGTACCATCGCTCAATAATGCCATAGCCACAGATACCGCGGCAGGTATTCTGAATTGGATGCACAACAGAAAACGCCAAATGGCGAAAATTACTTCGTCAGATAACCTGCGACGGTGTTTCGCGAAGTTAAATGCCCCAATTTTATTTTTAAGGCGAAAGCCTTAGGTGTCTATGTTGGAGGTGCACTTGGGGGTGACCTTGGCGAAACTGCGCCGTGACGAAAAATGGCCGATGTCGGAAAAAATACTCGGATTGACGTGACATTTCTCAGGGAGATTCCTGTAAACAAAGTTAGATAATGGCTTGGAAACGAAAATTCGGTACATTTCAGTCTCGTTAGGAATCGAACTCTAACCTCAGGCGTGCGAGATGAGAACGGCTCCCTGAAGCCACCGCTGCTCCACGGTTCTGGCTTACTAAACGTGTGCCTAGTGCGTGCGTAATTGCCCACGTCACGTCGCAGCCATCTTGCTGACTAAAAGTGTGGGCTAGTGCGTGCACTAACGTGCTGCACTTTAGGTACTGCGTTAAGTTTTCACACGGGGCGTTCAGGAGTGCCACACGTGTACTCCCCATTGAGGCTCGTTATGTATTACAAGAAGTCTAGGCCCCGATTGCATAACTTCATTCGTTGCGAATATGTCTTACAAAGAAGTCTAACCATGATTCTGTAGCTTAATGTATTGCCAAATATGCTGCAGGATTTCGTCTTGTTGGATTACAAGAGTGTAACACCTGCCAAACTTTATTATGTAGCCGCTAATTTTCGGCACCAAGTAAACATGGCGTCATCAGTGCATTCACTCATCGCTGAATTTTCTGTTTGCATGCAGAGTGCATATTGTGGGTGGACGAAGCAATAAAGGACAACTACCCGGAGAAATGCGCTCAAGGGTACAAGGCAGCATGCCCTGAAGGAGTTTTGCTGTCACAAGAAGGTTGCGTGTGACGCACTCAACGCATCTTGAGGAGAAAGAAAATAATAAAAGGATTGAATAGGTACGCGTCTGAATGGACAAGAAGTGTGCGGTAGTTGGTCAGTAGCCATTCATAGTCATCATCATCATCATCAACCTATGATTATGTCCACTGCAGGACGAAGGCCTCTCCCTGCGATCTCCCATTACCCCTGTCTTGCGCTAGCGTATTCCAACTTGCGCCTGCGAATTTCCTAACTTCATCATCCCACCTGGTTTTCGGCCGACCTCGACTGCGCATCCCTTCTCTTGGTATCCATTCTGTAACCCAACCCTAATGGTCCACCGGTTGATCCATCCTACGCATTACATGGCCTGCCCAGCTACATTTCTTCCGCTTAATGTCAACTAGAATATCGTCTATCCCCGTTTGTTCTCTGATCCACACCGCTCTCTTGTCTCTTACCGTCACTCCTATGATTTTTCGTTCCATCGCTCTTTGTGCGGTCCTTACCTTCTTCTCGAGCTTCTTTGTTAACATCCAAGTTTCTGCCCCATATGTTAGCACCGGTAGAATGCAATCATTGTACACTTTTCTTTTAACGACAGTGGCAAGCTCCCAGTCAAGATTTGGCAATGCCTGCCGTATGCACTCCAACCCAATTTTATTCTTCTGTAAATTTCTTTCTCGTGATCAGAGTCCCCTGTGAGTAATTGACCTAGATAAACGCACTCCTTTACAGACTCTAGAGGCTGACTGGCGATCCTGAATTCTTGTTCCCTTGCCAGGCTATTGAACATTATGTTTGTCTTCTGCAAATGTTTTATCACATATCTACAAAAGAATTAGCACCGTCGAAGCTGAGCCAACACACCGCAAAATTCAGAGGCGACGGCTCTATTAAGTTGTGAACCTCAAATGAATGAATATTTCACGCTATTTAAAACACCCATTCAGTGGTATGCGCCAAATGTTCGTGGTTACATTGAATCTGGCCTCATAAAAGGCTACTCTAGAGCAAGTAAACAAAGTGAGCACATAAAATTATTTTGGAAGTAGTAAAACCAACGATATTACAGGTGACGGAGGCAAATTTCCACAAAGGTCAGGTAAATGGACAGGATCAAACTTTGAAAAATACATTGTCATTCTCAAGAGTATACTTTGCTCACGCATAAAGCATTGAGAGCATTCATAGCATGCCCATGTCACCGCACTCTTTGCTCTAGTGAAAGGTAGATCAGCTAATCTACCGTCATATTTTATACTGTTTAGCTTGGTGCTGAACAAAACAGTTCTTTAAGCAGAATTCGTATGCAGGTGATTCAAGCTACAACATTGAGCAAGACAACAAGTATGTACTTGAACAATTTACAATAAGGCATCATATTTCTCCTCTAAAAAAGTTTGATGTCTGTATACAACGCTCTTGAACAATATATGGACTTTACAAAGTCACTAAAAAACAAATGCCTTAACACAGAACCTGGTGCGACTGCCGAAGTTGATAGATAAAGGAATAATTTGTGTTAGCCATAACGAACATAATTTAACCGCGAGGAAACTTGTGCAGCAGTCTTTCCTGTACTGCGAGTCACAGCAGCTAAATAAGACAAGTCATGGTGGCTCAGTGGCAATAGTGCTTCATGAGTGCAAAGTTGAGGGTCTGATTCCCAGATGTAGTTGCATTCCTCTAAGTGCAGAATGAAAATGCGGTTGTGTACTTGAGTTTAGACACATGCCGAAGAACCTCCAGGTAGTCAAAATAATCCAGAGCCCACCACTATGGTATCTCTTAGAGCCCATGTATTGCTTTGGAATTTTAACTTACTGCGTGATGAGTCAGGTGTATTCTACCCACAGTGCTACTTGCCAATGACAGGTTTGAAAGGTTCATGCACCCTAAGTATGCTTTGTCAGCGTGCAGCTAAATCAAATGACCAACATAAATGCGAGATTTGTATTTCTCTACACAAGGCACCAGCTTGGTTCACCTCGTCAATTGACTGTCATGGCGGCACAGCGCTTGTGGAACTATGCTGTCATATTCACGATAATTTAACCATTTTAATTCAATAGCATTCCTTTTTGCACTTTCAGTGATCTAAGCAGTGCCCTGCCTATGATATCACCAAGACCGGTCGGTCCTAAACAGCGGATGAATAAACAAAAGAATATAATCTAGCAAAAGGGATCCTGCTCCTCTGCACAAGGTTGCCGGCACTATCCTCACCGTAGCGGCCAGTCTACGGTTCGGCTGCCAAATGAAAATGATCAAGTGGTGAGATTTAGCCCTAGCCCTCCAATATATACAACATGGTTGATAACCAGTGTGTGGTGTTTGCCTGTGAAGCCCTTAAACCAACATGTAGGCCATGCACTTTGACGTAAAAAAATTCGAATAGTAGTAAATAATTAGCCAATGATAGTACAAAAATGTGCAAGATTTTCTATATTTATTGGCCCTTGAACTGCGTCAGCTTTGTGTGCTTTTGCCCAATTCTTTCCTGACGGAGACGTTCCGTTGTCATCTTGGCAACCTAGCGCTGTCTCATATCTAGGTACTTATCTATGATTGCCCTCACAAGAGGGGATGAGTGGCATTCAAGCGGGTGATTTTCGAACATTGTGCTGATCTAACACTTTAAAAAAGTTCTTGCCGAGAATGGTTGTCATAGTGGCCATTGAAACTTAAGCTGCAAGCCTTTGGGATGGTAGTGCCGAGCACACCAGAGCCCTACGCAGCTATTTCTCACATTGTCTGCAAATGTTCAGAACAACATTTGAAGCGTAGATCAGTCCACCTCTCGTTTTTCGATGAATCAGGGAATATGCAGGCATCGATGGAGGAGTTGACACCTTTAGTGCAGAAGCACACTTATCGCACTGGAGGTGAAGCAGTAAGCTGTGAACTACAAACCCGGCTATGTGCGCAACAATTGCATCTCCAAGCTCAGACACCCTGCTATGGGTCGGCAGAGTAGCCATGATCCTGTAAAATTGCTTCCGTGACTGGTTCACTGGCTGCAGGGCTTCTCTGCGGGGCAGTGAAGTTAATTACATCGATGGAGGATGGTTTTTCAGAGGAGCTTACAAAGAGAATTTCGATGTATTCTCATGGCAAGCAATGTTCGCCATCAATGTCCTTTACCTCATTGTGAACTATCAGACGCTTGAATGGTGCTGCAAACTGCTTTGCTGTTGGGTTGTCATTGCGGCGCCCAAATGATCTTATTGCAGCAAAAAATAGCTCAAGGTGGTCCTGACTGAGCTTGGATGTCGGAAGATATGCCAATAGGCCATTTTCTGTAACCAAGTTGTCGTATAGACGGATGGCATTGTCTAAGCACACTACAAAGCCAATGAAACCTGTCTTTCGGTTGGTCTCTGTCATTAGTTTACCAGCTGCAGACTCCCTAAGTGAGCAAAAGTAGGCCTTCAGTTCTTCGACATACTCAGTGAAACGAGTCACATTTTCAGGACACAGTGGCCTTTTCCATCCTTCTTGCCTTGGATGTCTTGAATTTAAAATGTCAAATCCATTGTTGACATGTCTAATAAACTTTTCTGATCGCAAGGAATTTGAAAATTTTGGGATTTTTCGAGCTCTGCATTCACCAAGAGCATCTGCTACTGATTGACTAAACGTTTGAGCCGCCAATGAGACTTTCATGGGCTGGTTTTCCAATTAACATGTGGCTGTCTAAGTTTGTTTGCCAAATGTAGGCCTTCTGTGTACTGAATTTCATGCAGTTCATCAGTGTGTTTCCACAATATGAACTGTTCGTTCGTATCAATAATAGCCTTTTTACCGCACAGGGTGTTCCGCAGCAGCTTCAACATGTGACAGGGATCCAACATGGCAAAGACAGGCTTTTTTGTCACTGGATGCGGAAAAGAAGCACCCAGCTCAGTCAGGTCCATCTTGTAGCCAAGGCTGCGCCGCATTGACAAATTTGCTGCAGCGCCATCGCATGTCAAACTCACAATGTGTGCACCTTTTTCGTGAGCGAAGTCACCATTGCAGCACCAAATTTCGTCTCTGCTCACCACCAAGGCCATCCACTTGAAAGTAGCTAATCGGCAGCTTCCATCTGCCATTGATTGCAACAAGCATTAAAACAAATGCATCTTTGGCAACTGGTAAGCTGTCATCATTGATATCAATGTCCATGTCAACATATCCATGGAATCTTTTTCTGTCCCACTCCACATGTCTCCGAATGGCCATCTCATCCACAACCAGACTGCATAATGTGGAGTGGCCATTTTGTGATGTTTGCTCTACCTTCATAGTCAATGCAGTCAGTGCCTCTTGAAAACCCAGCAGAGCAGCCCCATCAATGGATTGGTACCATTTACACAGAGTCTTTGGATGTGCAAGGCATGTGTCAAAAACAGCTCGTATATACCGGTATGCTCTAGGGGAATGAAAATGCAACGTCAGTGCAAGTGCCCTGAGCTCTGGCGAGTAAGTGGGTGACACTGCTGCACCAGACTTACGTGTCAGTTGACGCATGAGCAAGTATTTTTTTGCCGCACCAATAACATCTTGGAGATGAGCAACCTTCTTGTAAAAGCGGGCGACGGGATTACTGCAGAGCCTTGATCTACTAATTGGTCCCCCGCAGGGGCGTCTGCGCAAGCAGGCGTTTGGTGAGTTGCGCCACCACGTATCCGAGCACACGAGGGTTGGACCCTCCCGCGTCCAACCGTGCGTGGCTTAGTCGTGTCCGGGAAAAAGGGGATCCTGGGCGTTGAGCCGATGCCGGGTGCTCGGACCTTTATGGCCCCTCGGCGGAGGCAACACACCCCTTTGGCCTCTGCTTCGCGTAGACGGCACCCCATGGCGTGACCCACCCAGGGGAAACCGGCTGGTCGCCTTTTCCTATCCCCTCTCTGACCTTTTTCTTTCCTATCTCCTTTCCTTACTGTCCTGTCTCCTCTTCTCTTCTGTTGCTTCCACACTTTTCATAGGCGGCTTGGGTTAACCTTGTGTATCTGCCCTCCCATGGGCATAATACATTCGGTTATAGTAGCGATGTACTGCTGGCGTATGCTGTCTTAAACATTAAGAACTGCAGCGTCCCCATGTTGGGCTCCATGGTGGGTGGCCGCCATTGCTGCCGAACACAAAACACAATTACATGGGAACCCCTACATTTCCCCGTCTTGATCGCCAGCCTCAGAAGAGGGGGCGCACCGATGAATCATTGTATATGTTTATGAAACCAACCGAAACTTTCCCGCGATTCCACGTGATCCACAGTGAGAAAACAGAAAAATCAGCTCGAAGTAATTTCACCATTTGTTGTCGCAAAATCTCTGACCGAAAACCTTGGACCTGGCTACAAGATCACCAGAATGGCCAGCGGTGACCTTCTGCTGGAGGTTAAAGATCACCAACAATATCAAAAGCTCACCAGTCTTCAATCACTCGGACAGCACCTGGTGACCGTTACGCCACATAAAACCATGAATACCTCACGCGGAGTAGTATCCGACGTAGACCTCCTAGAGTTGACCGAAACCGAGCTTCTAGAAGGCTGGAGTGACCAGAATGTCATCAATGTGCAACGCATAAAAATCAGGCGGACAATCAAGAAATACCAACACAACATCTAATTCTCACATTTTCATCAAGCATTCTGCTCCCAGACGATCCTATCAGGCTACATCAAACTGAACGTGCGGCCTTACATCTCAGAATCCGAGACGATGCTACCAGTGCCAAAGGTTCGGACACGGTTCGCAGAGTGGTCGACTCACCTGCGCCAAGTGCGGAGTGCAAGGCCATGCCTCAGATAGCTGTGAGGCCATGCCTCACCGTGTAAATTGTGACGGCGAGCATCCGGCGTATTCTCGCTCTTGTCCAGGCTGGAAAAGAGAAAAAGAAATTATAGCTATAAAAGTCCGTGGGAACATGTCGTTCAGGGAAGCACGCAAAAGGTGCTCGCCTTTTCAGAATACTACATACGCTGAAGCGACATGTGAGGGGGCACGGTCGGATCGGCTTCCGCCACCAGCCCGGCCTGCACGCAGCGAGCCGTCGGCTGGGGAAACCGCCCCTATGGTGGGAGCAGCCAAGGCTGCCCTACGCTCCCTCAACTCAGCCACACCAGTGGCCTCTACAAACCTTGGCAGCAGCCAGGGCCGCAAAGAGGCAAAGGAGGGCCGGTCAACCTCCGCACCGGTGGGGGCAAAGGCTTCGTCCTCAAAGACGAAGCCTGTACGTACACATCGCTAGTTTGGAGCGAGTGTCCAAAGCCTCGGATGAGGCAATGGACACAACCACATGCGAAATGGCGCATGGAGCGCCCAGGGTGCGACGAGGCTCTCTCGAGCACCCCAAAAAGGAGAAAACTCCAATTACAGGGCCTGAAAAGGCTCTGTAGGATAAGACCAAGTACTCGACTAAGACACACAGCACCTTTCCTTCCAACATTAACACAATAATTCAGTGCAATGTTAGGGGACTACTCCATAACCTAGACGACATTCAAGAACTTTTACACAAATTTAATCCAAAAGTGCTGTGTGTCCAGGAAACTCATCTTAACTCTAGAAACAGCAGCTTGCTCCGTCAGTATATTATTTTCCGAAGGGATCGCGAGGATGCTGCCGCATCATCTGGAGGTGTGGCCATAATACTCGATAGAACTGTAGCTTGTCAGCATTTTCCACTGCGAACCGCACTGGAGGCCGTGGCTGTTCGTGCTGACCTTTCAGATAAACTGGTAACCATTTGCTCACTCTATATACCGCCGAACTACCAGCTGCACAAACAAGAATTTCAGTCTTTCATTGATGAACTCTCCGAACCCTACCTTGTTCTTGGGGATCTCAATGCACACAGTGGTCTGTGGGGCGACTCTCGCAACGATGCGCGAGGCCGTCTAATTGAAGACTTTCTTTTGTCATCTGATGCGTGTCTGCTAAACAAAAAAGAAGCTACATATTATTGTCTCGGCAAACTAAACATTTTCCTCCATAGATCTCAGCATAGCTTCTCCATCCATATTACCTGAACTTGAATGGAAAGTTATAAAAATCTCTTATGGGAGCGACCATTTCCCAATACTGCTGAGAGCACAAAGACAACACGAGTCTCCACCACATGCGCCCCGGTGGAAGGTCGATGCAGCGAACTGGGAGAAATTCCAAACACTTACCAGTACGATCTCATGGGATGACATGTCTTCTTCGGAGTTGACGGTGCCGTCGAGTATTTTACTAACTTTATAATTGATGCAGCATCAAAGTGTATTCCCCAAACAGGTGGGCTTTCTAGCAAACGCCGTGTTCTGTGGTGGAATGAACAATGCCGGAACGCGCGTAGGCAGCAGAACAAAGCCTGGAGGCAGCTTACTCTCCTACTGCTGAAAACCTTGTCAGTTTCAAGAAAATCAAGTTCCAAGGTAGGAGAACGCGCAGACAAGCCAAGAGAGACAGCTGGCAAACATTTTATCAAGTATTAATTCATACACGGATGAGGCCAAGGTCTGTAACAGGGGCAATAGAGTAAGAGGACGACAAACACATCCACTTCCCCTGGTACACACGCAGGGAGACAGCCTGGAGGACCAAGCGAACCATCTGGCTGCACATTTTGAACATGTGTCCAGCTCATCGCACTACTCTCCAGCATTCACAAGATACAAATCAGCAATAGAAAAACAAGAAATAGACTGGAAGAGCACCGCGACCGAGCCATATAACCTACCTTTCTCCCTAGCAGAGCTGCATGCATCACTAACCTGTTGCAACCAATCTGCCCCAGGCTCTGACCGCATACTGTATGACATGTTGAAAAACCTGCCCTCTGAAACGAAGAAAACCCTTCTCTGTCTGTATAACTCTATATGGACCTCCGGCGAGATCCCCTCTGCCTGGAAAGAGGCCATAGTGATCCCTATCCTGAAACAGGGCAAGGATCCATCGTCCGTATCGAGTTACCGGCCCATAGCTCTAACAAGCTGCCTCTACAAAGCTTTCGAGAAAATGATAAACCGCCGTCTGATACATTTCCTAGAATCAAACAAGCTGCTTGACCCATACCAGTGCGGTTTTCGCGAGGGTCGATCCACCATTGACCATTTGATACGTATTGAGGCACACATACGTGAAGCTTTTGTTCACAAACAATTCTTTTCATCTGTATTCCTAGACATGGAAAAGGCCTACGACACCACATGGCGGTTTGGAATACTGAGAGACCTCTCCCACTTTGGCGTACGTGGTAATGTGTTAAATGTCATTGAAAGTTATTTGGTGAATCGCACATTCCGTGTTCGAGTTGGCAATGCTTTATCACGATCGTTTGTGCAGGAAACTGGAGTGCCACAGGGTGGGGTGCTCAGTTGCACTCTCTTCATTATAAAATGATTTCCTTGCGTCTATGCATACCACGCAACATGTTTTATTCAACGTACGTCGATGATGTACAGATTGGATTTAAGTCGTGCAACCTTGCAATCTGTGAGCGGCAGGTTCAGCTTGGTCTGAACAAGGTGGCTAAATGGGCAGACGAGAATGGGTTCTGCCTAAATCCACAAAAGACATGCGTCCTTTTTTCTAGAAAGAGAGGACTGTACCCCGACCCCGACATTGGCCTGCAAGGACAGCGTCTACCTGTAAAAATGAAACATAAATTCTTAGGCATAATTCTTGACACAAAGCTAACATTCATACCACACCTAAAACATCTAAAAATGAAGTGCATGAAATCAATGAATATCTTAAAAGTGTTGTCACGCACTACATAGGGTAGTGACAGAAAGTGTCTGTTAAATTTGTATAAAAGCCTCATACGAACACGCCTAGACTACGAGACCATAATTTACCAGTCAGCCACCCCAACCGCGTTGAAGATGCTGGACCCCGTCCACCATCTGGGTATTCACTTGTCTACAGGTGCCTTTAGGACAAGCCCTGTAGAAAGCCTTTACGTGGAATCAATGTGTGGTCCCTCCACTTGCAGAGGACCTACACGGCTTTCACGGGTTTCCTTAGGGTGAACGCAAACAGTGAACATCCCTCATATTCCACCGTAAATGATTTGTCCAGCTCCCACCTCTTTTATAACCGCCCTGCAGTAAGAGAGCCCTTCTCTTTGCGTGTGGGAAGTCTGGCTGAGGAAATGGATGTCCCACTCTTTGAACATCGTCTAATGACACCCACTATACAGGTCGCACCGTGGCAGTGGCAGATTGTAGACTGTGATTTGTCCTTTTTACATGTTACGAAGCACGCCCCAGTTGCACACATTCGAATGCACTTCCTCGAACTGCAGCATAAATACTCCTGTCCGGAATTTTACACCGATGCATCAAAGTCTCATGCTGGCGTCTCGTATGCAGCGGTTGCCCCATCATTTTCAGATGCCGACGCCCTGCACCCCCAAACGAGCATTTTCACAGCAGTGGCTTATGCAATACTGTCGGCTCTTAAACATATTGTTACGGGGAGGCAAACACAACAGGAAAACGTACTTACAGGTATATTTACAAGGCGATCAAGCGTCAACCATATGGCCGAGAGCGCGCGTCAGATCATCAGCGTCTTCTTTATCGATGCTCCTCTAGATGAATCATACCGTGACATGACCCCCGGCTGCTCAAGCACCGTCATGGTGCTTGCTATGATCCAGGCGAGTGGTAAGGTTTCAGGCGGGATACGTGAACAACGTCAGTAGGTGATGAAACGGTTGGCGAGGAAGACTCAAGTGGGCCAATCTCATACGTGACGTCTGTTACACGGCGTAAGACACGGTAGGGTCCAGAGTACCCCGAAGCAATTTTTCTGAGAGTCCAACACGCCGAGTCGGAGTCCATAGAAGCACAAGGGCACCCGGAGTATAGATAGCTTCGCGATGACGGCAGTCGTAGCGGAGCTTCTGGTGGCCTTGCGATGTAGTAAGGCGACGGCGAGCAATTTGGCGTGCCTCATCAGCTCGGGAAATGGCATCACGAGTGTACTCAGTTGGCAAATGGACGGCATCGGGGATAATAGTGGCAAAAGGTAACGTTGGGTCGTGGCCAAACAGAAGATAAAAGGGTGAAAAACCAGCAGTATCATGACGGGAGGAATTGAAAGCGAATGTAACGAAGGGCAACGCAATATCCCAGTCTTGATGGTCACATGAGACATACATAGAAAGCATGTCAGTAAGCGTCCGGTTGAAGCGCTCAGTCAAGCCGTTAGTTTGCGGGTGGTAAGCCGTCGTAAATTTGTGTTTTGTCGCGCAGGAGCGAAGCAGGTCATCGATAACTCTGGAGAGAAAGTAACGGCCACGGTCAATGAGGAGTTGACAAGGGGCTCTGTGATGTAAGATGACATCGTGTAGCAGGAAATCAGCGACGTCCGTAGCACAACTGGTAAGGAGAGCACGTGTAATTGCGTAGCGGGTGGAGTGGGCCGTAGCAACGGCAATCCATTTGTTTCCAGAAGTAGAGGTCGGGAAAGAACCGAGGAGGTCAAGGCCAACTCGGAAGAAGGGGTCAGATGGGACGTCAAGGGGCTGAAGGAGGACAGCAGGAGGCTTAGGTGGTTTCTTTCGGCGTTGGCAGGGTTCACAAGCAGCTACGTAGCGACGAACGGAGCTCCGGTAAAGACCGGGCCAAAAGAAGCGACGCCGAACGCGATCGCAGGTCCGGGAAACTCCAAGGTTACTAGCGGTCAGGGCGTCATGTAGCTGGCCGAGAACGCTCAAGCGCAGATGCGTAGGAACGACGAGCAACAGTTCGCGTCCGTCCGGGTGGACGTTGTAGCGATATAACGTGTCATCTTTAAGCACGAAGAGGCGGTGGGAAGGATCGGGCGCTGCGGAATCCAGCTTTGAATAAGCTCATTTAAAATGGGATCACGGCGCTGTTCATCACGGAAGTGGCTTAAAGCGGAGAGCGAGAGTACACATGCAGGCGTGTCATCGGAGGCTTCAGGCGGATCCACGGGATTGCGGGACTAACAGTCAGCATTCCGGTGCAATCGGCCAGATTTATAAGAAACAGAGTAAGTGTATTCTTTGAGCCGGAGTGCCCAGCGACCAAGACGCCCAGTGGGATCCTTAAGCGACGAAAGCCAGCAAAGTGCGTGGTGATCGGTAGTCACAGTGAAATGCTGGCCATGTAAATAGGGGCGGAATTTGCCCACCACCCAAACGAGAGCAAGACACTCCCGTTCTGTAATAGAGTAGCTCTTTTCGGCTAAGAAAAGGAGACGGCTGGCATAGGCGACAACACGGGCATGCCCGTTCTGATGCTGGACTAAAATATCGCCGATTCCGTAGCCACTGGCATCGGTGCGGAGTTCTGTTGGAGCGGAGCTGTCGAAATGAGCCAGGACAGGTGGTGTAGTGAGCGACGTGATGAGGGTAGTGAAGGCGGCAGCCTGTGCAGCACCCCAAAAAAAACGAGACGCCTTTCTTCAGTAAGTTTGTGAGAGGGCTTGCGATTTCCGCGAAATTCTTCACGAAACGACGGAAGTAGGAGCACAGTCCCAGAAAGCTACGAACTTCCTTTGTGCAAGTCGGAACGGGGAACTGCTGCACAGCTCGAACTTTGTCAGGGTCGGAGCGAACACCGACTGAGTCGACAAGATGACCGAGCATGATAAGTTGCTGACGTCCGAAGTGGCACTTAGATGTATTAAGTTGCAGGCCGGCTTTGCGAAAAACAGAAACAATAGAAGAAAGTCGGTCGAGATGCGTTTCAAAGTTCGGTGAAAATACAATGACGTCATCAAGATAACACAGGCAAATGGACCATTTAAAACCGTGTAAGAGGGTGTCCATCATGTGTTCGAAGGTGGTCGGGGCGTTGCATAAGCCGAAAGGCATGACTTTAAACTGATAAAGGTCGTCAGGGGTAACAAAAGCGGTCTTCTCACGGTCCATGTCATCAACGGCGATCTGTCAGTACCCTGACCGAAGGTCGATTGAAGAAAAATACTTGGCGCCGTGAAGGTAATCCAGGGCGTCGTCTATGCGTGGGAGCGGGTACACGTCTTTTTTGGTGATCTTGTTGAGATGCCGGTAGTCCACGCAAAATCGCCAACTGTCATCTTTCTTTTTAACAAGAACCACAGGAGAAGCCCAAGGGCTGCAGGACGGCTCAATTATATCTTTGGCAAGCATCTTGTCGACCTCCTTTTGAATGATGCGGCGCTTAGCTGGAGAGACGCGGTATGGCCGTCTGTGGATCGGATGGGCATCGCCAGTGTTTATGCGGTGCTTGACAGTGCAGGTTTGACCCAGAGGACGGTCGCAAAGGTCAAAGATGTCCCTATAAGAGAAGAGGAGGCGAAGGAGATCGTCAGCGTGATAGGGCGAAAGGTCTGGAGCAATCATTTTCTTCAGGTCGGGAGGAGACAGATCTGGCGAAGAAGATCTGGTGGTGTGCGAACGACCAGCATCAGGAGGAGACAAGGTCGAGATAACGTAATCGTAGGAGGGCGTCAGCATAGCGAGTGCAATGCCTTGTGGGAGGTTTGTGAATACAGTCCGAAATTAATCACAGGAAGACAAGTAAGATTGTCCCATATAGTTATCACAGTGTGAGGCAAACCAACACTGTGCGTCAACAGAACGGCCGTGATGGAAGCGAGCACATAATCACCGTCGGGGACTGGTGGAGAGGGCGTCACAGCAACACAAGTTACGGCTTGCGGCGGCAAACGGACGTGCTCAGTAGAACAGAGCCGACTCTTGATTGGTCCGGGTTGATCAATTACACTTGGTAGGTCAAGCTGTACAGTACCAGCGGAACAATCGATGATGGCGGAGTGGGCAGACAAAAAGTCAAGACCGAGGATGACGTCATTGGAACAGCAGACGAGGACGGTGAACAAAACAGAAGTTTGACGGCCGGCAACACTGACACGTGCGGTACAAAGGCCAGCTACGGGAGACGTACCACCGTCGGCCACACGGACAACACGTGATGGGGCAGGGGTCATAACTTTCTTCAACTGCCGGCGGAGGTGAGAACTCATAACAGAAATATAGGCGCCGGTGTCAGTCAAAGCAGTAACAGGTAGGCCATCCACTTCAACGTCGATCAAGTTCTGATTAGTAGGGAGCATCAACAGAGGAATTGGAGAGCAGGTCGGAATAGCAGCATCACCTCCAGGAGCTGCATGCTGTCAGTTTCCCGAAGGAAAACGCCGGGAGTAAGACGGGGACGGGGAACGGCGTGGTGGGGGTGACCGAGAAGGTCGGCGTCGTGGGTAGGGCGAGCGGGTGTAATAGGCGGGGGTAGTAGTGGTCTCGGCAGATGTTTCTTGGTCAGGTTGGCTTGGTACCTGGTGCTGGCTTCGGGCTGGATAGCGGAAGCTGGATGAGCTGGGTCGAGAAGAGGAGGGCCAAGGACTTCGGCAATATCGTGAAATGTCTCCAACACGCCCACATCGAAAGCAAATTGGCTTGTCGTCAGGCGTCCGCCACGCATTCGGATCGTGATAATTCGGAGTGGGGTAACGGCGTTGGAGGGGGTTGAAGGTGGCCGAAGGGTAACTGTCAGGGTGGTTCACAGAGCAGATGGTTTGAAGGCCCACATTTGCCAGTTCTTGACGAATAACGGATTGTATAAGGGATATCGTAGGTGGGGTATCACAGGGCTCTCCTCGCATTAAATGTGCGGGCTATGCGGCTTCAATTTCGCGTCGAACAATTCGGGTGATGGTCTCCGATGTTGAAGGCTGAGTTGGCATACGAACATCCTCACACGTTGAGGTCGCTGCCGTGTTCGGAAGGCGGGCGAATTGGTGGGCGATACGTCGGCTTTTAGCATCTTCGAAGCGTCGGCATTCAGTAATAATCTCGTTGACTGTCGAAGAGTTTTTAAACACGATCACGGTTAAACGCATCGTCCGCGATCCCTTTCAGCAGGTGCGCAATCCTTATCGGCTTCTGTCATTTTGGCGTCAACCTTCCGGCAAAGGGTCAGCACATCCTGAATGTACGTCAAGCACGACTCGGTAGGCGTCTGGACACGCGAGGCAAGTTCTTGCTTGGCAGCACGCTGGCAGCCTGCAGGTTGGCCAAACAACTCGCGGAGTTTAGTCTTACATACGCTCCAGCTTGTGAGCTCCTCTTCGTTGTTATCGAATCAGGCCTTCGCCGTTCCCTTTAGATAAAATGTTACATTCGCCAACATCATGGTCGGGTCCCACCTGTAATGTGCGCTTACGCATTCGTAGAGTCGAATCCATTTGTCGACGTCGTCGCCAGGAGTGCCGGAAAAGGTCCCAGGCTCACGGGGTGGAGCCAGGACGACGGTTGGCATGGCGGCCACCGCTGACGCAGTTTCACCGCTGGTGGACATGCCTAGAGTGGCGACTTGGCGGCCGCGGCGGAGCTCCGTCTTGCGTTATACCCAGCACCTCCACCAAGATGTTACGGGGAGGCAAACACAACAGGAAAACGTATCTACAGTATATTTACAAGGCGATCAAGCGTCAACCATATGGCCGAGAGCGCGCGCCAGATCATCAGCGTCTTCTTTATCGATGCTCCTCTAGATGAATCATACCGTGACAACATCAAGGAATCGAAAATACCAAAAGCAATCATCTACAAAGACTCGATGAGCGTAGTAAAAACTTTAAAATCTCTTAAAAGGCACAAAAATCCAGTAATAGTATCGCTTTATTCATTAATATGTAATATTTATGCGTCTGGGCAGCATGTTGTGGTGTGCTGGGTGCCAGGACACCGAGACATCGAGGGAAATGTACTGGCAGACCAGATTGCCACATCCATCGATGCAAAAGCTGGAAACACATCTATGCATGTCCCTGTTCCCGATATGAAGCCATATCTACGCAAGAGACTTCGAGTCCACTGGCAACGTTTGTGGACCGCCCGGAGTCATAACAAACTTCATTTAATTAAGCCTCGCTTAGGGAACTGGCCATCGACCACGAAATTTAGAAGAAATGATGTCCTATTCTGTAGGCTCAGAATAGGACACACTTACGGCACGCACAATTACCTGTTGTCTGGAGGCGAACCCCCGACCTGTACTAGATGTGGGGAGGCACTTACTGTACTTCACATCCTAGTACAGTGTCCACTAATAGAACCTGAAAGAAAGAAACACTTTGTTGAAGATTATAGAGAGAATATACCCCTTCACCCAGTGATGTTTTTACTTAATGATCCGGTATTTCAGCACGATTCAGTTTTAGCCTTTTTAAATGACAGTGACATTTTGCAAGTTCTTCGCCCGAGAAATTCGTAGCGGCATCCTCTTCCAGAGGACGCTGCTGCGACAGCATATTAGGAATGCACTCTCCTCCAGGCCCTTGCTTCTAAGGCTCTGTGTGAGGCACTACTGCCTTGTATCACTTAACTTTTTTATACTATGTTATGTTACATAATTATATTCATTGCGCCCATATCACGTCATTGTCATGATCTTATCAATTTTGTCTTTTACGCACCTTTAGTGTGCAGCATTTTAGGCCCCTTTACAGCCACCCCACACCTACACACTATCATTCACACCATTGCTCACTCAGTACACCATGCCTTGGCGCTCTTTGGCCATAGCTGGCCCTTGCGCCAAAAAACAACATATATCATCATCATCATCTTCTAATTGGTCGCAGTTTTCAATTGCGAGCAACGCCTCACCTCCTGCCTCAGAAAGGCCTTTTCAGGTGTGTCTTCTCCTGGCTGTGGCCGAAAAATATCACACGCACAGAAAACAGGTCCACGAGCAACCAACGTGACACAAATCATGTGCCCAGAACGAGGTACTTAATTGTTGCGGCATACATTCTAATGCAAGCCACGAAGAATAGATTGCTAAGTTTGAGGTCATTACCTTGCTCACGACGGTTTCCGTTTACACTGTTGTGAACTTAAAAACTTTGAGGGCATAAAACTGCCATCCACACGAGCTTGCTAGTGCTACTTATTTTTGTTTGTTTATTCATTTATTTGCAAAATACTGAAGCCCATCTAGGCCCAGGCAGGAATGGTAAAAGTACGAAACAACTAACACAGAAGAGGCCAATGTAGCATAGTTGAATGCGGGATGCTTCACAGCAACCTTTTAGTTTGAGTAGGCAAAATATACTGATCACATATTCCTAAACAAAAGACCTGTTTTGTCTGCCTGTACCACGACTCCTCATGACTGATCGAACAAAGAAAGAGCATAGAAAATTGTGAAAAACGTGTTGGTCTTCTAGTTCATTGTGTCATTTGAATGGAAAAGAGACATTGAAAGCATATTATTCGTCGCCAATTGCAAACCCTGAGGAAACTCATACTGCTGTGGGCAAATATGAATATGTTTCTGCTTTTAATTACATGGTTGCCATGATCATAAATATTAGTGTCCACGTGCAGTTCACTGTGTGACGTTTAATATGCTTCATTCAGTGATATTTATATATTATGCCATGAAAATAAATGCTACTTCACTTGAAGTTAGCTAAGGAAACAAGTATGTAAAAATTGTAGTGGTCGAGTATTATCCTTACCATAGTATGCCTTGCTGTTCGAGGTGTCGTTGGGTTGTGCATAGGCAGTGCTGCAGAAGCGTCACCCTCGAGCGTTCTGGTAGGCCCTTTAACTGGGAGACTGGACAAAATACATCAACAGCAATGATGAGAAACTTTTTACTGCAACATAGCTTGAAATTGCTGACTGTGAAAAGAAAATACCAGATGCACAGTTCAAGCTAAAGCCCAGGACTAATAGAGATACCATTGGCTTGATTCAAAATTTAAGCACAATAATGACCACCAAGCAGGTCATTGTTAGGGAGATCAGTGGCTGTGGCTATGTACTGTATTCCTTATCTACTGTCCCAAAAATTATGTTTATCAAGCTTACCAGCACAGTTTGTATGTTATAAATTTTACTACTGTAGTAAATTTTGGAGCCTAGCAAGGGTGTTATTTATGCGTGTAATGAGAGGACATGGCTGAAGTATAGTTCAGACAAGGAGTTTTTTTTTTATGTCAACGTTTTCCTTATGCCAGAAAGCAGTTTTTCATCTTGCGTAACACTGCTTTGCTTCAGGTTGTTTTATTTTCCTTATCTTGTACTTATCCTAGATCGACTAAAACAAGGTTATGATGTAGCATATATGGCTTTCATTCATTAGCACTTGCTTTTGCCAGTGTTTACAATAAAATATGAGCACACAACTCATGGAGTATGCTTGTCACCGGTGTAAGAAAAGAGATGTAATGTAGCTGATGATAGGTTGATCACTTCTATCTTTCTCTTCATTCAGAGCATCGCTATTAGGTATCTTAAAATCGGTCGAAAACATCTTACAAAAAACTTTGCAAATGCTCATGCATTTGCAAAGTCTCATGCAAAGTCTCAAGCAAAGTGCATTTTTGAAACTTCAATAATTACTTTAAAGGTGAAATCCGAAATATATATTACAGGGAAACAACAGATTTTTCGAAAGCGGAGCACAGCATGAATGAACCAACGCACACACATGAAAAAAGCAAGCCCTGTGATCATTACCACAATCAAACCTACCAGGACATGTTGGATTTCGGAAGGCTCATCAGCAATGTCTGAATCAGCGAAGGACGAGCTAGCAGTTGTAGCAGCACCCTCTGCTAGCACATCTGACAAGCTCTCGGAGATGTCCATGTCTATTGTCGCTTCAGAGAGACCTGCCTGAATATATTAAAAGGATACTTCGCTCCAGGAATGGTGGGGCACATCTACCTAAATCATGAAAAAGGCATTATCAAACTGGAAACATGCATTATGGCTGTATACAGCTGTGCATCAACTTACTGGCTCTTCTTGATGCTGTGATGTTCCCGTGGATGAAGCTGCTTCACTTGAAGGTTGCCTCATTGCTGTAGCATCGTCTTTTGCAAGCGTCTGCAGTTAAAGAATAACCCACCATATACTTTTAAGATCCAACAATAACATTTGCTGTGGAATGAATTTAAACAACCTTTGCAGAGTCATGCAAAAGGCCTCGCATGATCTGTGCAGGCAGACCCTACACACCACAAACCCTTGTGCAGAAAACTATGTTCGATCTAAGTGTGCTTGCAAAATACACATACAACTACTTGACTCTCGGAGAAAATGAAGCTGTAGTAACTTCGCAGTGCATTGTTTCACAAAAAATCATAGACATAGCTGTAACACAGAGATAATTTAATGTAATGCTCCCTCTGTAATGCCTCAAGACCTTGAGGGTACTAATTAATGAATTAAAATGTTCATCACCGTAATTTAAAGTACAACTGCGTAACTTCATCTCAACTGTCATTTGCCTGTTTAAAATCTGTTTACCAACACCACATTGTCTGGAAAAAAATGGCGTTTAACCTCAACATGGGAAGTACCACCTTGAGGGATTTCTTTATGCAAAAAAAATTCATGGCATGATTGAACTTTACACACACAAGCAGAGTTGCTACGTGCAGAGTATTCTCTACTTATTAACTATTGCAAAAGTTAATATGTTACGTGAAGACTAATCTTTCTTGGTTTCTTCAATTAATTATAGTTTTATTGCAATTTTAATTGTTTTCAGCTACAAGAAATACATACAAAATTGAGTCAATCATTTTTATAGCAGCAAATGCAATTGTTTGACAATAAATAGTTTCACTTTGTTGGCTTTTTATTAGTGTATGCTAGCTGATAAAAATTTATTTCTCCGGAGAGTAATTTTAGCACTTGTGGAATTTATGACAAAGTTGGAAAAAAATTACTGACTTGTATCGCACCGTTCTATAGTATAGTTTGTTGCAACCAATCTAGAAAGATTTAAGGTGGTACTTTTGTTTAAATGAGAGTTTGTAATGACCTAGCATGCTATTTGGAATACAATGGAAGTTTGGAGAAAGTTTGCGCAATTCCTTAAATATGAAGATGCGATCAATCAGCGATATTCCTGGTATTATATTTTATCATTGAGGCATATGTTTTGATATGAATCTAGCCCCAGTAATAAAATAAGTAAATATGAAAATTAGACTAATCAACTTTCCAGAAAACCGAAAGAGTCAGAAAATTGGTTGTAAGTGCATGACTTGAATCCCTTTAACATGTAAAGGAGTTTGAATTTCAATTTATATTTTTTGCAACAATGTTACAAATAAAATAAATCTAAACTTCTTGCATGAGGCCCATCCAGCGGGCTGAGCAGATCGCGCCGAGATCTACGGGCTTCTGCAGCCGTCTAGCGTACCCTCTAAAAATTCTATGAATAAAGTTTTACCGAACCGAACCAAGACAAGAAAATTAGTACTGCAGGCAGCATGTAGTGTCATGTGCAACACAAACCTTGGTGGTGCCCGCCATTGATGGTACTGCATTCGCCATCAAGTGACCCTGGCATTTGGTACCGCTCGCAAAATCACCGTCGCTGAAGTGATCCGAGCAAACAACGCATCATTGTGATGGTGCCCACGAGAGTTGGCCCACGCAGGCGAGCGGCACACTGCTAGGGCCCACTCTTCTCTCAGCTCACGCTGCCTTGGAAACCTAGTACATAATTTCAGTGTCAATGATCATTACTTGATCTGTACCAACATTTCAACTGAACAGATATTAAAGAGCAGTGCGACTCAATTGTTGGCACTTATATATTGTACAGAACGAACACTTCTATTTCTATTTCTGGTGTTGTCATCTATCCAGGGCAAATTTAATGTTTGCTTAAGGTTTTTATCATAATGCACTTCTTTTTCGGACAACATCTCACTATTTCATCAGTTCATTCACACGAGCAAGTATATATATATATATATATATATATATATATATATATATATATATATAGTCACTAGCGAATATTGCAGTTCCATTTTCATAAATTAAAAAGAAAACATTCATTGTGCTTACCTATGGAATGTCAGACGATCACGCATATTTTCTGTTCGGTTAGGGCATCCTGGCTCACAACACTTCATCACGCAGGTGCGCCTTGCTGACTGTAGTTCTCGGCGGTCTGCTGAGAGGCCGAATACTTTGAGCAGAACGACAGCGTTGACTGGGACCGTCTACCTTCACTATGGGCCGGCATGGCCCTAAATATGTTCAGAGTCCCCGGCTCGCCAGTGCATCCTTGGGCACAAGACAAGACAGGCCGATTTTTCTTCCCGTGGGAAAGCAGTCGCTTCGGGCCTTGTACGGTCGCTTAATCGCCTACACTATTTTGCGGGGGCGAAAGGCATCATTATTTCCCAGACGACGTCCCCAAACGCGACGAATCGCCGTCGAAAGGGCGGCTTGGTTACCTTCACACGTTTGCAAAGCGAAAGGTTTCTTTGTTTACCTGAAACCGCTGCGAAACGCAACCAGTCGTCCTTGAGGTGGTCCTCCCGGGTTGTTGGGCACAATGCCGACGCCTTCGTTCGCAACAGCCCTGGCGCCTGTCTGCTAATTAAGCGCGAGTTGCGTGGTGGTTCGGTGCGTTACAAAGACTCGACTGCTTCATACGGATTCCTTCACTAATACTGCAGATTGGGCAAGTTGGTGCATCGTATTCGTGACTTCCTTTAGCGCAGCTGCAGCTGCGCTAAAGGAAGTCACGAATTCCTTTACTAACCTCGGTGCGCATTTGCCATGCCTGCTATGTGCGCATATTCCGAAACCCATGCAGCAGACGTAGCAGACGCAACCGTAGCGAGCCGACTAAAATCTACCGCTTGCCTATCACGTGAGGGCCTATTTCCCGTCATCCTTTTCCTGTAAATTTTTTATGACTAGGCTTCAAGATTGTCACGTAACTCTCCCTCCTAGTTTTTTCCTTCCTCCATGTCCACACCACTCTCTGCCTGTCTCATAACGGTAGGCCTAAAATTTTTTGTAATGTCAACTAGAATATCGGCTATCCCTGTTTGCTCTCTGATTCATACCGCTCTCTTCCTGTCTCTTAACGTTAGGTTTAACATTTTTTGTTCCATCGCTCTTTGTGCGGTCCTTAACATGTTCTCGACACTTAACTTGTTATGCAGCATTACTCGGTGGCAATTGTGGAATCCTCAGCAACAATAGAATTTCTGACAGCCAGCCAAATCATCATCTCAGACCAACCAGTTTAAGGTGTGCTGGTGTCTGCTACACCCGCAACAAGGTTGAGAAAGTGTCGACATTATTATCATCTTACCAATGCTCGGTATACATATGGAATACACAATTTGGCACCACGATATCCCTAAATGACAGAATTGACTACGAATTCTTCATAAGTGCATACCTAAGCTCGAAGTACAGTTAGTCACAAAACTACAGTGGAGACCGAGTCGCACGGTGTGCCAATATGCATCACTAGCGTTGCAGCGACTCGTTTTACATTTCGCTGCCTATGGCGGTACAGACATATATTTTCATAAATGCAACAGAGTGCGCTTTCTACCTCTTCTCATGAACGCCGGTGACATTTTAGGTTAAGCGCATGATGCCACTTATTTTTATAGCGGGGCTGTTTATGCGGACCCTGTGGAGTAGTTGCCGGAGTTCACTAAAAAGGGGCCGCTTGACCTAGCGGGAGAGAAGAGGAAAAGGAGGGTTCAAAAGGGGGAAAGGGGTTGGAGTGACCCCTTTCCCTACGTGAGAATGCTGCGAGATGGTGCAGAAGAAAAGAAGAACGGGGAGGTGGGTTGACATCAGTTGCGCCGTCCAATATCGCGATGGGGGGCGCCAACCAATGGTGGTGTTGGAAAAAAAGTAGTTCAACGGAGGAGTGGGGTGTGAGAGGAGTTCGCATTAGCATTAGTTGTATATAGGGAGCTTTGGTCGGTGACTCTTGTCTGGGAACGTCTAGAAAAAAAGCGCGAGGAACGCGCTAGGAAAGCCGTCGCCCGTGGACGCCGACGCGGCGCCTCCACTGCAAGTAGCGCTGTTCGGGTCCGTCAAGCGGCCGCGAAAGCCCAGCGTCGCTGTTCGACCATCGTCACGGAGTGGAAGGGATGTTTATGTTTTTTTTTCATTCCTCGTCCAAGGTAAATGCAACACGGAAATACGCACATGGCATTGTGACTACAAAGCCAGTACGTTGCGACAAGCGCGGTATGACACATTTTCCCCCAGTAGCGATGCATCCGGCGAGACTGCAAGCGTAAAACAAGACGTGTGCGCGAACTTTGTCTCCACACGAGCAAGGCGGCGTTCATAGACCAAATGACTCATATTGCGTGTTGCGCAACATTTTCTCCATCGAGCGTAAACTTAAAGAAACGAATGATATCAAAACGTTAAATTTGCTTCAAGTTATTCATGCCCATGGTATAAATGTTTACATCTAGCTCCTCAGCTTTGTATGTGACCTTGTGTTCTTGTTGAAACCTGCGCTGATTACAGAGTGATGGCAGTGCAGGTGTATAGTGAGTGATAAACTGAAGGAAAGCACGAGAAATAAACTGCATATGGCGGTTGAGGGGGCGAGAAAGACACGATTCTAATTAGGTTGCAAGATTAGCAATTATATGATATTTCGAATTGAACGTACACCCATCAGAAGTAAACAGTCGAAGGCACTCACAGGTAATGTATTTTTCAAACAAAAAGACACTCTTAGGATAGTTCTTGTTTTGATTTCCTACACCAAACCGAGTATTCAAGAATATTATTAAACATTTCTCATTCGAAATGATACTGCTCATTTATTCTGACATTCGAATCAATGAATGGATTTGCTTTCAGAATAACGTACAGACTAGTATTATTTCCATCCATATTCTTAACGGCACCGGTTTGGTTGGACGGACACGTGGGAATAATTTAGAAGGAAAAGGAACAATCTGTACAGCGAATATCAGTGTTAGCGCCACAGGAGCGTATAAAACCATGAGAACGCCTGCATTGCCAATTGTTACCAAAGCAGCTGCCTGTACTAGGAGGAGTGGGACCGCTTAGTTTAGGAATTTCGCCTTGCTTCATTAAGAATTGTAACCAGTTAAAGTTCATAGACGTACCATTCATTGCCGATAAACCGCCGTTATGGCCGGTAGCGCGGCTATCCAGGGAAGCAAATAATATTTGAATTTCATAAGTTAGGTATAGCTCAGGCTACGAAACTCACCCACACAAAAGCCACACACAACTATACGGATGCATCCTACGCTTTACTCTGAGCAGGGCCTGCATTTGTCACTTTTAATGAAAGGACAGCTAACGGCCCTTGGTAAATGTAGAATGATGTCAACAACGAGCTCATACAGCGCAGAGTCACTTGCTATGTCAGTGGCAATAGCATACATATATAGGGAAATGGAAACCAGCGAAAATTGTTCACGTTTATTGGTTATGTCAGTCGCTGACGTCGTTGGGAAATGCTGTCAGAAGAGAGGCTAAAGGAGTGTATAACAAAAGGCAATTAGAGGAACTATCACACAAAAAATCAAGAAAAATGATTTCATATTACAGGACACCGGAGGACACCGGGTAATCAGCCAGCTCTTACGCCAGAGAGACCTGCAGCCCCGATATGCTCACTTAGACCTTCCGTAATTAGTTGACTAAAATGTGCGAGGAACCAATTTATGCTGGCGACAAAAAGACAATTGTATGCAGAGCAGCATGCGCATAACTATGATACCGAACTTTCTGAATAGGTGGCCATTGTGGCCACCCAGGTAACCTATACACATACTAATGCGGGAAAGAACATTCCCATAATATTTACATAGATTTATCTTGGCGCCTGAGATGGTGTGTCCGTGACTTGTGTGAATGCATAGATTTCTTACACTACACAGCGAATATATTTGAACATGGGCCGTAGCGTCCGGAATGAATCGAATAATTTGAGAGCTGCTAACGCCAACTGTCAGGACCAAAATCACAGGTGCCATTTTTGTTCGAAGAAGCATATTACTGGCGCAAAAAATACCAGGGAGACTTAGAACTGCCTAGGGCCCCTCGCGCATCATGGTATACCTCGGACATTTGCAGATGCAATTCCAAATGCTATGCATCGACGATACAAAGCATCAACGTTTGCGTTCGCCAACGGTGCTTTACATCTACTGCGAGCGCCAGCGCAACGGCGTGTTGGAACCAATCCTTGGTTGAAAAAAACCAGGGATGTTTCCAGGGCTGTAACTAAGGAGGTTTTAAAAATAATTTTTAAAAAGAAATTCTGGAGTGGCAGCTCTCAGATTCTTACCACGAGAGGTGAAGCCAGCGCTTGCCCCTACTTCACCCTTGAGGGCTTCCTGAACTACACAAAGAACAGTCGCAGTTCAACCGCTTTTGATCTGTTAATATAAATTTTATACTAGCTGGAAAATAATAGAACGTTGTTTCACTCAATTATTGCCGTAGGCTGAGTAGTGACACCTGAACTCCCATACAAGTAGCCAAGACCTTCAAGTTTAATCGTAAACCCAGCGACACAGACAGGGACATCGACAGTCATCTGTACTGCAAAAGAATTTCTCCTTGGGCAACTTGGTGCTGAGATTTCCTAGGTATACTTGACTGTGGTGCGAAATGCATTTCGTAAAAAGGGGACAGAAGAGAGGAGACAGTGATTGGCGCTTCACTGTCTCCTCTCTTCTGTCCCCTTTTCACGAAATGTACTTCGCGCCGCAGTCAAGTATACCTAGGAAATGTGTACAGCAAAATTGGCCTTGATGAAAGTCATTGGAAATGAGGAGAAAACGCTTCCTCTTCTCCGCCAAATGCGAACGTTAATCGATTCCGCGGGTAAGATGGCGGCTGGTTTCACCTTTAGGACATTAACTCCACTCCAGAACCACCTTAGTTGGAACTCGCCATCGACGCCGACTTCACACTTGCACCGGCCGCCGTCTAGCGCAAATCAAGCTGTGTGAAATAGATCAGTACAGATGATTGGAATAGTGGTTACCTAAGTTATATCGGCGAAACGTCGCAACACACACATGCAAAAAAGATAAAATGGACATAAAACGGGAACGTACCGACGCATTCACAATTGGTGAAGCAGCACCAAAAACAAACCTTCGTCGGTGATTTTTGTACCGCTTACCCAATTTAAAAATCAATACAAGACAATGTTAACGGGCTCGGCAAAATAATAAAAACCGCTGAAGAAGCCCTACGTTCCTCACATATATCGGCATGTCCTAGCTTACCGCGGTGAGCTTTCATTGCGGGGCGCATTTTCGTCGCAATTTGCAGTCGTTTTCTGCTTTATATACTACCTGGAGCCATCAATGTGACGAGTTTCACACAAGTAGCGACCATTGTGTAGAACAGTCACATAAAAATGCGTTTTCCAGTTCTTGACAACGACACTGCCGATCGCTGGAACTGCAGTGTGCGCGTACGATGGAGCATCGCATGTCATTCTCCATAGGGAGAACAAGCGCAGGATATTGAGGGAAGCGCTGGAGCCCCAACACACCAAGACTGCGGTGGGCTCGAACTGCAACGGGCAGTCTCGGGCGGCATCACTAGGGGGGTCAATTGTTTTCCCTAGCACCCAAACACCATCTGGAAGACAAAGAGGCCTACTATAAATGGGCAGTGAGCGCGATTGCAAAGGTAGATCATAATGGCCCCACTAGTTGTAACTTAAGTTAGGCATGTGAGCTTTTTAATGCGTGAAGAAATGTAACTTGTCTTGCATTTATTGCTTAGGTTATTCCTGTCCCCTAGTGCCGATACACCATCTGCAGCACGCTCAAGACGATTCATGCACCTCACTTTGGCGGCGTCCCTGATAAAACCTATCCGAAGTTCTTACTGTGTCCGAGTGAACCCAGTTTATGGCGTGCATATGGCTGTTTTCGTGGGCCAATCACAAAAATAATGCAGTTTAATATAATCAGCCAAAAAAAGAAGAATATTGCAGGTCAGATAGTGTGGTACACGACGTCCGCCCGAATTAAATTAACGGCAACAAAGTGGTGAACTGGCAAAGTAATACAGTTGGATTTGAACAACTTTTCCCGCTGTCTGAGACTTTGTGAGTTTTATCATGACTCACATAAGCCTCCACACGAACGCCCTCAGTTGCCGTCAGCCAGTCATTGTACTTCCCCACCACAATGCGACAAATAATAATACATTGTTTTTATTGTCGCAAGGGCCAGATATGGCCAAAGAGCGCCATGACAAATGGTGACGGTTTTCAATGTACTATAAACAGAGTGGTGTATGAGTTATAAATGAGTAATGTAGCGTGGCTGTAAAAAAGGCCTAAAATCAAGTCGCTGTAAATTGCGTAAAATATATTGATATTAAAATAATGACAATGACTAATGATTAGAGTTATGACTATAAAAAACCCGTTACGAATTAATGATGTACTAAAACGTATACAATAGCACTAGTGCCTCAAGGGGTTCCTTGAAATCAAGGGCTGAGAGGCACGTGCTGTACAAACTTTTGCACTGCAGCTGCAGCCTGCAAGACGAGGCTGCGCTACAGATACCCTGGCCAAATGACTTGTAAAGTTTTTATATCTGCTAAAAATTTTAAGACTGCATTAAAATCAAAAAGCGGCTCCTGACTAAAAAAGAGTGCTGGTTGAAGAGGGATGTGCTCACGATATGCGGGATAGAAGTATTTTTTGCGCTGGGCTTCTATTTCAGGGCACTAGACAAGTACATGGAGGACTGTAAGAATGTCGCCACACATATCATATTTCGGAGGATCACTTCCAGAAAGGAGGTAAGAGGTATATCCTATCCTTAGCCGGCAAAAAAGCACTTCCTTGTGCCTCTCCGTTTTTTTTGGACATCCATTTCCCTATTCTTGGTTTGATCATATGTAGCTTGTTTGACACTTCGTTGTCCCACTGCCGTTGCCAACATCTCCGCAACTGATGGCGCAAGAAAGGCTTTAGGTCTGTGGGAGGGATAGCTATGTTTGTGTTTGTATATTTAAAAACTACTGACCTGGCACTTTCATCTGCAGCTACATTGCCTTTTATGCCTCTATGGCCAGGTACCCAGCACACTATGACCACTTGATTGTTCATGTAAGCGGAGCATAACCAGCTGTAGAGTTCGTTAAAAACTGAATTCTTCTGTTTTCGATGACTAGGGGTTCTCAGAAATTGGGGCCGTGGTAATGGTGGTTCTAGTAAATGATCTTGCCGGCTGCTGACACTTGCTTGAAAGCCAAACCCTGCCTTCTGGTAGCAGGAATCGGAACTGATGGATTGCCACCGCCAGTACTGCTGGAACTGCAAGGTGTTGGTGCTGGTTGCTGCTGTACACTAGAAGATGCCGAAGCGCTGCTACTGCTCCCCAAGTATGGCGGTGACTTCGGGCAACAGGCAGCCTGCAGTGAACGCTGTGTTTTGATGCCTCCCTTGCGGCCTGGTATAATTGACACTCCCGAAGACGAGGAGGACGACGACGCTGGGTAGAGAGGGCCTCCACGTTGCTGCTGCAGCAGCCCAGGGAGGCGGTGTGTAGGGCTCTGGGCCATTCGGTCCCAGCCCTGGTCCGACCTCGCTGCTTGACACTCAAGTCGAACATCGTTTCATGGATGTGCTGCGGGTGGGCCATCTCGTCGGCCGATGGTGCCCCCTCCCCCCCCCCCCGTGCTGCAGGGGTGGTGTGTGCCGGAGTGGGGCTCTTGTTGCGCTGTTCTTCGGCCCTCAGCAGCCGCAGACCCACCGCGGCTGGGCCCGTGTCCAAAAGGTCCCAGTACAGCACATCCCCCGCCTCATCGCCACGTGCGTGCCTCTGCTGCCGACGCCGCTACCGATGCAGCTTCATCCGTTGTCTTCGAGGCTTTGCTGCAGGGTTCGCTATGGATGGCGGAGTACGCCGACGTGGAGCTTGAATCAGAGGACTGTGACCGATGCGGTGGCGGCTGAGGGCTCGACTCGCTGCCGGTGTTCCTGAACCATTGGTTCTCCGCCGCGACCTTCAACGACGACGCGGCTCAACTGATGCTCGGAGATGCAGGGGCCGCCTAGACAAACGGAGGCTGGCCGATCGCAGCTATCAGAGCTGCACTCCATTCAGGCCAGGACCCCTGCTTGATCCTTGCTTAGTTTTCCCAAGCCTTGGCGGCACCACAAAGTTGTGCTGCAACCAGCCGTCTTTCTTGGTCTGGCCAAGGATGCCGATCACCCAAGACATTGATAGCATCAACAGAAAAGATGGCGCCATCTTGAAAGCTCCGAAACGGCAGTATTTGTATGAAAGGTGGCTGATGAAAGTCGCAGCACCTCATCTCCGCCAGGCCACCTACCGAGCTGCCCAGAGGCTTTCTTTTTATTATTTTACGCCACAGAATAAGTCGGCGTGAAAGGTTTTCGTTAAAGTGTGACGCGTAGGTAATGAGGGCCACATTTATTTTGCGCTATTGAAATAGGGAGCTGCTACCAAGTAGCCTAATTTACCGTTCTCTAAGACATGTTGGCAAGTTTTGCCGTAAGATAGGGTGATCAATGCGAGGAGATCAAAAAATCAGCAAAATGCTTGCTTTTACCTATCAGTACGCCTTTATGAGATGAAATGTCCTTGTCAGTTGTCTTTTGTTTTAGAGATATGCGAAAACGAAGGCCACGTAATTCAGATATACGGCAGTGCGCTCATTCCAAACACATTTATTTCCATCACCCATTATATTAGTATTGCCGCATTTTCTTCTCAGATGCCCGACAATTTCTGCTTCTTCCTTCGCTTATCAATTTTTGCAATAGTATTACTTCTTTTCTCGAAATGAAAGTATCATTCGAAAGCTCAAATTACGCTCTATAGGGAAAGAGTGATTTATTTCAGCTTCTTATTATCTGGCAAAAGGACACCGCATGTTCCCGAACGCGTCCAGTCAGCATACAGGCGTAAACTGAACAGAGGCTTCGTCTGTATATAGAGATATAAGTATACTCAAATTTAAGAAATTCCGTTTTCTGTACAAGGTTGGCAGATGTTCTTCTAGAGACGTAGAATAATAACAGTACGCGTGCATTGGGTTCCACAGATGGTAACGTTAATTAAAAGCCATTCAAATCTAAGGCTAACGGCTGCTTCTTTTTCTGAGCCTAATTAAAAATATGTCATGTTGCTGTGTGACACGCTCGGAATAGTTTCCAAGCATAATTAACGCGCTTTAGTGAAAATGAAAATATAAACGGAGCGTAGATATGTTCCAAGTGAGAACACTTTTCAGAGGTGACATCGCCCAAGTCAACTGTCCCTATCGAACGTCACGGTTGATGGCTGAATTATATAGGAACGCTAGATTTTACGTTGTCGTTGCGAAGGAAATGAGTAAATTTCTTTCTTTTGAAAACCCAAATGTCAGAAAAACACTTAAAGTGGAGCATTAGCAGCATTTTATTGAACATTTTTCATATAACGTACGCCATACCTAAATTTCAGCGGTTCATACCTTAGCTAAGCACATTCACAGAGATATGTTTCATCAGATACAAGTAATGATATTTGTTGTTAAGGAATTAAGATTGAGACATGTCTGCATTTGAAGCATGTGGAGTGCCAGTAAGACCTTTTTACTGGAGATGCAAATGATAATAATAGCCAAGGCAGTGCGTCTTTATCTTTTAACAGCACTTTATGAAATTTGTGCTGTAGCTTTCAAGAAATAAATAACATTCATGTAGCAGGTTATATTGCTAGAGAATATAGCATAAAGACGAATTGGGCATGGCCGCGGACGCTCGCAAGGCGGGCGCTGGGGGTAAGATGACAACGAATGAGAATAAAACAGCTGGCTCAGGAACGGGTGCTGTGTCTATGTCTCTCCTTTACAATGGCGCAGTCGACGAACGCCCGGTCTTAAGGCGCTCCAGCCTTAGGGCCTATACTCGCTCAATCCGCCCGTCCGCTCCGCACACCTCCGCTCTCCTGCGGACCGGGGCGGAAGGCCAAAAGGCGGATCGTGTCAAAAAAGTCGGTGTACGCTGCATCCGCACGAGCGAATTGCACACGCACTCCGATTGGAGGACGCGGTCTGTTGACAGCTGGCAACTATTCGGCTGAGCAAAGTGTTCAAGAGTGGCAACTACATTTGACAGCAGACGAAACTGGCATATTTTTGCAGATGCGACTTCAAGTTTCCGCGTCAAGGTGAAAATGCGACTCTAGGCTCTCACATTCATGTGTTGCATTGGCGCCGTCATCCTTGTTCGAAACTACCTTTGACCGCAGACAACACTGGCATCTTTTTGCAGATGCGATTACAAGTTTCTGCATCAAAGTGAAAATGCGACTGCAGGCTGTCACATTCTGTTCTGCAGCCGCATGTGTTACATTGGCGCCGTCGTCCTTGTTCGAAACTACTTTTGACCGCAGACAACACTGGCATATTTTTGCAGATGCGATTTCAAGTTTCTGCATCCAAGTGAAAATGCGACTCTAGGCTCTCACATTCTGTTCTGCAGCCGCATGTGTTGCATTGGCGCCGTCATCCTTGTTCGAAACTACCTTTGACCGCAGACAACACTGGCATCTTTTTGCAGATGCGATTTCAAGTTTCTGCATCAAAGTGAAAATGCGACTGCAGGCTGTCACATTCTGTTCTGCAGCCGCATGTGTTACATTGGCGCCGTCGTCCTTGTTCGAAACTACTTTTGACCGCAGACGACACTGGCGTATTTTTGCAGATGCGATTTCAAGTTTCCGCGTCACTCTGAAAATACGACTGTAGGCTGTCACATTCTGTTCTGCAGCCGCACGTGTTGCATCGGCGAGGTCATCCTTGTTGGAAACTACTTTTCACCGCAGACAACACTGGCATCTTTTTGCAGATGCGATTTCAAGTTTCTGCATCAAAGTGAAAATGCGACTCTAGGCTCTCAAATTCTGTTCTGCAACCGCATGTGTTGCATTGGCGCCGTCATCCTTGTTCGAAACTACCTTTGACCGCAGACAACACTGGCATCTTTTTGCAGATGCGATTTCAAGTTTCTGCATCAAAGTGAAAATGCGACTGCAGGCTTTCACATTCTGTTCTGCAGCCGCATGTGTTACATTGGCGCCGTCGTCCTTGTTCGAAACTACTTTTGACCGCAGACGACACTGGCGTATTTTTGCAGATGCGATTTCAAGTTTCCGCGTCACTCTGAAAATACGACTGTAGGCTGTCACATTCTGTTCTGCAGCCGCATGTGTTACATTGGCGCCGTCGTCCTTGTTCGAAACTACTTTTGACCACAGACAACACTGGCATCTTTTTGCAGATGCGATTTCAAGTTTATGCATCAAAGTGAAAATGCGACTGCAGGCTGTCACATTCTGTTCTGCAGCCGCATGTGTTACATTGGCGCCGTCGTCCTTGTTCGAAACTACTTTTGACCGCAGACGACACTGGCGTATTTTTGCAGATGCGATTTCAAGTTTCCGCGTCACTCTGAAAATACGACTGTAGGCTGTCACATTCTGTTCTGCAGCCGCATGTGTTACATTGGCGCCGTCGTCCTTGTTCGAAACTACCTTTGACCGCAGACAACACTGGCATCTTTTTGCAGATGCGATTTCAAGTTTCTGCATCAAAGTGAAAATGCGACTGCAGGCTGTCACATTCTGTTCTGCAGCCGCATGTGTTACATTGGCGCCGTCGTCCTTGTTCGAAACTACTTTTGACCGCAGACGACACTGGCGTATTTTTGCAGATGCGATTTCAAGTTTCCGCGTCACTCTGAAAATACGACTGTAGGCTGTCACATTCTGTTCTGCAGCCGCACGTGTTGCATCGGCTAGGTCATCCTTGTTGGAAACTACTTTTGACCGCAGACGACACTGGCATATTTTTGCAGATGCGATTTCAATTTTCCGCGTCACTCTGAAAATACGACTGTAGGCTGTCACGTTCTGTTCTGCAGCCGCATGTGTTACATTGGCGCCGTCGTCCTTGTTCGAAACTACCTTTGACCGCAGACAACACTGGCATCTTTTTGCAGATGCGATTTCAAGTTTATGCATCAAAGTGAAAATGCGACTGCAGGCTGTCACATTCTGTTCTGCAGCCGCATGTGTTACATTGGCGCCGTCGTCCTTGTTCGAAACTACTTTTGACCGCAGACGACACTGGCGTATTTTTGCAGATGCGATTTCAAGTTTCCGCGTCACTCTGAAAATACGACTGTAGGCTGTCACATTCTGTTCTGCAGCCGCACGTGTTGCATCGGCTAGGTCATCCTTGTTGGAAACTACTTTTGACCGCAGACGACACTGGCATATTTTTGCAGATGCGATTTCAAGTTTCCGCGTCACTCTGAAAATACGACTGTAGGCTGTCACGTTCTGTTCTGCAGCCGCATGTGTTACACTGGCGCCGTCATCCTTGTTCGAAACTACCTTTGACCGCAGACAACACTGGCATATTTTTGCAGATGCGATTTCAAGTTTCTGCATCAAAGTGAAAATGCGACTGTAGGCTGTCACATTCTGTTCTGCAGCCGCATGTGTTGCATTGGCACCATCATCCTTGCTCGAAACTACCTTTGACCGAAGACGACACTGTCATATTTTAGCAGATGTGGCTTCAAGTTCCCGCGTCACAGTAAAAATGCGACTCTAGGCTATCACATTCTGCTCTGCAGCCGCATGTGTTGCATTGGCGCCGTCGTCC
The DNA here is from genome assembly GCF_013339745.2 of Dermacentor silvarum. NCBI lineage: Eukaryota > Metazoa > Arthropoda > Arachnida > Ixodida > Ixodidae > Dermacentor > Dermacentor silvarum. The sequence goes on along the minus strand of NC_051161.1, from coordinate 139,013,960 downwards.
TTGTTCAAGACCTCAGACGACACTGGCATATTTTTGCAGATGCGACTTCAAGTTTCCGCGTCACGGTGAAAATGCGACTCCAGATTGTCATATTCTGTTCTGCAGCCGCATGTGCTGCATTGGCGCCGTCATCCTTGTTCGAAACACCGCACAATTGTCCTATCTGCGCCACCTTTTAAAAATGTATTGCAGTCGCCTCATGTCGCAACATAGGACGTATTCTATGACGATCACTGCCAGTGATCGCTGCATTGGCTGGTTGAGCAAAACCTCTCGAATCACCCGCCGTGGTTGCTCAGTGGCTATGGTGTTGGGCTGCTGAGCACGAGGTCGCGGGATCAAATCCCGGCCACGGCGGCCGCATTTCGATGGGGGCGAAATGCGAAATCACCCGTGTACTTAGATTTAGGTGCACGTTAAAGAACCCCAGGTGGTCCAAATTTCCGGAGTCCTCCACTACGGCGTGCCTCATAATCAGAACTGGTTTTGGCACGTAAAACCCCATAATTAATTAATTAATTAAACCTCTCGAATCATACAACATGCCGCGTTCTACGTACGTTACGCGAAAGTGATAGTATCGCCGAGCGATTCGACCGAAATCCCCCTGTTCGGTGCAATGGCGCCGTTTTTGTAGTGCTAGCGACAGTTTGCAAGAGCACGGAACACACGCACAAATAACTGTCGCGGAATACAGCTGCGTAGGTCGACAAGACAGCTCGCCTTACTATTCAGCATGTGTGTGAGTCTCCGAGTGCACCTTGCTGATATGCTTGCATTTGCTTGTTGCTGCTTTTAGTTTTTTTTTTCACTCTGCCAATTTTAAGAGTGTGCTTAAATCACTTGGATGCCTCAAATGCCTTTTCTTTTTTTCGCATATATAAAACCACCAAAGACGAAGTGCGGCATTAAGGGTGCCTCTTAGAAATTGAATACTTGCTGCTTGTAAGCTTTCCAAACAAAATAAAACCTTAGAAGATGTGCTCAGTCATGAAATAACTTCTCACCGTGTGTAAAACGGTTGTGCATAAGTGCTTAACTTGACGCAACAAGGAATTGAAGGTTAAGCAGCAATCTTACAATTCATAATGACTGGCATAGAAGCAATATGCACGCATAATGGTCACCACGATGTAAGAATATTGGTGCTCCGACGGCGCGCCCGCGCTGGGGCGAGAGAGCAGCCACTACGTGTGACCGGAAGTGAGCGCCGCCGCTAGGGGCAGCACGTGTTTAGGAGGCCTTGCAGCAGCGGCACAAGAGTGGATAATTTAAGACCTAAACACCCATACCTAAACATGTGCAAATTTTCGTTATTCAGACGCCAAATCCTGAGCATGTAGAAGGTTTCATGCCACTTACTGTCAAAATACCGTCATTTCCAACACGAGAGAGACGCTTCGTCTGCTCGAGCAGACGGCGCGCAGCGCTTGCCGCTGCTCGCCGCATCGGAGTCAATCGGAATGTCGGCAGAAATATAAAGGGACGTTCCTCCAACGAAATAGAGTCGCTTTAAGCAGGCTAACGACATATATGCATCGAAATAAAGCACCTCTGCCACGCGTGCCCATAAAAGCGCCAGCAAAGCGAGCGAAAAAGTGGCCCCCAGAACAGGTGCTGCCCCTTGCGGCAGCGGCGTCCGTAGAGTCACACTAAGTGGCCGCGCCTCGCACCGCCGTCGGATCACTTTTCTTCCACCGTGGTGGTCACCTTATGCAGACACATACTCATGAGGTGTTTTCAAGCAGAATAGTTCTTTGAAAGCAAATAATAATTTATATTGCTGATAAGACGACTTATTTCGAGTGGAATCAAATAATTACATTCTTTGTTGTCAGCCTGGGTGGCCAATCTGTTGCCCCTTTACTACTTAGAGAGAGGGAAAGCTCTTTATTGAAAATGCAGAATGTTCAGCAAGCATATTTTCGCCTACATTATACTCTGCAGCGAATGGAAGGAAGAAGAAGTAAGGCCCTAGAAAAGGGTAAGCAGAAGAAAAATGAAAAAAAAATGCAGCTCGTGTCATGTTATCAGCAGTAGAGTAAGTGTTCGAGGTGACGACGGTAGACGGCGAATGCAAAAGAAAGTAAGATCATAGTCTTGATGAGACAATGCGTGTGAGTCTTAGTTTAGACAGCAAACTTCAATACATTAAAGCAATAAGTCTAGGGCTTTGTGCTGTTTTGATGGGCAAGGCAGGAACCCAATATCCATGTCAATGTCAAGGGGCCTTGGTCGAGCTTTTCCATGTTCATTTTATATCGATATCGCTCGTCTCTATAAGCTGGACACTCAAGCAAGACGTGCTCGAGAGATTGCACGGTGCCACAGTTGTCACAATATGGATTTTTGCTCTGGCCATTGCGAAAAGGAAGACTGTCCATGTATGCAACATTAAGTCGAAGCCGGTGAAACAGGGTCTCCAGATGCCGTGGTAGACATTATGGTAGCCTTGATTGGAGTTTTGTGTTGATGTTAAACAAAAACTTGCAGTTGCCTGAAGTTGACGACCATCTTCTACGCGGTTCATTGAGTACATATCGATTCGCCATAGCTGAAGCCTCACTTTTAGAGAAAAACACTGTTACAACTTTTATGTGATCATGTCCTTTGCGGGCTAGCTCATCCGCCTTTTCATTACCTATTATACTGCAATTATACCTAATTCAGCATTTACACAATCTAAAACACATTATCGAAGTGCAGAAAAATTAAGCAATACAATAATAGGCATGCTCCCTCTCTCAGCCATGGCAGCAAACAATTGATGATGATGAGGAAGAAGATGCGGTCACTGACCAAGTCAAAGTAATACACAGAGACGTTTCGGGACCCGTACGGGTTCCTTGTTGACGTTCCTCCAACGAAGACGTTCCTTCAACTTTGACGTTCCTCCAACGACGTTCCTCCTCCTGCTTAGTGTGAACAAGGAACCCGTACGGGTCCCGAAACGTCTCTGTGTATTACTTTGACTTGGTCAGTGACCGCATCTTCTTCCTCATCATGTTACCTGACCAGACGAACTTTCGTCGAATTCTTGACTATAAATTGATGATGATGTAAGGGGTTTAATGGCGCAAGGGCCAATAATGGCCAAAGAGCGCCAGCATATGGTATTAGGTGTTACGTTCAATGGTAAATATGTAACTTGGCTGTATAGTGGCCCAAAATATTCGCTGTAAATGCGTAAAATATTCTGCAAATGTATTAGAACTGTGACATCTGAGGTGAGCTATGTACATAAAATACACTTTGCGAAAAATGATAAATTAAAATGCAGGAATATTCAGGTAGCACTAATGTCTCACCCATGACGCAAGGGCAGGGAGGCATGCGCTTTAAAATTTGCAGTCGCAGTAGTAGCCTCCGATAAGAGGCTGTGCTACGCGTCACTTGCGTGTATAACGTTTAGTAAACAAACATCGTTTAAAAAAGCTAAAACTGATTTGCTATCGAAAAGCGGGTCATTGCCAAGGAACATTCCGGGATGAACTGGAACTTGCTGACGATATAGAAAAGGAAAGTGTTTTCACCTTTGCGCATCTATGTCACGGCACTCTAGCAACACATGCAAGGCGGTCAACGTTTCGCCACACTTGCCACAGATGGGTGGGTCATCACCGGTAAATAAGTATGAGAGTGCGTCCGTATACGTGTGTCCGATTCTTAGTCGACACATGATTACCTCGGTTCGTCGTGTTTTTGTTCTAGGTGGCCAATACCCTAATTGTGGCTTGATAACATGAAGCTTATTACATGTTTCAGTGTCCCATGATTGCTGCCAGTACCCGCTAGGGCGTCTGCGTCAGCAGGCGTTTGGTGTGTTGCGACACCACGGACCCGAGCACACGGGGGTTGGACCCTCCCGCGCTTAACCGTGCGTGGCTTGGCCGTGTCCGGGGAAATGGGGATCCTGGGGGTTGAGCCAAAGCTGAGTGCTTGGACCTTTAAGGCCCCTCAGCGGAGGCAATACACCCCTTCGTCCTCGGCTTCCCGTAGACGGCACCCCTGGACTGACCCACCCAGGGGAAATCGGTGGTCGCCTTTTCCTGTCCCTCTATCTCAACCTGTTCCTTTCCTATCAACTTACCTTATCTGTCCTGTCATCTTCTTTCTTCCTAATTTTTTCTGTCTCTTCTAGGCGGCTTGGGTTAACCTGGTGCTCTATATCCAACCTTGAGTATGGCGCATTGGGTTATAGCAGCGATGCACGGCTGGCGCGTGCAAGTATCTCTCAAACTTGTAGCGTCCCCTTGTTGGGCTCCGTGGTGGGTGGCTGCCGTTGCTGCCGAAACAACTTCATCAAGCATGCATAGAGCATCTTTCCCTTTGCTCACTGATCGTACCGCTGCAAAGCGCGTGCACACCGAATTATCCCTCAACTTTTTCGCACCATGCAAAGAATCTTTTCCACGCTACCACGTAATCCACAGCGATAAACCTGAGAAACCAGTAAGAGTTATCTCGCCTTTCCTCGTCTCGAAATCCCTAACGGACACTATTGGACCAGGCTATAAAGCTAGCAAGATGGCAAGCGGCGACCTCCTCCTAGAGGTTCGTGACAAGCTGCAACTTGAAAAACTCGCAAATCTCACAACCTTTGCAGACATCCCAATAACAGTGACCCCACATCGTTCCCTCAACACAGTCCGAGGCGTGATTTCAAATTCCGACCTCTTAGAACTAACTGAAGCAGAACTGTTAGAAGGCTGGCAAGACCAAAACGTCATTGAGGTAAAAAGAATAAAAATCAGGCGAGACAACAAAGAAATTCCCACAAAACATCTTATCATTACATTTGCCTCTAGTGTGCTACCAGAAACCCTGGAGACAGGCTACACAAAAATCCGCGTAAGACCTTACATTCCAAACCCTAGTCGATGTTTTAAGTGTCAGAAGTACGGCCACGGCTCGCAAAGCTGCCGAGGTCAACTCACCTGCGCAAAATGTGGTGACAAAGACCACACTTCCGAAAACTGCGAAGGTGACCACCCCGCATATTCCCGATCCTGTGAAACCTGGAAAAAAGAAAAGCATGTAATTCGGTTGAAAATCAAGGAAAACATATCGTTCCAAGAAGCACGAAAACGTGTTTCTGCTTTTCATACCGCAAGGTATGCTGATGCGTTGCGCAAGAGGGCAGCGTCGCAGCAGAATCCGGCATCGGTCCGGATCACAAGCAGTGTGGCTGCGGCTGTGCCACCAGCCCCCATGGCGAAAGCAGCTGGCGCTGCTTCGCCGTCCGCGAAGGGGGGCCCGTCAACCTTCGGGTTGGTGGCCCCAAAGGCCTCGTCCGACGTGTCGAGGCCTTCACGCCCAACACAGCGCTCTCAAGGGCGCGTGTCCAGCGCCTCACAAGAGGAGATGGACATAACACCTATTCAGACGGCGCAGCCAGCGCCTAAGGAGCGGCGGGATTCTCTCGACCGCTCCAAAAAGACAAAGCCCGAGACAGGGTGCCTGGAAAAGGCCCCGTGAGCTGATATTAGTCTTTTAAACACACAGCACAAACACTCGCTTCATTATGGAGACACAAATACTACAATGGAATGTTAGAGGACTTATCCACAACCTCGGCGATATAAGAGAACTCCTAAACAAACATAATCCAAAGTTGCTGTGTGTTCAAGACACACATCTGAAACCTGCAAACACAAACTTCCTTCGTCAATACACCATGTTTCGAAAAGACCGCGATGATGCTAACGTCTCGGCCGGCGGTGTAGCAATAGTAGCAGATAAGTCTGTAGCTTGCCAACATGTTGCCCTCCAGACGCCCCTTGAGGCAGTGTCAGTTCGGGCCATTCTATTTAACAGACTAGTAACTGTCTGTTCCATTTATATACCCCGCAATCATCGCCTTGAAAAAACAGACTTTTATAACCTCATTGACCAGCTTCCCGAACCTTACATTCTCGTGGGAGATTTTAACGCTCACAACACGTTGTGGGGAGACTCGCGATGCGACGCGAGAGGTCGACTCATTGAAAATTTTTTCCTGACCTCTGGTGCCAGCCTCGACTCGTACTAAGCGACTCGTACTCAGCGATAGATCTAGCAATTGGATCTGCTTCTCTTCTGCCTGACCTCGAATGGAAAGTCATTAACAATCCTTTTGGAAGTGACCACTTCCCGTAACTCTAAACCTAATAACGCAGCATGATAACCCTCCCAGTATTCCTCGATGGAGATTAGCATCTGCTGACTGGGAGCATTTTAAAGAATCAACTTATTTACCACGAGATTTTACACACAATTTTAGTATCGATGATGCTGTTGCATATTTTACCGTTTTTATTATTGATGCTGCTGAAAAGTGTATCCCACAAACGAATGGTGGTTCCCTTAAAAGACGTGTTCCCTGGTGGAACAATAACTGCAGAGAGGCACGAAAGAAACAATACAAAGCATGGGGCATATTGCGTCGATTTCCAACTGCTGAAAATTTCGTTGAGTTCAAGCACGTCAAGTCACAGGGAAGGCGGACGCGCAGACAGGCAAAAATGGCAAGCTGTGAGAGGTTTCTCTCAAGCATACACTCTTACACGCAGGAAGCGAAAGTCTGGAATGGCTTGAAAAGACTTAATGGCCAGCAAACCTAGCCATTACCCCTGGTCGATGACCTAGGGAATACATTGAAAGATCCAAGCTGACGCTCTTGGCGAGCACTTTGAGCGAGTATCCAGTTCAATCCACTATTCCGAGGCATTCTTAAAACACAACAATATAGCAGAGCTCAGCATAATAAGCCGCAGATTTAGACATAACGAACCTTATAACCTTCCCTTCTGTATCGCCGAGTTGAAAGCTTCCCTGACTGCTTGCCTCAGCTCTGCACCCGGACCTGACAGAATCATGTACGACATGATTAAACACTTTCACGAAGACACTGAAATGACACTGCTTGCACTGTACAATGCTATATGGGCTGCAGGATATCTCCCATCTATATGGAAAGAAGCCATTGTAATCTCGGTCTTAAAACAGGGCAAGGACCCATCCTCTGTGACAAGTTATCGCCCAATTGCGCTCACTAGTTGTCTATGTAAGCTATTCGAAAAAATGATTAATCGGCGTCTCCTACATTTCCTGGAATCTAAGAGACTACTTGACCCCTACCAATGCGGTTTCAGAGAAGGCCGGTCTACAACTGACCATCTCGTGCGCATCGAAACAAACATTCGGGATGCTTTCATACACAAACAGTTCTTCTTATCTGTATTTCTAGATATGGAGATGGCGTATGACACAACGTGGCGTTACGGAATCCTGCGAGACCTGTCGGCAGTGGGCATCCGCGGGAACATGCTAAATGTTATAGAGAGCTACTTGCAGAATCGTACTTTCCGGGTTAAAATAGGTAATGCGCTGTCCCGTTCATTCATACAGGAAACTGGGGTACCTCAGGGAGGCGTGCTCGGCTGTACGCTCTTCATAGTCAAGATGAACTCACCCCGAACATCATTGCCTTCAGCCATTTCTTATTCCGTGTACGTCGACGACGTACAGATAGGTTATAAATCTTGTAACCTTACAGTGTGCCAACGACAGGTTCAAGTTGCCCTGAACAAAGTCTCTAAATGGGCCACAGAAAATAGCTTTAAAGTAAACCCAAATAAAAGCTCGTGTGTTCTATTCACACGAAAGAGACGGCTCTTAGCAGACCCTGGAGTGGAACTACACGGTCAGCTCATACCAGTAAATACAGAATATAAATTTTTAGGCACTAGTCTAGACTCTAAACTGACTTTCATTCCCCACATCAAGTACCTTAAAGCCAAATGCTTAAAAGCATTAAACATTCTTAAAATAATGTCGCACACCACATGGGGCAATGACAGAAAATGTTTGTTAAACTTATACAAAAGCCTCATTCGCTCACGCATAGACTACGGTGCGATAGTCTATCAGTCCGCCACCCCCAGTGCTTTAAAGATGATTGATCCTGTTCATCATTTAGGCATCCGCCTGGCAACCGGAGCCTTCAGAACAAGCCCTGTGGAAAGTCTTTATGTGGAGTGAAATGAGTGGCCCCTAAACCTTCAAAGGTCCTACTATAGCTTTATGTATTTTTTGAAAGTAAAATCAGACTGCCAGCATCCTTGTTACTCCATCATAAATGACACTACGTGTGCCACACTTTTCCATAACCAACCAAAAGCAACGGAACCCTTCTCACTGCGTGTGAGGAAACTCTGCGAAGAAAGCGGTGTTCCACTGCTTCAGCTTCACGTAATGTCTCCGGCAAAGCCGTTACCGCCGTGGCAATGGCAACTTATAGAATGTGACACATCGTTTGTTGAGGTCTCGGAGATTGCTCCAGAAGCACATATCCGGATGCACTTTCGTGAACTCCAATCAAAATACTCTTGCCCTTAATTCTTTACTGACGCATCAAAGTCACATGCTGGTGTGTCCTATGCGACAATCGGTCCATCCTTTTCTGAATCCGCTGAAATGCATCCAGAAACAAGCATATTTACGGCTGAGGCTCATGCCCTATTGTGTACAGGGAAGCATATAATGAAAACAAAGCTTAAAAATCTGTCATATTCACCGACTCTTTAAGCGTACTAAAGGCATTAATGTCTCCTCGTAAACACAAAAACCCTGTGCTCGGTGAGCTCTATTCAGTGATGTGCTCAGCATATACGTCAAACCAACGTGTCACGATATGCTGGGTACCTGGCCACAGAGGAATTGAGGGCAACGTGCTTGCAGATGAAACTGCTGTTTCCCTTGTAAGAAAGGAGAACACCTCCTCTATAGCTGTCCCTGCAAACGACTTGAATCATTTCCTGCGCAAAAGCCGTAGGAGCTAATGGCAGCACTTATGGGATGCGGAAACAGGAAATAAACTCCACGCCATAAATCACAACTAGGGAATTGGCCACCCACTACGAAAACACGACAAAACGAAGTCATTCTTTGCCGCCTTAGAATTGGCCACACGTATGGCACGCATTCTCACCTGTTGACTGGTAATGAACCCCCTTCCTGTAGCAAATGTGGCGAGCCACTAACTGTAATCCACGTTTAAATAGAGTGCAAGGAATTAGAGCCTCAAAGGAAGAAATATTTCCCCTTAGCATACAAACAACACATTACTCTACACCCAGCAGTGTTTCTGGGCACAGAACCGCTTTTTGACTACAGGTCAGTTTTAAAGTTTTTTGAAGATGCCGGTACATTGCGAGTCATCAGCCCCCTACATTCGTAGCACATCCTCTCTTCAGAGGCTGCTGCTGCGACAGCCCTATTGTAGAGCACGTGCCTCTCAGCCCTTGCATTCAAGGGCCCTGTTGAGGCAGCGGTGCTACTCTCAAGTACACCTTTTGTGACATCCATCGCGATAGTAGTTTGACATAGCACGCGCCTTCAGGTCCTTGCGTTTCAAAGGGTTTGTCAAGGCAGTAGTGTTTTCTGAAAAGCTTTATCTGTGATATATTTTCGTGTACCTTCATTATCTTGCCATTTGTACTTTCGTGTTCATAGTGTACCTCATTAGCAATTGCCATAATTTTATTACATATATATTTTACGCATTTTACAGCGATTGTTTTTAGGCCCTTTTACAGCCACGACACATCTACCTTTCGCAATTCATTCCTCTATTGTCAACTCCTTAACACTGACCTGGCGCGCTTTGTCCATACCTGGCCCTTGCGCCATTAAACACCATACATCATCATCATCATCGCGGCCAGTAGCTTCTAATCATTTTTCGTAGGTACGGCTTCAAGTCTGTGGCAGGGACAGTTATATAGTCGGCGACTTTGGTTGTTATTGTTGTAGCAATTTCATCTGCAGCATATTACCCGCGATGCCTCTATGGCCAGGAATCCAGCATATAGTGACATGCTGGCTAGACATGTATGCTGTGCACAGAAGTGAGTAAAGAGAATTTAGCACCACATTTTTACTTTTAGGGAAACATTTTAAAGATCTTACGACACTTAGAGAATCGGTGAATATAATGGCTTTTTGTATATTTGTGTTCCGGTTATGTTTAACAGCCGACATCACTCCCTATGCTTCAGCCGTAAAGATACTTGTTTCTGGGTGCAGCACAGCAGATTCAGAAAAGGATGGTCGGAGTGCTGCAAAGGACACTTCCGCCTGCCACCTTGATGCGTCAGTATAATACTCCGCGCATGAATACTTCGCCTGAAGTTGAAGAAAGTGCATTCGGATGTGTTTCTCAGGGGCATGCTTTGTGAGCTTGATGAACGATATGTCACAGCCTACCAGCTACCACTGCCACGGCGGCAATAGCTTTGCTGGTGTAATTAGATGATGCTCCTGAAGTGGGATACACATTTCTTCGCTGAGCTTCCTCACACGCAGCGAGAAGGGCTCCTTCGCTGCAGGTCAAATAGCAATATTAAATAGCCAGGCACAGGAGACATCGTTTACCATTTTGTAACAAGGATGCTCAGCGTCTGAATGCACTTTAAGATAGTATGTTTAGGTGGAATACGACCTCTGCAGACGGAGAGACCATTCGTTCGATTCAACGTAGAGGCTTTGTACAGGACTTGTCCTGAACGCACCAGTTGCGAGGCGAATACCTAATGATGGACTCGGTCTAGTATATTTAATGCGCTTGGCGTTGCACAGAGATATATTACAGCACCATAGTCAAGGTGAGAGCGGACTAGGCTCCTGTATAAGTTCAGAGGGCATTTTCGTTCACTACCCCAAGTCGTACGCGACAGAAGCTTTATAAGGTTCACTGTCTTCAGGCATTTTGCCTTCAAATGCTTAAGGTGGGGAATAAATGTGAGTTTAGAATCTAAAATGATTCCTAAAACTTGTGCTCACTGCTCACAGAGAGCGCATCTCCTTTGATTTCGACACTTGGGACAGGCGTTACGCCTCTCTTGTTTGTGAAGAGTGCTCAAGTGCTCTTCTGGGCGTTTACTTTAAAACCATTTTCATCTGCCCATTTGGACAATTTGTTTATTCCAAGCTGTACTTATCGTTAGCAGATGGCAATATTGCATGACTTTAAGGCTATTTGCGGATCGTCGACATAAACGGAATAGAACATTGTGCGTGGAATGACTGTCTGCAGGTAGTTCATTTTTACAATAAATAGCGTGCAACTTAGCACGCCCCCTTGTGGTACACCGGTCTCTTGGGTGAAGGACCTAGACAGAGCATTATCCACTCTTACGCGGAATGTGCAATTAGAGAGATAACTTTCGGTTGTGTTTAACATGTTGCCACGGACACCCACTGCCGAAAGGTCTCGGAGGATTGCATAGCGCCATGTCGTATCGTAAGCCTTTTCTAGGTCAAGAAATACTGAGAGGCAGAACTGTTTATGTATAAAGGCATCTCTAATGTAAGACTCAATACGAACAAGGTGGTCTGTTGAGGACATACGTTCCCTGAAACCACATTGTAAGGGGTCTAGGATTTTGCCGCTTGCAAGCACCCAGATCAAGCGCCGGTTTATCATTTTTTCGAATAATTTGCAAGTACAGCTTGTCAATGCTATTGGCCTATAACTACTGGCTAACGATGGGTCCTTGCCTTGTTTATGTATAGGTATGATCACACTTTCCTTCCACGAAGATGGAATGTAGCCAGCCGCCCACATGGCATTGCAAAGACTTAATAGTGTTTTTAGAGTTTCAGGGTGCAGGTGCTTAATCACTTCGTACGAGATACGATCGCCACGTGGTGCGGAGTTGTTGCAACAGTTGAGAGACGCCTTTAGTTCAGCAAGAGAAAATGGTTGATTGTATGCCTCGTTTCGCGTACATTTGCGTTCGAGGGGCTGTCGCTCTGCGCGTTCTTTGAACTTCAAGAAGTGTTCTGTGTAGTGTGACGCACTAGAGATGTATTCAAAATGTTAACCCAGAAATTCAGCCGGATCTTGCAGGCTATCACCTAGTGTGTTTACCAATGGGAGTGATTTTGTTTGAAGTTCTTGTAATGTGTTCACTTTGTTCCACACTTTTCTCTCGTCCGTATAAGAATTTATACTGCCAAGATACTGCTCCCAACTATCTCTTTTAGCACGTCTACGTATTCTTCTGCCCTGAGACCTTGCTTGTTTGAAATTGATGAGATTTTTGGCAGTTGGAGAGTAGCGAAGAAATCCCCAAGCCTTGTTTTGTTTTTTCCACGCCTTTGTACAATCGTCGTTCCACCATAGGATGCGACGCTTTTTCGGTAGTCCGTTAGTTTGTTGGATGAATTTTGTGGCAGCCTTTATTATGAAACCTGTCAGGTAAGATAGAGCATGGTCTATGCTAAAACCAGCAATGTCATCCTTAGCTAAAGATGTTATTTTTCCGAAGAGAACCCAATTTGCTGATTCAACCTTCCATCGGGGAACATGTGGAGAACATTCAGCCTGTTTTGTTACATTTATGACTATTGTTATGTGGTCACTTCCGAAGGGGTTCTTAATAACGCTCCCATCAAGATAAGGTATTAGTGCACTGGATATTATGCTCAAGTCTATTGAGGAGCAGGTTTTGTGCGCAACGCTATGATACGTCGGCTACTTCTTATTGAGCAGACATGCATCCGAGAAAAAAAGAAAATTTTCTATTAAACGCCCTCCTCCGTCACAACGGCTGTCTCTCCGCAAAGTGTTATGCGCTCCGGAAGTTCATCAATGTAGTTTAGAAATACGGTTTTGTGAAGTTGATGATTCGGAGGGATGTATATAGAGCTAATGGTAACTAGTTTATTGAACAACACCGCGCGGACAGCAACTACCTCTACGGACGCACGGAGTTTTAATTCTCGGCAGGCAACAACTCTCTCGACTACGATAGCCACACCACCGGATGACACGGCATCCGGTGGTGGGCCGGACAGCCGCCGGAATCCGTTGTGTCGCTGCCCCCTGACGCGCCACATCGGCAAAGGGCAGGTATGAAACCCGCCTACGTGCTTCCTTAAATGATATATTCTCTTTTACCTTGATTGTAACAATTTATTTTTCGCTTTTTCCATGATGAACAGGACCACGAGTATGCGGCGTGGTCCCCATCACAGTTTACACAGTGGAGAGAGTGTTCACATGATTCAGAGAGATGCTCGGTCGCACTGCATTTCGCACAAGTCTGACGGCCTCGGCAGTTTCGCGAACTGTGGCCGATTCTTTGACACTTCGACAGCGAAGAGGGTTTGGCACGTATGGCCTGACACGTAATTTATTGTACCCGGCCTCAATGGTCTCGGGTAGAACACTTGAACCAAAAGTAAGAATTATGTGTTTTGTCTTTAGCTCCTTACAATCGCGCCACATCGTGATTCGTTTTACAGTAAAAACATTTTGTTCTTTAAATCCCTCCAAAAGTTCATCATCGGTGAGCTCCAACAGGTGGTCATCGGAAACAACACCGCGGGTGGTGTTCTTTGTTTGACGTATTTTTACCTGTATAAATTCTCTCTGTTCTACATGTACACATACCTCTATCAGTAGGGGGTAGGCATAAGTGTGCAGTGTCTGCATTAGTGCAGTAACTGTTATGAAAGTGTGAATTCATCACATAGAAGGGCTATTAAATATGAACAAGAAACCAACAGGCAAAAGCATCATGACAAACCAGCTGAGATGGTGGCACTATTGTGCAGCTTAGTTCCCATTTGTGCTGTCATATGGTTGCGACTGATAAGCTCACGAAGGCTTGGGTCATTCCCATTTCAAGTGATGAGTGACAGTTGCACAAGTACAACATCTTCCTCTGCCTATATCAGTGACAACTATACGTAGCAGCTTCAGCTCACATATAGCTCACGAAGGTTTGGATCATTCCCATATTCAGTGATGAGTGACAGTTGCATAAGTACATCTTCCTCTGCCTATATCAATGACTTAACTATATGTAGCAGCTTCAGCTGTGTGATTATTGGTGTAGCTGAAGTTATGTATCAATCATAGTTTCGGTACACAATCTGATTGGCCAAAAGCATGCAGTAATTGGTCTTGGATATATTGGTTCAGTGTTGGCTTTCCACTAAATTCACTGTTGAAGAGACAGATCTTACTTCATCGAAAGGCCTAAGTGAAAATGAGCATAGAACTCATGGCACCAAATGCAGTCACCATTTATGATTGAAGAACAACATGTGACAGAACGATGAACTGTGGAATTCTCTCACTAGTGTACAAAGTAGTGTGACTGTGTTCAGTATTTCAGTGCTGGTATACTAAACACAGAACTTTATTCGAGTTCTTTAGACGGCATAATCAACAAGACCCCTCTAACAAGTGATGGCAAAGGATAAATACAAAGCTGCTGCCTCAGGTACTGTCATTGGCCTAAAATATGCGTTCTTACATGGAGCAGATATAGTTCATAAACTGGTTTACATACAGGTAAGAAATGTAACTGCATCACGTGATAAAATTTAAATAAGACCAGCTGAGTACCATATATAGCATCTTTCATGGGGTTAAGTTGTAGTGACATTTCTCGATATTATAAATTGTGCTGTTGTATTCACACACATGCATGTAAACGCAATGTATGCATACAATTTGTGTTTACGTGCTACTGTGTGCATAGAATGAACAGCACAACTTACACAATCAATACGTAAATACAAATAAGTTTTTCACTGGACTAATTACTGTTAGTTTCGCAATGATTTCTTTTCTCACATGCAGCAACTCAACTGCGTGCTTACGTTAAGCTGATGTTGCTAATCTAAGCTGGGCTTGGGTACCATTTCCAGAATATGATAAAATAAAGCAGTGTCCATGTGTATCAGACTAAAATTGTTGGTTGGACAATATCTTGTCTGGCTGGGTAGTAAATTTGTGTCAAAGAGAAATGCAGCACACTGACCAAAACTTTGCGGTTAATATAACATAGAGAGCAAATATTCTGCCGGCATAGTAACTTGGAAAATTTTGCCACCAGTTCATCCTCATTGGCTGTCTTCAATCACATAACTAATGCTGACATAATTGTGAAAATTTCTGTTCAGAATATTCTCACGACAGCCAATAGGCACTCTTTTTATATTGTGATAGCAGCTTAATTCTTAGGAGCAATGCATTGTGGCTATGAAAATGCTTAAGAATGATGAGGTGAGGCTCCTCTTTCCATAGTCTGGCAGCGCAGCTGAAAGCTGTTCAGTTAATGCATGGAACCATGGCCTGTGCAAAAGAAAGATCACCGAGATGGCCGCTAATAGCGTCCAACATTCTACATCCATGAATGATAGATAGCAGTACGCTTACAACCAGATGAAAGTGCACCGGAAAAACACCCAATGGACATACTTTACAGGCTCCAGCCAGTTTAACGCACATTATTTGGTAATGACTGTGGGCAGAATGAACAAGAGGATAAAAAGTATAGCACTTCTTAGTCAGATAACGCTGGTACTTGTGATAAATATTGTTTGCATTAAACTGAAGGCTCGTGCCAAAACAGGTGACATGAGACAGAGAATCCACATGACATGAAACATGAATCCACATGACATGAAACAGGTGGATCCACACAGTAACGGCAAACTTTCGTTTAGCTTATTCTGCCTGCATTACTAACGTGACCATAGCTAACCAGTAAGGAAGAACTCTGGGCAAAATTTGTTTCATGTCATTCTGCTGGCTGCTAGCAGAATATGTCACCATACCTGTGTTCAGTCTTATTTTTTACATGCATATTTTTTGTCAGGAAACGTAAATGTGTACTTAATCATAAAGAAGTATCCAGCTCTCACCCATAACATAATCATCTACAATACCACTGGTTTCTTCACGAACAGGTTCTGTGCTTAGTCACCAGCAAAAACCAAGCAGTTAACATTCTTGGGTATGTATGCAAGCCGCTTGCATCACAAAATATAAAGCTATTTACTTCGTGCAGTCTAGAAATTCCTGCTCTTCACAACACTGCCCACATGATAAAAATCAAGGGTACTACAAATTTGGACGCTCAGGCGCGTCCACATTTCAGGACAGCGCAGTATGTCTTCACGTATGTCACTATTATGATGTTATCTAAATTACCCTCACCGATAGAAGCATCTTCAAAAGTGCAGTAACAACTTTAGAAACAAACGACACATGTACGAAGCAGAAAGGGCGGTGTGAGAAGGCTTCCCTATCGGGGTACTACACAAGAAAAGACGATCGGTAACAGTTATGCACAGTCGACTTCTGAGTATACGCATATCGCATAAAACGAGCCCTTTTACGCCTAGTACCGCTGCGACACATATATACCCCGATTTGTATCTTGCGAACACTTCGTAACAGCAACAACACAGCTCGAACGTCGCGGTCACCACGGCGCATCGCAGGCGGCAGTACGGCTCACGCAGTATAGCACACGAGGAATGACAGCGATAACGAGGCAACAAATCTTATCGCTACTGATCTTATCATCAGTTCTAAATGTTGGAAAGGACTGGCGTTCACCACTTCGCGGCAGTGAACCGCATACACAGAACACATGCAAGTCGCGTACACTGGGTGCGCCGATCGGACACCTTTCACTTTGCCACGCCCTGAACTTGGGTCGTACTCGGAACGCACGTGTATGTGATGGCCTTCTCGTTTGCAATGCACACGCGAAGCACGGCAGAAGAAGTCACGAAGTCGACGGCTTGAAATATTTCTTCCGACGCTCGCGCAAACACAACACACTTCATCCGCTCTGTCTGTTTATCGCCCGCACTGATGAGGCCTGGGTGGGTACACCGGCTTGCTGCCTTCGATGACTATCTTCGTGGGTGCTGGATAACTGTAGTAAGGATCACAAGAACATGCAAAATAGACTGTTTGGGTCGCGGCTGTAGCCTAGGCCTCGCGTCACCGCTTCGCTTCGAGCACGCGCCATGCTTGCCGTGATGACGTCCTACGCCGTCCGCCTCGTACCAGCCAATGAGAGACGAGCAGGCATGCGGATGGCAAAATTGTGTCCGCCGGTCCAGACATTGAGACAGCCTTCCAACCCGGTCCGCTGCGTGCGGAGCGGACGGGCGGATTGAGCGAGTATAGGCCCTTAAGTACCGTACTGCGGAGGCCTAGCGTCCTCCTGCATCTCGCCGCCGTGGGTGCTTCCGGTGAGGGAACGCCGTGAACGCTTCCATTGTCATGGATGCCGTACCTGGGACTTCTTCGATCTCCGAGGCGCCAAGGCATGCCGTCCACGCTGCCTTGGACATCGATTGAAGCACTGTAACCTGCCATCCTTTGGCAACGCGTAAGTGACCGAAACAGCATCCCGTGGTACCACTTGTTCAAGCAATAGTTAGCGAAAAAATTCAATCTCGGACTTCATTCCGTCTGCATTCTTGCAACTTCTCAACTTTCTGATATACCTTATCATTCGTCGGGGAAAAGGGGATCCTGGGGGTTGAGCCAATGCTGAGTGCTTGGACCTTTATGGCCCCTCGGCGGAGGCAACACACCCCTTTGGCCTCGGCTTCACGTAGACGGCACCCCCGTGCTGACCCACCCAAGGAAATCGGTAGTTGCCTTTTCCTGTCTCTCTCTCCCTCCAACCTTCGTCTTTCTCTCTCACTTTCCATCTCTCCTGTTTTCTCTTCGCTTCGTTTTACTTCCAATTTTCCAGGCAGCAAGGGTTAACCTGGTGTAATCTATCCAACCTTGGGTCTATTATATTAGGTTATAGTGGCTATGTACAGCTGGCGTCTGCGTCTCCTTCGGGTCTCGTAGCGTCCCCTTGTTGGGCTCGCTGGTGGGCGGCTGGCATAGCTGCCGAAATCATCGTTACCTTCATGGCTTTTTCGTCATTCCCCCGACTCCCTGATCGCCCTCATAAACGAGGGCGCACCGAAGAAGTTTTTAAGTTTTTTGACCGCCAAGTTGATGATTTCCCAAGATTTCATGTTATACATTCTGAGAAAGCAGAAAAGTCAACAAGAATCGTCTCACCTTTTCTGGTTGCGAAATCACTGATGGAGGCTTTTGGCCCAGGCTACAAGGTTTCCAAGTTGGCAAGCGATGATCTACTTCTTGAACTCCGTGATAAATTGCAGTACGAAAAACTACCCAATCTTGTGTCTTTCGGGGCCATTCCAGTGAGTGTCACCCCACACCGTTCTATGAACACGATTCGTGGTGTCATTTCCGATGATGATCTAATGGAGCTAACTGAGACTGAACTTTTGAAGGGATGGAGTGACCAGAATGTCATCAATGTGAAAAGAATTAAGATGAGGCGTGATGGTAAAGAGATTCAAACCAAGCATATAATCATAACATTCGGCTCAAGTGTACTTCCCGAGATTATCGAGACAGGCTATGTAAAGATCCGAGTCAGGCCCTATATCCCGTGATATAGGGCCTGACTCGTTCGTCATCTCGAACGAGTCAGGCTGAATTGCGTTCGTCATCTCGTTCGTCATTGCAACAGTGAATTGCGTTCGTCATCTCGAGTTCTACAGCCACAAGGACTACCAGCAGAACAGACTGAACCGGCTCAACCAGTCGTCGAAAGGTTCACACGGAGTGGACGGGGCACAAGACCTACGTTGCGAATGAACTTATGAACCGCAGCTCATTGTGGACCCATCCACCAGGGGGGGGGGGGAGGGGAGGTATTGTAGCGCCACGAAACGGCGCTTCCGTGCGCAATGCCAAGAGCGCATGCGCGAGGAACCACGTCACTTTTCTTCGGAGCTTCGGAGTGAATAAAAGTTCAGTTGTTGTTTGGGATGCGTGTTGCCTGTACTCGCTTGGCTCAGCCTTGCAGCGCGTCCCAAGATATTCATATCCAACAGTTAGCAGAATACAACATTGCATGCCCCACATTATCATTTAGAAAGCATTTGACCTACTAATTTTGCTTCCCGTTGGACACTATAGCCTGTGTACGCAGAGTAAACGAACATTGCGCGACGTTTCTTCGCGGAGCGTTCCGCATTTATCGTGACGACGAGACACAGCGCGTCGGATGCTGCAGCGTGAACTTGCACGATAACAAAAAAACTGCACTCACAGCTTTCGCCAATGAATGGCGAGCGCTAGGCTACGCAAAATTTGAAGTGAAGCGCACGCCACGCTTTGAACAAACACGCAAAGAAATAGAAAAAAACTCGGATGAAACCGCCGCGTTCAAGTGGGCAACGCCATTCCGCACGACATAATAGCCGGTTTGCACAGTCGTGTGAAGTCTTGCGCCAGAATCGCTGGTTGGTAGGGGTCACCAAGAACGAACCAATAAATTGTGAAATAAAACCAAATTAACGTTTGTTGTTTTTGAACAGCAAAAATATTTGACACGGAATATTTGCTCGTATGACAGTATTCTGTTTAAAAAGTTTCGCACATTTTTTTCGCATAGGTTTCCTAGTGGCAGTGTTTGTCCCCCCCCCCCCCCACCTAGTCGCGCTTCAATCGTAAACCCCTAACTGATATCTCTGGCGATAGGTTTTGCCACGCTTTTCGTTCCAAGCTTCACGGCCTATTTAGATGGACCTTGTTACATTCACAATGAACGGTGCCGTGCTGGCTCTTTACGTGTCCTCATCGATCGCTTAGCTTAATTCTGTGCATTTGTATCCGCGATGGCGTTCTGCACCGACGCAATTTTCACTCTGACGGCCCGGAACTCTTGCTCTTCCTATCTCGACATCTTCGGGCAGCAGTTCTTGAGCAGCTAAATGGCGCACCCACCACCGGCCGCATCGGTGTCTCCCATACCTACGATCGTCTACGACGCTGCTTTTACTGTCCCGGCCTGTATCGCTCCCTGTGCCGCTACGTTGCTGTGACTGCACCCTGTAAATATGTCTACACTAGAGCACTGCACGGGCTCGGGCTTACCTGAAAGCCCGGGCCCGGCCCGTGGGCCGGGCCGGGCCGGGTAGAGCAGTTTTTTCACGGGCTCGGGCCGGGCTCGGGCACGGCGTGTGCTTTTTGACCCGGGCCCGGGCCGGGCTCGGGTTTTTTGACGCGGGCCCGGGCCGGGCTCGGGCTTTCTGCGAGTTATTCTCGGGCTTCTCAATTCTGAAAAACATGTATTTTTCGGTCTCGGGCCGGGTTCGGGCCGGTTTCGAGCCGGGCTCGGGCCGGGCTCGGGCTTAAGTTAAAGGGGTGGCGGGCCGGGCCGGGCGGGTAACATATATTATTTCCGGGCCCGGGCCGGGCCCGGGTCTCGCCATAAATGTTTTGATCGGGCTCGGGCGGGCCGCCCAATGTAAAAACGGGCCCGGGCCGGGCCCGGGCCGCAAAAATCGGCCCGTGCAGTGCTCTAGTCTACACTCCATCGATGTCCCGTCCGAACCATTCTTTCGCGCGGCATTGTTCTCCTAGGCCATTTTCCTACGTCTCAAACCGCAACAAATGGGCTGCTATTGTGACGTACCAGAACGCGTTACGCCATCTCGCGAGCATTCCCGGCAATCCACGCTACAGATGTTGCGGATTTCCTTCTATATGACGCCATACTAAATCACGGCACACTGAGTCAGCTGCCCGCTTATCGCGGCCGCACCTTCTTGGCCCGCGTGGTTGAAGATCTTCGTTTCGTTCCTCGTTTACCATGCACAAACCATCCATCGCATATCACCCCCAGACCAATGGAATAACTGAGCGGCTCAACCGGACGTTGACAGAGATGTTAACCATGCACGTTTCCCTGGACCACAGTGACTGGGACGACACGTTACAGTACTTCTGCAGGTAATTCGTCCCGCCACGATACCGCTGGTTTTTCTCCATTTTATTTGCTGTTCGACCGCAACCCAACTTCGCCCTTCGACCCATTCCTTCCACCCGCAACCAACATTCCAACTGAGTATGCCCGCAACATCTTCGCTCAGGATAACGCAACTCGTCAGATTGCCCGCTCACGGCTCATTGCCTCACAGGTTGCACAGAAGACAATGTACGGCAGCCACCACCGGGATCTCCATTTATCCCCTACGTCTCGGGCTTTTCGTTGGAGGCCATGCTGTCACATCGGATTGTCAGAAAAGCTCCCGCACTACACAGGGCGTTGCAAGGTCCAGCGCCAGCTCGGCGATGTGAACTACGAAGTTGGACTATCGTTCATCGTCTGCCCCTCTGTCCACTGATGTGCAGGTGTCTAGGCTGAAACCTTACTTCACCGCTACTTCGCCCCCATAAACACTAGCGCCAAGACGGCGGCTTTCCGACCGGAGCTTAATGCTATGGAGGAGTGGCGCATAGTGTGTCTATGAACAAAGACAAGAATTTTGCGAGAAGAGCGTGCAGCTGGCTCAGGCATACCATCTCATGTACACAGTGTTGATTCAACTTAAATATACCTTGTGAATACACTTATGCTTCACTTATTCGGCCCTGGGGCAATATATACCAATTTGCACAATTTTCAGTTATGCTAAGTTTCTTTAGATGTGGCCTATATGCAGTCTTTAAACATAAGGTACATCTTCTTGAGTTGTTTCTACACTCTTAGACAAAAGTTAGTAAAAGTTAGTAACTGCAAGTAAATAGGTAGTAACTGCAGCGGTTACTGCTTTTCGTGGACTATTACTAACTTTTTGCTACCTCTTTACTACCTAACGTAGTGAACAGTTAGTAGCTGCATGTGAAGTGGTAGTAACTGCAGCGGGTAGTCTTCCTTGAACTGTTACCAACTTTTTGTTACCTGTTTACCACTTAATACAAAACTGTTGTTACTACCTAGAATGCCGAAGTTAGTAACATGAAACATCCCGAAATATCACTTCGTAGTGGAACCTCACGAAGAAAAAAATTACTTGATTAATTACAGAACCATATTTTTTTCTTCAAGTTAACCAACCGCAGTGTCCAGCTGTTGTGAAGGTGGAGGCGTAAAAAGTAATGAAATACAGGGCAAGTGCAACACGTTTTAATACACGCAAGTGCCAAAAATTATGGGGTTTTACGTGCCAGAATCACCATCAGATTTGCAAGCCGTAGTGGAGGCCTCCGGATTAATTTAGCCCACCTGGGGTCCTTTAACGTGCACCTAAATCTAAGTACACGGGTGTTTTCTGCATTTCGCCCTCATCGAAATGCGGCCGCCGTGGCCACGTAACTGTTCTCCCTTGGGGAGTAAGTTCATGTTGGTTGTTATTGTGAAATTTGCTTTCCTTGAGAATTTTTTTAAATGGAAAGATGCAGTGAGATGCTGCGCAATATTCTAGGCTTGACGCCTCCAGCCAGTAAGTACAGGAATGCGGAAAAATGCTCGCTGGCCACGATACGTGTGCAGCGGCCCGCGCCGATGTTAAACTTTACCGATGCCAACGATGTTTATGTTGACTAGACTGTACCGCCAACCGAAGCGCAGCTGATGCGCTTGTCAATGGGTAAGTCAGTCGGGCATACACATCGGACATACATTGCTTCACAGGTGGTGTTTTTGGCTCTCAAAATCACTTTCGCCGCATGTAAACAGAAAACGCAAAGCCTTTAAGATAGTATCTGCATTTTTTGCAACATAAGGCACCGTCGTTGCCTCGTGAAAGTGAACACCGCCTAATGCAAAACATAGCCTTTGAGATTTGCGCACGCCTGTCCAGCCGGCACGCGCAAATCTCGAAGGCCATGTGCAAAAAAAAAAAAAGAAAAAATGAGCAGAACAGTTTTTAGTCCTTTAGCACTGCCTACGTTCATCCGGTTACCTTGTAAAGGGTGGCTAGGTACAGGCGTGCATGGTTCCTTCTGTGTTTTTTTCTCTCGCTGCACATGCTCGAATGACAATGGAGGCGCCACGATTGGAATATTTATTGCCGTACTAAGGCCGCAAAGATATAATTTCCGCTCGGTGACGGACGGAGGACGATGTTGTGGAGGCCATAAAGATGACAGATTTTGTCCATGCCTTCCTGACAAGCCAGATTGAGGTATGTTCTTTTCTTCCTTTGTGGTGAAAAAGAAAAAAAAATGTCGGGGTACGTCATGCCGGTGGCACCTGCAGCCCTGAAAATTTGCACTCTTATGCGCATGTTTCGGCAGTTCCGGCTCGCGTGAGCGTTTTTTTTTTCCTGGTGCAGCCGGCCGGCGACGCGAGCATGTGGCGGCGGAGCGTCGCTGGCGTGAGGATGTGGCTCATGGTGCATGTCCTATCTCCGCGCCGACGACGTCAGACCGCGGTCAAACCGCGCTCAATGCTGCTGTTCGCGCTGGCTGCGTCACGGTGGTAGGCTGGTGAGGAGCCGCTTGCCGTGGCCGCCGGCGAGGCAGCGCGCGTCGTCATCAAAAACGTCCGAGGCACGGCGGCGGCAAGGTGGGGCGAAGGAAGTGTTCAAATAAGTGCCGATTTGGAACGCTTACAAAGTACGGTTTCGGGTGCCCACCTTGAGTGAAACAGCTAAGCCTGGTTCGCATAGTGCAATTTTACACGGCCGTTTCTCGCAGATTTTCGCTAATGCTAACTTCGCATTGCCGTTTCACATGCACCGAGCGTCGCAGCTGCGGTTTCCGCCCCTCGCCCTCTATCCCATTGCCCCCGTTCCATTTAAAGAGGGATAAAGTTTTTAATTCATTCATTCATTCGCATTTGCGAGCACCTAGCGCAGGGCGTTCAATTTGTTCATAACAAAGTGAAAAAGGCCAGGAACTTTTTCGTTTTTTGTGAAGTTTTTTTTTTTGCATTTTAAGTCGGTACTTTATTAAAACAAAAGTTAAGTAGAGGCCACAGCTATTGTGATTGGTTGTCCTCGCAACTCTGCCTATTGCTCTATGGGGCATGCTGCTCCTAAAGGAGCAGCCAAGATTTTTGCAGTGGCCGGTAAGACGTATCTTGTTTACCTTTTTTAACACGAAAGTGTTTTATGCCGGGGTCCACCAAGACTTCACTGACGTATTTCCGTCACGGAAATACGTCATAGAACATAATACAAAGAAAGAAACCAGAAGAAAAAGTTCCACAAACATGCAAAATTTGGAAATCGAACCCACGACCTCTCGGTCCACGACGATAGACCGCCGAGCGTTTAACCCTTTGCGCCACAAACGCATTTGCAGAGAGCTACACAGACGCGCCTTATATATCTAACACTCCTCCGTGTACCCGCGCTCTTGCTCGGGGCGGTGCCGCCGCCTACGAGCAGAAAAGAGAAGTACTGCATTATGACACTAACGCGCACCGACAGTGAACGCTTCGGTGGTCTCAGCACTACGACGCCTCGATGCCAGCATTCGAAGGGACGCTGGCATCAAGAAGCACTACTACAGTGTACTAGAAGGGGGCAGTGGGCTTACTCAGCCGCTCCTCTGACGCAGTCAGCGTCGCATCCAAGAGGTGGCGCCACTGGCAACTTCAATGGAAGCTTTGCTTGCAGAAGCTTCGATTTTCCTTGCGTTTCTGTCGGTTTCAGTTCGAAGCAGTTCACACTCTTATTTGTTTTTAATTTTGGCATACTTGACAGTCTTTACATATCTTTAGCAAGCACTATATTTGTTTAGACCACATGATATTTGCCATAATAGTACCTTGGGGAAAAGGAAGACGGCAACTTTTGGGCAATTCCTTTTGTGCAAAGAGGTCGTCGCTGACGGATGTTGCTTATGCGGAAGGGGCCTTCGAATTTTCCCAATTATCGGGCAATCGTAAAAAAATTTGAAAACGGTTTCATGCCGTGTCGACCAAATGAAAAATTTTGTCAGACAGAAAACAGTGCGTGCATATACTTCCTGCAGCTGGGCTCAAAAAAAAAATCAGGCATGCTGACTAGGTTTGTGTCTTTGCTTAGCCAAAATGAATATGTATATATATCTAGGGCTTAAATATTTCATTGTTCCACTTTAGTTGTTCCATGCTTCACAGTAAGCCTTCTGCGTTTATTATTAACAATCAATACGCCGGCACGCATTTGTTAAATCAAATCAGGTTTGTTTTTTTCCATAAAGAAATGGAGGGAGGCCTGAACAAAAAGTGAAAACTAGTTCACTTGACAAAGGCTCCGGCCTATGCTTATGTACAGTTGTATAAGGGTAAGCAAAATGAAGTTAACAGGACTGCTGCTGACACAAAGCTTTTATTCGCAAGAAGTACAGCAAGCCATTGTTTCATGCACTCCAACTCATGTGCAACGGCTCAATTTCAGCTGCTTGGCCCTCTGTCGCTTTCCTGCCTTGTCATAGTTAATTCCTTTCACATAAAAATGCAGACGTGGGACAATCTAAAAGCTAATTATTTTAGCTGTGAGGCTAAGAGCGTGCACATTGCAGCCAACTTGGAGGGAAAGCTTACTCTTAACAGCTTCCAGCATATCCATAACGCTGTCAGAGTGTAGCTCACTCTGAGAAAAGCATTCTGTGAAAAGATCCTCTAGAATTTTCACAAAGCCGTACAGCCGACTGGAGGGATAAATGAGGCCTCCTCGGCCACAGAAGTTTGTTAGCCGGGCCAGTTGAAAACTTTCGCCTGGTGGCGTCATAGTGAGCAGCTTTATGCATTCTTGGCATTTTGTGCTGGAATTGACAATACACTTCCGCGCAGCATAGCCCACAATGTGGTAAGTGAGCCTCGAGTCGCTTCTGGCCACGTGCTGGTTATGGTCGTTTGAAACCCGCAGGCCCGTGCAATGCTGGGGTACCACGTTTGTGTGGCCTCTGTGGCAGTAGCGTTAGCAGCAGTTTGACTGCACTCATTTCTTTCACCTGATGCTTCGAGAGAGTCAACTTCCAGTAAGGAGGCCAGTGCACCTTCCTCGCAGTTTCCTTCGCTAACTGACCTAACTAGACCATAAAAAGAAAAACAATTCACTGCGTTCGAGTTGAGCACAAAACGTGGCTCGAAATGGAACTCGCATAGTGCGCTCGTGTAGTCCAGGGGAGGTTTTATGGAGGTTCTTTTCCCACTCTTTCCCCCTATTTTTATCCTTCGGGACGCCAAACAAGGACAACTTCGGCCCATCCTTGACATAAACATAGCCTGTTTGGCACCCATGCGCGTAACAGTGGTTTTGTCGATGCCGCGGCATGGCTCGGTTACTGCAAGGCATACTAATCTCTTGCAGGCTACGTGCGAAAAAAAAAACACTGAAGGAAAAAAAAAGAAAACAACGCAGCTCAGCAACTCCAACTAATATGATCGGGCACTGGGCGGGCACTGGGCAGCTGCGCCGTCGCACCCACGTTCCATTGAAACCGACGCCAGCGCCGCCGCTCGGGCTATCGGAGAAGCTCATATATGCGACATTCGTGGAGCCGCCGCATCGCATAGCCTCCGCCGGAGAGTAAGCCCACTGCCCCCTTCTAGTACACTGTAGCACTTCCAACGCGTTCTCGCAGAAGCACTACTAGGTGGCGTTCACCGTACTCAGCACAGCGGAGCGTGGCCTCCGCAATTAGCTCTGAAAATGTTTCTGAAGTTGATCGCGGAGGCTGCAATTACGACGCGCTGTACGCGCTGATTTGACTCGGTGACGATTCAGTTACGTGCTTTGTCTTGCGCGTTGTATTAGTGTGTCAGTTACGTGCTTCGTCTTTCGCGTTGTGCTAGCGTGTGCAGCGTAGTGCAGCTTCCATATGCACGACGGTTGCTCATGGTCATCGACGTTGGTAGTCGTGATGGAGGAGACGTGCCACCAGGCGTCAGCGTGGGTGCATCAACGCCTAAGGGCGCTTTAGCCACAAAACACCAATAGACATTATATATCAATGTGCAATAAACATTACACTACTTCTGTGAAGACACGTTTCACTTTCGTGTTCTATACCGATTCCTATATAAGAGGGATCAACCACATTTTTGTACTAGTTTTTGTTTCACAAGTGATGCTGATTTTGTCTAATTCTCCTGTTGCAGGACGCCAACTGTACTATTTCCTTCAGTGGCCCCAATGCGCACAAAGCCACAGACATTGTTGTGACTTTTGAAGGCTTGAGTGTGGACGTCATCGACATTATAGTAGGCATGACCTATATTGTGTTAACTTTGTGTGGACCAGAACATCTCAATTCCTTTCAGGTCTACAATGTCCGACACGACGAGTTTGTGGACCCACCAGCTGGCCACATGTTCTCCAATGAAGATAAAATTACACTGGTGTATAAAGAAGAAAACGTGCAACTAGAATGCAGGTTAGTAGCTGAATTGCAAATTTATGATGCTGTTGGGAGGCCCATGCGGCAATGACTAGCCTCTCTGTTTTCAGCACAAATGACAAAGTGACAATGGTCCCTGGATGTGGTCCGCCTGACATTCAGCAAGGCAGTTTGCAGCCTAGCAGTCAGTAACCCTCCAATCAGCAGCGTACCTGCAGTGAAAAATAGTGCAAGCTACCTTCTGTACCCTTGGATATTAAAAATTCAACTGAAAGAGCAGAACCAGGAAAGGTATCCAGTCACACTAAATTCCGTATTGTTGGGTGGATCACAAATAATCTAGTGACTACAAATATGTAATTGTGCACATACAGGATTATTTTTAAAAAATCAGTATATGTTTAGCTTTTGCTATTCCCACAGCTACCCAGAAGCCTATACGAAACAGCTGCAAGTGATTTGGGGCTAGGATATCCAGTACTCAGGGAAAACACTGGCACAGGCTGGGTGAGTAATGGAGCAATTGCATTCTTGCAACTCATGTATGTTGCCAGTTTTGTAGGTCATGTATATATATATATATATATATATATATATATGTGTGTGTGTGTGTGTGTGTGTGTGCCTGACTATAGGCTTCCTTCGAATTTTTGCATGAAACAAACCATCAAGGAAATTGAAGCAGACCTTGTAGAGACACAAGGAGATGCAAAAAAATGTATTTATAACTTCTGCGTTTCTTGCTTGTCAGTGTCTAACAAACTTTTTTGCCACAGAGCGTTTTGCAGTTGGCATTATCCAGTTGATGCCAATGCTCCTAAAGGAGCAGCCAAGATTTTTGCAGTGGCCGGTAAGACGTATCTTGTTTACCTTTTTTGTACTAGTTTTTGTTTCACAAGTGATGCTGATTTTGTCTAATTCTCCTGTTGCAGGACGCCAACTGTACTATTTCCTTCAGTGGCCCCAATGCGCACAAAGCCACAGACATTGTTGTGACTTTTGAAGGCTTGAGTGTGGACGTCATCGACATTATAGTAGGCATGACCGCACACATAGAAATATGTTGGATTTTTTTACTTAAAGCATAGTGCGCAGAACAAGAAAACACTAACAGTGCTGGATCACTTTTGCGGCTTGCCGACAAATGCCAAGGCACCCATAGTTGTACGCACAATATCGTACCTTGAGGATGGTTTGCGCAAAAATTGGCTTGAGTTCTGAACTGTTCTTCAAATAAACATTCAGAGATTAAATTGCACTATATGGCAGATTTTCTTTCCTTCCTGGCTTTGGAACAGTGCGTGATTTAGTTTCCATTAACACCATGGACCTCAACCGCCGCTGATTGTTTTCATGACAACACTCTGCACAGGTTTTGCAAGCCTGGCTTCTGCGTGCACTACTGGGAATGAAGTCGACCTTTGTATATTTCTCGGCTGGTAACAGTAACAGGTTCGTTTTTTTTTGGCTGACCAAAAAAGGCCTGTCGCGGGTACAATTCTGAGACTTCTGATTATATACAGCGGCAGTTATTTCAAAGTTATATATATATATATATATATATATATATATATATATATAGGTATAGCTATTCACTAAGCGGTATTTTTGTTAAATATCTACAGTACGGCTATTTTCTGAGCAAAGTATGGCCACTTTTGTATATAATACAGCTTAAGAGGCATGCACGACTATGCTATCTGCATTGCCATTTGGTGGGCGTGTTGGTAAACTGACTTGAACAGCATATTTAGTGCCAGCGGACAACGACGAAGGGAGACGACACCATATGGTATCTGCTGCAGGCATCCATAGATTCCTCCTATTTTAACTGCAGTTAGGTAGTAGTAAGTGTTACTAATTGGGTTAGTAACAGAAAAAAAACGTAGAAGTACTTGCTACCTTTTGGGTAGTAACTGCTCGCATATGACAACCCTGTTGGTAACGGCAAGGGTAGCAAAAGTTACTGCTGTAGCTAGTAATAGCAAGGGTAGAAACAGTTACTACCCTTGCAATTACTAACTGCAGTTACTAACAGGGTAGTAACAATATGTGACAAGCAGTTACTACCCTAAATGTAACAAGTAGTACTGCGTTTTTTCTAGGAGTGTATATTCTAAAAGTCTGCCAACAAATGTGTGCAGTACATTATATATAAGTGGTTCAAGCACCACACCGTATGAATACCAGGAAGACAATGATAATCTTTTCAACCACATTCATCGTAGCTGCAGCTTAGTGTACAGCTCCGTCACCATGTGGTGTGAATTTATTTGCTTTGCGCTCATTGCTATGCGAGTCGCTAACCTTGACTGTCGCTTTGAGAATAACAAATAAGTCCACACGGCTCTTGTCAATGTCAGCCTTTATTTCACTGCTAAAATACTTACAATAGACGTCACACATTCGTGCGCTACATTTCCCCCAAAAAAAGATAGTAGCAGTTTCGCCCAAAAGGCGAGGCATCGATGGCGACAGCAAATTAGTGGACAGCTATGCGAAGTAAGGATAGTAGTTTTATCGGTCGTATAAACTTGTAAACATAGGCATACTAATTTAACAAGCATGGTGTCACGCGCACAAGCAAACATGAACGCATCTTACTCGATGACCGTGGAAACTCGCTTGAAAACGCTGTAGTGAGAAGGCGCGTCAGCAGCAGCAAGCGAATTGACCTGCGTACCGCCGCTCCCATCAACGCGAACTGAGCCGCGAAAACGCAGCGCAGGGAGCACTCTGCCCCCGCCACAGAAGGCCTTCAAGATCAGCTGCCCGGATGGGGTTGGGCGGCGTAGAACTCAGGGGCGGATCCAGGTTTTTTCTGAGGGGGGGGGGGGGGGGTCAGCTTCTGTCAATGATGATGATGATGATGATGATAGTAGCCTTTCTTATTTACCGAAATTCACCGTTTCTGCTCACGATAAACCCGCGTTTTATACAGCTAGAGCACACCC